>NC_090260.1:6556291-6668791 GCF_037325665.1 Littorina saxatilis
AAAGTCTCTGTGACTATCGACTTTTTTGAGGACTTTTGCTAATTTGCGAAACGAACTAACTTTATGTAGGCCACGACCTCTCAAAGGGGTGAGAACCGTGTCAGTGTATTTACCAATCATATGAAACACCTTAATTGTCCGGCACGTGCGCTCTCAAAATCCACTGACCAATAGCCGACGAGACGACATCACTGCAGGACGGTCAAGTCATGCAATCCAATTGGGCGGTGTTTTATGATGCTCCCCGTGTCGACCACTGTTGCGTCTTCAAATGTCCAGTGTCAATTGTATTGGATGATTCTCAACGCCCAATACCAAACGCTTATAACTTTTATCAACGCAACTTTTAACTTGTACAGCCCCACTCCCGTCATCCTCCCGGCCCCACCCCCACACACCCAGCGTTTCTTAGCGTACAACACCTCATGTCCCAAATAGAATCTTATTCTGGGGACACAAATAGAAATTTACATACATTCAACTCGTGGTCAAAAACAACGTTTATGCTTACGGCCATTGTCACCTAGGCGAGACCATGAAATCTTGGCGAAAAATGTTTAATATCTTTATTGTACAAAATAAAACAAACTAACAAAAACCGATTTTATCTCACAGAATATTATCAAGCTGTTCTCGCAACAACAACAACAACACAACAACAAAACAACAACAACAACCAACAACAACAACAACAACAACACCCCCTTCAGGGAGTTATTCCATGAAAAATGCATGGATGTATAATTTCTATTCGATTTTGTTTTCGCTGTGTACAAAAGGAAACAAACAAACTGACAATAACGATTTTATCTTACAGAATATGATCATGCTGTTCTGGCAACAATAACAAAAACACTTAACAGAGTTATTCCATAAAATCGCATGGATGTATTATATATTTTCTATTCGGAAAAAAACCACCCGAATGTTATGCTTAAAGTATTCCCATACACGTTTTAGGATTGGACATGAAACGGTTACCGAAGGTGCTTTTCCTCAGGCCCGTACAGACACTTCGGCATGCTTGAATTCTTTGACATTGAACAAGGCTTGAGTCGGTTTCGTGTAATCCCTTTGCCTAATCAGTCAAATTATACAAGTCATAAAAAATGTTCCCGGCAGATATCAAACCATACGTGCAGAAGTATCGTCTGTTTCTCACGCGGGCTTAAAGCTTAATTATGATCAAAGCACTCTCTGAATGGTAACATGAAAGCACAGCTGTTTAATATTTTCCCACACACACACACGCACACGTGCGCACGAGAAAACATAAGACTTTCATAAGTAATGTGATTAATCAACATGAAATAAACTTTTTTGTTGGCTTCTAGCGTGAAAAAGCGCGTGGGTGGCACGAACATTTTATAATAATAAACATCACCTTTATCACAGACTTATATCCCATTTCGTGACACCTACCACTACTCCACTACATCAAAGGATGTCTGTTGAGATAATCGAATGGTTCAAAACTTTCAAACCTGCGCGCATATTCTAAGCCGACTAAACACATAATAGTCAAGGACATCATAAAATGGTTCTCGGTGAAAACTTGACCGAGGGCCATTTTACGACGTCCTTGACTAGATAGTGTTTATGGCCAAACCAAGCACAACCCGAGTGTGTCAAGTATACTCATGTGCATTGCTTCTTGGACAATGTAAAGAACACCGAAAGTACTTCAACCGTTTCTCGAGTTACGTTGACTTTTACAAAGGTTGCAGCTGACACGGCTTACGTAATCCGGTTTCCTGGTCATGTGTGTGAAAAATATGTCCATTAAAAGCATAATCTTTAATTCATATATTATTTCAAAAAAGATGTTAAAACTAAGGACCACCTTTTGTTAAAAACTTTAAGAGTGAAACGTTATGTGAAAAATAGAGAAACTGTGGCCTATTATGTGTTTTCGCCGGTAGGTGTCAATTGGCAGGCCAGGCACTTAATCACGCTTGACTCCCTCCGCTTAAGCGGCAATCGTTTAGCAAGCGCCGGTGTCTGCTTCAAGAAAGCCCTTCACACCCAGATTAAGTGAGGAAACATCAAATAGTGACATTTTTCGATGTGATTTTTCGATTTCATAAACAACAATTTTGAAAAATAATATAAAAGAGATAAATATTTTGCAAATACCGTATCTGGGTGGTCTAAATCAGGCTACATAACTGTCTCGTTGTATGCCTTTTTTTCTTCCAAGTATATACAACTATTGCAACAACAATAAAAGTTAACAGGCAAGTGATATTTAATTTAGAAATGGAATACGCTTTAATTTAAAACAAAAGCACAACGAACAAGATGTTTTAATTTATTTCGCTCCAAGTCAAAATTTAAGCAAAACATCTAAATAGTTTTAAATGCGCATTTAGTCCGCTGTCGCACGGAGGAATGTAGGATTACCAAAACCGGCAAAATCAAAACTGGGCAAAACTTGATTTAAAAGAACGCCCCCCCCCCCCCCCCCCCTGTAGAATTTGCACTGCTAGATGCGTTGGCGGCATCCCATCCTGCCTCTCCCAACTTGCCGTATCCCAGTCTGCCTTACCCAATTTACCGCATCCCGGCCTGCTGCTTTGTGTGTGTTAGTGCGTGTGTATTTGTGTTTGTGAGGCAGGGAAAGAGAGAGAGAGAGAGAGAGAGAGAGAGAGAGAGAGAGAGAGAGAGTGACTGAGAGAGAGAGAGAGAGAAAGAGAGAGAGAGAAAATAGAGAGAGAGAAAGAGAGAGAGAGAGGGGGGAGAGAGAGAAAGGGGAGAGAGAGAGAGAAAGGGGAGAGAGAGAAAGAGAGAGAAAGAGAGAGAGAGAGAGACACACAGACACACACATACACAGAGAAAGAGAGAGAGAGAGAGATGTCAACAAAATCAAGGAAAAGAAAAGCCTAACAAAGAATTTCAAGTGGCAGCCCAAATTTTCGACCTGTTGCCAGGCCTTCCTCAGCGGCATTTAATTCTGCGAGACGCCAATTCATGCATCAAGTACTAAGCAACACAATACCATAGTTAATTCTGTTACGAAACACAAAGCAAATATTTCAAAGATAAAATCTACAAGACTTGACTAAAATTAATGTAAAAAATCAACAAGAAGAAACAGAGGCGAAAACAGTATTTGACTTTCAATGTTTTTGCAGAGAACTTGTTTACGGCACTAGTGGAAACTAACATGTTTTATGAACGTGTTTATGTTTTGCAATCTTGTTTTCTGATTTATCCATCTATATATTTATTTACCTATTTTCACTTTACTTATTTAGTTCCGATCAAATGATCCGCTGCAAGAGCAGTTTGTAAATAAAATCAGCGATACAAAATGCCTCCGTTTCACTTAGATGGCGTATGGAAATAATTAATAACCTTATTTTATGATGGGTGACCTCATTGCAAATTGCTGACATTTAAAAAACGATATCAAAAATAGAGTTACTAGACGGAGCCCTTCGGGGCGTTTAGTCATGCTTGAGACATATATTCACATGTTTTGATAGAGTATGTCCTTATCTGCGACCAAAAGACAAATTGTTGCTTCAACAGTGCTTTGAGCGGATCATTAAGTATTGCACTTTCGCGTCTAATAACGTACGGTGTCTAAAATTAAATACGGCGAAGTGGTCTGAGCCTACAATGTTTAAATGTGTACACTACATTGGGTGTGCACGTTAAAGATCCCACGATTGACAAAAGGGTCTTTCCTGGCAAAATTGCTTAGGCACAGTTAATAATTGTCTACCTATACCCGTGTGACTTGGAATAATAGGCCGTGAGAGGTAAATATGCGCCGAAATGGCTGCAATCTACTGACCGTATAAAATTTCATCTCACACGGCATCACTGCAGAGCGCCTAGAACTGTACCCACGGAATATGCGCAATATAAGACTCATTGATTGATTGAAATGTTTGATTGCATAACTTCTAAAAACTAGTTCCATGGTCTCATCCCTCCCCCCATCTACCCCCCCCCCCCCTCATCCCCTATTTTGTTTTAAATCTTTTTTCTTTTCTTTTCTTGCTCCTCTTACAGTATCACGGTAAATGTTCCCAAATAGATCCTAGAGGACGTTAATCCCCAAAGTCAGCCAGTCAGTCAGTCATTAAAGGCAAAAGCGAGGTAACGCACAACTGGGTCCGACCAGTAAAGCCGTCGCTGCCTGTGTGACAACCACCATACAAATCTACCACAGCGGGAAACTTTCAAGTTAAGTATTTTCATGTGCCCACATTCAACTTTACAATCAAAGGATGTCTGTTGAGATAATCGAATGGATCAAAACTTTGAAACCTGCGCGCATATTCTAAGCCGACTAACACATAATTGTTAAGGACATCATAAAATGGTTCTCGGTGAAAACTTGACCGAGGGCCATTTTACGACGTCCTTGACTCGAGTGTGTGACGTATTCTCATATGCGCTGCTTCTTGGGCAAGGTAAAGAACACCAATACTTCAATGCCGTTCTCGAGCTACGTTGACTTTTACAAAGGGTACAGCTGACACGGCTTACGTAATCTGGTTTCCTGGTCATTTGTGCGAAAAATCTGTCCGACAAAGAAAACTGCCCAACGAATATAGATAACTCGGTCGAAAAAAATACTACCAGCAAAATATCTAACCCCCCCCCTCCCACCTCCGCCGAAGAAAGAGCACGGGATTCAATACATGATGATAGTTATTAAACACAAAGCAGTTGTAGCTAGGTTCCAGGCAATCACAAGATAGGAAAGCTTTCGAGTCATCGACAATCATTCGGAGGTGTGTTTTGGAACAAATGTTGGAGAAAAGGGTAAATGTCGGCTTCTTTTACAGACACTATCTAGTCTTATGTTTCTTATTTGTTTGATCCTCTTAGGATTATGGAGTTTTATGCACTGCCTTTTATAGTTAACTAAAATTTTGTATTTGAATTAGCCCATTGCAGTTGGTGTAGGCCTTAAGCTTATTTAAATCGCTTGTCCAGTATTTAATTTAGTTCTCAATTTGTGTATGAACTCAAATGTTTAGTGTTCTTAGTATGTCTTGCTAAACTAAGTTCTATTTAATCAGAGTATGTTTGCGTGTGCTTATACTTAGTGATATTGTAAAGCGCATAGTGCTTTTCGTTATGCGCTATAGAAATCTCCTTAATAAATAAATAAATAAATAAATAACTAAACATTCAAAACTGTGTAAAATGGTCGAACTGAAGTTTTTGCACAACAAATATGACCATAACAATTATTTCTTAAACTTAAAGTACTGGACAAATTAACCCCTTCGTTGTGAAGTTACACACGCGCAATGTCGAGACAAATTCATCAAAGACATGAACGCAATCATCCATGGAAAACGCGCTGATCATGCCTGTAAGGGCTGTTTTAAAGTCACTGAATGTCTAATGTTGATTGAGGTACACCATGTATGGTAACACTTATCTCCCAATACCCCCTCGGACAGTTCTAGAACCCCTTGCAATGCTTAAAAGATAAACTCCATTTCCTCACTTCATTTTGGCAGTTCAAAACTGTCAAAAACATGATTTCACATTTTGGTCATGCTCGCAATAGTTATCTCCAATCGATGCTTCATAATATTCTGCATGTTTTAGTTCTGCAGTTGCTCATACATCTTTTTATAGACATCTGAAGACGTGTGCTGCTCACATACAGATCAGGATAAACCCATTTACTACTTAGATTGTTTAGTGTCTATATGTTATTTGCTTGTCTGTCTGTCTTGTGCGTACTCCTTCTCAAACATAAACAAACTCGGACATATTCAAAGATAGTCTACATAATTATGATCCAGAGACAGCCAGCATGCCTCTTCCTTGTTCTCCGACAAAAGAAAACTTCCTTGTGGCCTATTGTGTGTTTTCGCCGGTAGGTGTCAATTGGCAGGCCAGACACTTAATCACGCTTGACTCCCCTCCGCTTAAGCGGCAATCGTTTAGCAAGCCCTGGTGTCTACTTCAAGAAAACCCTTCACACCCAGATTAGTGAGGGGACATCGAATAGTGAAATTTTTCGATGTGATTTTCGATTTCATAAACAACAATTTTGAAAAATGATATAAAAGAGATAAATATTTTGCAAATACCGTATCTGGGTGGTCTAAATCAGGTTTCTTGTCAAACGTAAAATGCAGTATAGAAAAAACCCGTTGTGTTGGAATTTAAGACTAAATCAATTTGGGTCTACTTGTAGAAACAGTGTTACTAAATGTTCAACAAATGCTGAAAGAAACAATTGGCAGCACCCTTGAAACGCTTGGCATGTATATTAAATGTTGAATGTATATTGGTTAAGAACAAAAGTAAGGCAATTTCGTTACTTTTGATTTGGACCCCTACCTCAATAGTTCTTTGAATGTTCGCCTTCTTTTATATTTACGGTACCGAGAAGCCTTCAACAGATGTATACATGTATAACTAATTCAATAAGTTTTTCGAAGCATCCTATTCTAAACTCTTACGTTAAATGTCTGACCTTTTTGTTTTTGTTTTTATTTGTTTCTGTTGGGTTTCAAACAACATTCTGTGAGATAACCTTTAAGGTCATCGCCGTAACAAGAACACTGTTCTTCCTTTTTAGGCTTTTATAGTCCATACAATATTTGCTGGCTTACACCCGTCAATTTTACGTGTATCAGTTCATGAAATATTTGCCGGCTTTTACCCATCTATGTTATCTTTCCCCGGTCAAGGCAATATCTTGAAATGATTGTTGAAACTTCAGAGAACCCTTTGCTTAAAGTTCCAAAGATTGTTTTTGTTTTGGAGCTTTCCATTCTTTTCGATCATGAACAAGGAAATAGCTGAATGAGTATGACGCATTCTCTAAAACTGTCCTGGGGTACAGAACGGATGTGATCACACACTTATCGCTCGCTTGAGTAATTCTTTAATCACACAAGAAGCTTTTGTGGTGTTTTGTTTTCTTGAAATAGTGACACGTTACCTGGCACACTTAAGCAGGTTTCATGCCTCCCCCCTCCCTACCCATTGGGAATACAGACCACTTGAACAAATCTGAGTGTGTGGAGTTACGCCCTGGAGTCATACTCGCCGGAGGAAAAAGGGTGAGTTCTTGGCTTTGTGGCGCCAATAACAAGTCATTGATGACGAATTGAGTCATCTGTCAGTAAAACGTAAAAACGGAGGAAGGTCTCTTATTTATATTTGCTTCTTTGGCTACCATAACTGTCTCGTTGTATGCCTTTTTTTTCTTCCAAGTATATACAACTATTGCAACAACAATAAAGAGCTAACAGGCAAGTGATATTTAATTTAGAAATGGAATACTCTTTAATTTAAAACAAAAGCACAACGAACAAGATGTTTTAATTTATTTCGCTCCAAGTCAAAATTTAAGCAAAACATCTAAATAGTTTTAAATGCGCATTTAGTCCGCTGTCGCACGGAGGAATGTAGGATTACCAAAACCGGCAAAATCAAAACTGGGCAAAACTTGATTTAAAAGAACGCCCCCCCCCCTCCCCCCCACCCTGTCGAATTTGCACTGCTAGATGCGTTGGCGGCATCCCATCCTGCCTCTCCCAACTTGCCGTATCCCAGTCTGCCTTACCCAATTTGCCGCATCCCAGCCTGCTGCTTTGTGTGTGTTAGTGCGTGTGTATTTGTGTTTGTGAGGCAGGGAAAGAGAGAGAGAGAGAGAGAGGAGAGAGAGAGAGAGAGAGAGAGAGAAAGAGAGAGAGAAGAGAAAGAGAGAGAGAGAAAGAGAGAGAGAGAAAGACAGAGAGAGAGGGGGAGAGAGGGGGAGAGAGAGAGAGAGAGAAGGGGAGAGAGAGAGAGGGGGAGAGAGAGAGAAAGAAAGAGAGAGAGAGAAAGAAAGAGAGAGAGAGAAAGAGAGAGAGAGAGACACACACATACACAGAGAAAGAGAGAGAGAGAGAGATGTCAACAAAATCAAGGAAAAGAAAAGCCTAACAAAGAATTTCAAGTGGCAGCCCAACTTTTCGACCTGTTGCCAGGCCTTCCTCAGCGGCGTTTAATTCTGCGAGACGCCAATTCATGCATCAAGTACTAAGCAACACAATACCATAGTTAATTCTGTTACGAAACACAAAGCAAATATTTCAAAGATAAAATCTACAAGACTTGACTAAAATTAATGTAAAAAATCAACAAGAAGAAACAGAGGCGAAAACAGTATTTGACTTTCAATGTTTTTGCAGAGAACTTGTTTACGGCACTAGTGGAAACTAACATGTTTTATGAACGTGTTTATGTTTTGCAATCTTGTTTTCTGATTTATCCATCTATATATTTATTTACCTATTTTCACTTTACTTATTTAGTTCCGATCAAATGATCCGCTGCAAGAGCAGTTTGTAAATAAAATCAGCGATACAAAATGCCTCCGTTTCACTTAGATGGCGTATGGAAATAATTAATAACCTTATTTTATGATGGGTGACCTCATTGCAAATTGCTGACATTTAAAAAACGATATCAAAAATAGAGTTACTAGACGGAGCCCTTCGGGGCGTTTAGTCATGCTTGAGACATATATTCACATGTTTTGATAGAGTATGTCCTTATCTGCGACCAAAAGACAAATTGTTGCTTCAACAGTGCTTTGAGCGGATCATTAAGTATTGCACTTTCGCGTCTAATAACGTACGGTGTCTAAAATTAAATACGGCGAAGTGGTCTGAGCCTACAATGTTTAAATGTGTACACTACATTGGGTGTGCACGTTAAAGATCCCACGATTGACAAAAGGGTCTTTCCTGGCAAAATTGCTTAGGCACAGTTAATAATTGTCTACCTATACCCGTGTGACTTGGAATAATAGGCCGTGAGAGGTAAATATGCGCCGAAATGGCTGCAATCTACTGGCCGTATAAAATTTCATCTCACACGGCATCACTGCAGAGCGCCTAGAACTGTACCCACGGAATATGCGCAATATAAGACTCATTGATTGATTGAAATGTTTGATTGCATAACTTCTAAAAACTAGTTCCATGGTCTCATCCCTCCCCCCATCTACCCCCCCCCCCCTCATCCCCTATTTTGTTTTAAATCTTTTTTCTTTTCTTTTCTTGCTCCTCTTACAGTATCACGGTAAATGTTCCCAAATAGATCCTAGAGGACGTTAATCCCCAAAGTCAGCCAGTCAGTCAGTCATTAAAGGCAAAAGCGAGGTAACGCACAACTGGGTCCGACCAGTAAAGCCGTCGCTGCCTGTGTGACAACCACCATACAAATCTACCACAGCGGGAAACTTTCAAGTTAAGTATTTTCATGTGCCCACATTCAACTTTACAATCAAAGGATGTCTGTTGAGATAATCGAATGGATCAAAACTTTGAAACCTGCGCGCATATTCTAAGCCGACTAACACATAATTGTTAAGGACATCATAAAATGGTTCTCGGTGAAAACTTGACCGAGGGCCATTTTACGACGTCCTTGACTCGAGTGTGTGACGTATTCTCATATGCGCTGCTTCTTGGGCAAGGTAAAGAACACCAATACTTCAATGCCGTTCTCGAGCTACGTTGACTTTTACAAAGGGTACAGCTGACACGGCTTACGTAATCTGGTTTCCTGGTCATTTGTGTGAAAAATCTGTCCGACAAAGAAAACTGCCCAACGAATATAGATAACTCGGTCGAAAAAAATACTACCAGCAAAATATCTAACCCCCCCCCCTCCCTCCCACCTCCGCCGAAGAAAGAGCACGGGATTCAATACATGATGATAGTTATTAAACACAAAGCAGTTGTAGCTATGTTCCAGGCAATCACAAGATAGGAAAGCTTTCGAGTCATCGACAATCATTCGGAGGTGTGTTTTGGAACAAATGTTGGAGAAAAGGGTAAATGTCGGCTTCTTTTACAGACACTATCTAGTCTTATGTTTCTTATTTGTTTGATCCTCTTAGGATTATGGAGTTTTATGCACTGCCTTTTATAGTTAACTAAAATTTTGTATTTGAATTAGCCCATTGCAGTTGGTGTAGGCCTTAAGCTTATTTAAATCGCTTGTCCAGTATTTAATTTAGTTCTCAATTTTTGTATGAACTCAAATGTTTAGTGTTCTTAGTATGTCTTGCTAAACTAAGTTCTATTTAATCAGAGTATGTTTGCGTGTGCTTATACTTAGTGATATTGTAAAGCGCATAGTGCTTTTCGTTATGCGCTATAGAAATCTCCTTAATAAATAAATAAACAAACATTCAAAACTGTGTAAAATGGTCGAACTGAAGTTTTTGCACAACAAATATGACCATAACAATTATTTCTTAAACTTAAAGTACTGGACAAATTAACCCCTTCGTTGTGAAGTTACACACGCGCAATGTCGAGACAAATTCATCAAAGACATGAACGCAATCATCCATGGAAAACGCGCTGATCATGCCTGTAAGGGCTGTTTTAAAGTCACTGAATGTCTAATGTTGATTGAGGTACACCATGTATGGTAACACTTATCTCCCAATACCCCCTCGGACAGTTCTAGAACCCCTTGCAATGCTTAAAAGATAAACTCCATTTCCTCACTTCATTTTGGCAGTTCAAAACTGTCAAAAACATGATTTCACATTTTGGTCATGCTCGCAATAGTTATCTCCAATCGATGCTTCATAATATTCTGCATGTTTTAGTTCTGCAGTTGCTCATACATCTTTTTATAGACATCTGAAGACGTGTGCTGCTCACATACAGATCAGCATAAATCCATTTACTACTTAGATTGTTTAGTGTCTATATGTTATTTGCTTGTCTGTCTGTCTTGTGCGTACTCCTTCTCAAACATAAACAAACTCGGACATATTCAAAGATAGTCTACATAATTATGATCCAGAGACAGCCAGCATGCCTCTTCCTTGTTCTCCGACAAAAGAAAACTTCCTTGTGGCCTATTGTGTGTTTTCGCCGGTAGGTGTCAATTGGCAGGCCAGACACTTAATCACGCTTGACTCCCCTCCGCTTAAGCGGCAATCGTTTAGCAAGCCCCGGTGTCTGCTTCAAGAAAACCCTTCACACCCAGATTAGTGAGGGAACATCGAATAGTGAAATTTTTCGATGTGATTTTCGATTTCATAAACAACAATTTTGAAAAATGATATAAAATAGATAAATATTTTGCAAATACCGTATCTGGGTGGTCTAAATCAGGTTTCTTGTCAAACGTAAAATGCAGTATAGAAAAAAACCGTTGTGTTGGAATTTAAGACTAAATCAATTTGGGTCTACTTGTAGAAACAGTGTTACTAAATGTTCAACAAATGCTGAAAGAAACAATTGGCAGCACCCTTGAAACGCTTGGCATGTATATTAAATGTTGAATGTATATTGGTTAAGAACAAAAGTAAGGCAATTTCGTTACTTTTGATTTGGACCCCTACCTCAATAGTTCTTTGAATGTTCGCCTTCTTTTATATTTACGGTACCGAGAAGCCTTCAACAGATGTATACATGTATAACTAATTCAATAAGTTTTTCGAAGCATCCTATTCTAAACTCTTACGTTAAATGTCTGACCTTTTTGTTTTTGTTTTTATTTGTTTCTGTTGGGTTTCAAACAACATTCTGTGAGATAACCTTTAAGGTCATCGCCGTAACAAGAACACTGTTCTTCCTTTTTAGGCTTTTATAGTCCATACAATATTTGCTGGCTTACACCCGTCAATTTTACGTGTATCAGTTCATGAAATATTTGCCGGCTTTTACCCATCTATGTTATCTTTCCCCGGTCAAGGCAATATCTTGAAATGATTGTTGAAACTTCAGAGAACCCTTTGCTTAAAGTTCCAAAGATTGTTTTTGTTTTGGAGCTTTCCATTCTTTTCGATCATGAACAAGGAAATAGCTGAATGAGTATGACGCATTCTCTAAAACTGTCCTGGGGTACAGAACGGATGTGATCACACACTTATCGCTCGCTTGAGTAATTCTTTAATCACACAAGAAGCTTTTGTGGTGTTTTGTTTTCTTGAAATAGTGACACGTTACCTGGCACACTTAAGCAGGTTTCATGCCCCCCCCCCCTCCCTACCCATTGGGAATACAGACCACTTGAACAAATCTGAGTGTGTGGAGTTACGCCCTGGAGTCATACTCGCCGGAGGAAAAAGGGTGAGTTCTTGGCTTTGTGGCGCCAATAACAAGTCATTGATGACGAATTGAGTCATCTGTCAGTAAAACGTAAAAACGGAGGAAGGTCTCTTATTTATATTTGCTTCTTTGGCTACCATAACTGTCTCGTTGTATGCCTTTTTTTTCTTCCAAGTATATACAACTATTGCAACAACAATAAAGAGCTAACAGGCAAGTGATATTTAATTTAGAAATGGAATACTCTTTAATTTAAAACAAAAGCACAACGAACAAGATGTTTTAATTTATTTCGCTCCAAGTCAAAATTTAAGCAAAACATCTAAATAGTTTTAAATGCGCATTTAGTCCGCTGTCGCACGGAGGAATGTAGGATTACCAAAACCGGCAAAATCAAAACTGGGCAAAACTTGATTTAAAAGAACGCCCCCCCCCCTCCCCCCCACCCTGTAGAATTTGCACTGCTAGATGCGTTGGCGGCATCCCATCCTGCCTCTCCCAACTTGCCGTATCCCAGTCTGCCTTACCCAATTTGCCGCATCCCAGCCTGCTGCTTTGTGTGTGTTAGTGCGTGTGTATTTGTGTTTGTGAGGCAGGGAAAGAGAGAGAGAGAGAGAGAGAGAGAGAGAGAGAGAGAGAGAGAGAGAGAGAGAGAGAAAGAGAGAGAGAGAGAAAAGAGAGAGAGAGAAAAGACAGAGAGAGAGGGGGAGAGAGGGGGAGAGAGGGGGAGAGAGAGAGAGAGAGAAGGGGAGAGAGAGAGAGGGGGAGAGAGAGAGAAAGAGAGAGAGAAGAGAGAGAGAAAGAGAGAGAGGAAGAGAGAGAGAGACACACACACATACACAGAGAAAGAGAGAGAGAGAGATGTCAACAAAATCAAGGAAAAGAAAAGCCTAACAAAGAATTTCAAGTGGCAGCCCAACTTTTCGACCTGTTGCCAGGCCTTCCTCAGCGGCGTTTAATTCTGCGAGACGCCAATTCATGCATCAAGTACTAAGCAACACAATACCATAGTTAATTCTGTTACGAAACACAAAGCAAATATTTCAAAGATAAAATCTACAAGACTTGACTAAAATTAATGTAAAAAATCAACAACAAGAAGAAACAGAGGCGAAAACAGTATTTGACTTTCAATGTTTTTGCAGAGAACTTGTTTACGGCAATAGTGGAAACTAACATGTTTTATGAACGTGTTTATGTTTTGCAATCTTGTTTTCTGATTTATCCATCTATATATTTATTTACCTATTTTCACTTTACTTATTTAGTTCCGATCAAATGATCCGCTGCAAGAGCAGTTTGTAAATAAAATCAGCGATACAAAATGCCTCCGTTTCACTTAGATGGCGTATGGAAATAATTAATAACCTTATTTTATGATGGGTGACCTCATTGCAAATTGCTGACATTTAAAAAACGATATCAAAAATAGAGTTACTAGACGGAGCCCTTCGGGGCGTTTAGTCATGCTTGAGACGTATATTCACATGTTTTGATAGAGTATGTCCTTATCTGCGACCAAAAGACAAATTGTTGCTTCAACAGTGCTTTGAGCGGATCATTAAGTATTGCACTTTCGCGTCTAATAACGTACGGTGTCTAAAATTAAATACGGCGAAGTGGTCTGAGCCTACAATGTTTAAATGTGTACACTACATTGGGTGTGCACGTTAAAGATCCCACGATTGACAAAAGGGTCTTTCCTGGCAAAATTGCTTAGGCACAGTTAATAATTGTCTACCTATACCCGTGTGACTTGGAATAATAGGCCGTGAGAGGTAAATATGCGCCGAAATGGCTGCAATCTACTGGCCGTATAAAATTTCATCTCACACGGCATCACTGCAGAGCGCCTAGAACTGTACCCACGGAATATGCGCAATATAAGACTCATTGATTGATTGAAATGTTTGATTGCATAACTTCTAAAAACTAGTTCCATGGTCTCATCCCTCCCCCCATCTACCCCCCCCCCCCCCTTCATCCCCTATTTTGTTTTAAATCTTTTTTCTTTTCTTTTCTTGCTCCTCTTACAGTATCACGGTAAATGTTCCCAAATAGATCCTAGAGGACGTTAATCCCCAAAGTCAGCCAGTCAGTCAGTCATTAAAGGCAAAAGCGAGGTAACGCACAACTGGGTCCGACCAGTAAAGCCGTCGCTGCCTGTGTGACAACCACCATAAAAATCTACCACAGCGGGAAACTTTCAAGTTAAGTATTTTCAACCATCATGTACCCGCATTCAACTTTACAATCAAAGGATGTCTGTTGAGATAATCGAATGGATCAAAACTTTGAAACCTGCGCGCATATTCTAAGCCGACTAACACATAATTGTTAAGGACATCATAAAATGGTTCTCGGTGAAAACTTGACCGAGGGCCATTTTACGACGTCCTTGACTCGAGTGTGCGCTGCTTCCTGGGCAAGGTAAAGAACACCGAAAATACTTCAATGCCGTTCTCGAGCTACGCTGACTTTTACAAAGGGTACAGCTGACACGGCTTACGTAATCTGGTTTCCTGGTCATTTGTGTGAAAAATCTGTCCGACAAAGAAGAAGAAGAAGAAGTGCGCGCAGAGAGAGAGAGAGAGAGAGAGAGAGAGAGAGAGAGAGAGAGAGAGAGAGAGAGAGACAGACAGACAGACAGACAGACAGACAGACAGACAGACAGACAGACTTTCCGCACTCGTTAAAATGTCAGTCGATACTGGAATGAATGTTGAAACATTGTAAACCTAAAAAAAAAAAATAATAATAATATTAAAATCAAACATTCATACGAGTTACTATCTGTGACAAGGACGCATAAGAAGTGTAGCAACTAAATATTAATCCGCTTACCCATTGCTCCTCTTCGCACCTCGGCCTGTGAGTCGTCCTTTTCCTGAGTACTTGCACACAAGTTTTGCGTATGCATACTTCAGTTCGTCTGGAAAAGGCTGTTTTGAATTCTTGTTCGCAAGTTGAACAGCACGACTGTATTTGACCACATACACCAAATCGTTCTTTCTGGAAAAGTCTGCCAGCCGTTCGGTAAGATCATTCCAACTTCTGAATGTTTTCCCCAACTGTCATTTGTGCCATTTCTCAGCGATTGATCAACGGTGTGGTTATTATGGATGTAGTAAGTGTCGAATTGTGAGAATGCACAGTTCTGTCCGCCAAGTGGTTTTAAACACTGCGCGTATTTGCACCAAGTAATAACGTGTCACATCAAAATAGTTCTTTACCTGTCAGATAGTTTAGCGCCAAAAACATGAACCAATGATAGCCCATGGATTAGTAAGTCATATGATGTTGGGGCGGGGCCAATGAACTAATGTCAACACAGTAAGTATCAACCAATGTTTGGCTCCGCCCCCCACATCACGTGGACTGGGTGGCCGAGTGGTAACGCACTTGCGCTCGGAAGCGAGAGGTTGCGAGTTCGACCCTGGGTCAGGGCGTTAGCAATTTTCTCCCCCCTTTCCTAACCTAGGTGGTGGGTTCAAGTGCTAGTCTTTCGGATGAGACGAAAAACCGAGGTCCCTTCGTGTACACTACATTGGGGTGTGCACGTTAAAGATCCCACGATTGACAAAAGGGTCTTTCCTGGCAAAATTGTATAGGCATAGATAAAACAATGTCCACCAAAATACCCGTGTGACTTGGAATAATAGGCCGTGAAAAGTAGGATATGCGCCGAAATGGCTGCGATCTGCTGGTCGATGTGAATGCATGATGTATTGTGTAAAAAATTCCATCTCACACGGCATAAATAGATCCCTGCGCCTTGAGTCCGAGTCTGGAGATACGCGCGCGATAGAAGACTTCATATATATAATCACGTGACCCATAAACCCATCGCCTGTAATTAGATCATACTATTACCGCTTCAGTTCTGAGACATCCTGCTTGCTGGCGCGCGCGCAGAGAAAAAAATTCCCTCTTTATCTTCACTTCTGATGCTCATCCTATTGTTGTTGGCACTCGGGTTTGTTTGTTTGTTTGCTTAACGCCCAGCCGACCACGAAGGGCCATATCAGGGCGGTGCTGCTTTTGACATATAACGTGCGCCACACACAAGACAGAAGTCGCAGCACAGGCTTCATGTCTCACCCAGTCACATTATTCTGACACCTGACCAACCAGTCCTAGCACTAACCCCATAATGCCAGACGCCAGGCGGAGCAGCCACTAGATTGCCAATTTTAAAGTCTTAGGTATGACCCGGCCGGGGTTCGAACCCACGACCTCCCGATCACGGGGCGGACGCCTTACCACGAGGATTGGGACTCGGGTAACAGGGAGCGAAGGGCAGTGCCCCACCTAGTGATCGAGTGCCACAACCCAGACTTTTCCCTTAATATATATATAGGTTTTAAACTCCTGCTTCCGGATTATACAAAACACATTAAAACATGTATTAAACAATGGCGACTGCACGTGAGAGGGAACAATAAAGAGACCAAAAAGCAATGTACTCACGTTAAAATGACGAACACGGAACGAATAACAGCGACGTTTCGACCTAAGGGTCTTCTTCAGGCACAAAAACACAAAATACACACACAAAAAAGAAGAAGAAAGACGATAGAACAAATGAAGAGAAGAATAACTGACAAAACAACTGCACTGCACAAACCAACAAATGACAAAGACTGTTTTGTCAGTTATTCTTCTCTTCATTTGTTCTATCGTCTTTCTTCTTTTTTGTGTGTGTATTTTTGTGTTTTTGTGCCTGAAGAAGACCCTTAGGTCGAAACGTCGCTGTTATTCGTTCCGTGTTCGTCATTTTAACGTGAGTACATTGCTTTTTGGTCTCTACATTAAAACATGATTACATTAACGAGAGGATAGCTGTTTTCTCTCAATTTTACTTCCCTATAGGTCAGTATTACGTGTTTGCGCATGTTCTTTATATTTTTTCTTACAATGTTGTCACTTTTAAACCTTTTAACAGGTGGTCCCGAGTTTTATCATTTTTTAACGAAACTATAATTGAATTAAAGTCCATGTTTTTAATGGTCCTTCCCTTAGGAAGTCAACGTATATAAAGGAAATATTATTAATACTCCTCTTACAAGGACCTTAACATATATCTCTTATTACCCCCCCCCCCCCCTCCCGTACTCATGGAGAGTGGGTCCTGGGTCCTATCACGGTCGGGCTTGCTTGATCTTGCCCTTTTCTTTTCCTCCTCTATTTTTTGTTTATCATATTACCCCAGTCCTGTCCGAGGCCAACAATCTATGCCTGTAGGACGTTAATATATCTTGTAAGTAACTGCGCTGGCTGCAAAATTCCTCAAACGGGAGGTGATTTTCGACAGGCAAGGCACTGGTTTTCCTTTGAGACATGAGAAAATGACTTCTTTTTTTTCATTTTTCTCTGATGGATTGGCTCGCTAATTAAGAATGATAACCACATTAATTTAGAAAAAGAACAGTTTAAACTCTGATGTCATCGTAACACACAGGGACATGTCTATACTAGTTTTACCGCGCTGGCGTCAAACAACACTTTTCATCTCAAACTCCTTACGACCAGACAAAATATATTCATGTCCTATAGGCATGTATTGTTAGCCTTTTAAGAACATGATCTGGGTTATAGGAAAAAAAACACCGAACGAACGAAAATTAAGGGGCTTAAATTAAGGTCTAAATTGCCTATTATTGGTTTATACGATAGTTAAAAAAAAAAAAATAATAAATTAAAAAAAAAATCGGGAGCTGGTTAAAAACAGAAGGATGACGGGAGTGGGGGTGATAAGATATTTAAAAATATCTGTTAAGATTGGATAAAATTGAGTACTTTGTATCCCCTTGGTATAAGTGGGGTCCACATACGTAATCTGGGGGGATGGGACGATAAAATCGAGTGTTTATTTCATCCCAATGATGTTAAAAGTTATACAATCAGAGCCACATTTGGTTTACAAACAGTCAGACAGAGACTTAAAGTTTAGTGAAGAGCGGCTCTGCAGTTTCTGTCTTCTGCGTAGTGAAGAAAAACCGGCTTCGGAGGCAAACGCCTTTCCACCACGCCACAACCCTTACAACATTTTTGCGTGAAAACTGTCTGTCTGTCTGTCTGTCTGTCTGTCTGTCTCTCTCTCTCTCCCTCTCTCCCTCTCTCTCTCTCCCTCCCTTATGTGCTCCCTCTCTCTCCCTACCTTCCTCCGTACCTCTCTCTCTCTCCCTCCCTCCTTTGCTCCCTCTCTCTCTCTCTCCATCCCTCTCTCCGTACCTCTCTCTCTCCCTCCCTTATGTGCTCCCTCTCTCTCTCCCTTCCTCCGTACATCTCTCTCTCCCTCCCTCCTTTGCTCCCTCTCATTCCCTCCTTCATTTGCTCCCCCTCTCTCTCCTTTCCTCCATACCTCTCTCTCTTCCTCCTTTGCTCCCTCTCTCCCCCTTCCCCCTTCCTCCTTCGCTCCCTCTCTCTCTCTCTCCCTCTCTTTCTCAGTACCTCTCTCTCTCCCTCCCTTCCTCCGTACCTCTCTATCTCCCTCCCTTCCTCCATACCTCTATCTCTCCCTCTCTTCCTCCGTACCTCTCTCTCTCCCTCCCTCCTTTGCCCCCTCTCTCTCCCTCCCTCATTTGCTCACTCTCTCTCTCTCCCTTCCTCCATACCTCTCTCTCTCCCTCTCTCCTTTGCTTCCTCTCTCTCTCTCTCCCTTCCACCGTACCTCTCTCTCTCCTTCCCTCCTTTTCTCCCTCTCTCTGACTCTCTCTCCCTTCCTCCATACCCCTCTCTCTCCCTCCTTCCTGTGCTCCCTCTCTCTCCCTCCCTCCTTTGCTCCCTCTCTCTCTCTCTCCCTTCCTTCGTACCTCTCTCTCTCCCCCCTTCCTTTGCTCCCTCTCTCTCCTTTCCTCCATACCTCTCTCTCTCCCTCCCTTCCTCCATACCTCTCTCTCTCTCCCTTCCTCCATACCTTTCTCTCCCTCCCTCCTTTGCTCCCTCTCTGTCCCTCCCTTCCTCCGTACCTCTCTCTTTCCCCCTCCCTCCTTTGCTCCCTCTCTCTCTCTCTCTCCCTCCCTTTATCCGTACCTCTCTCTCTCCCTCCCTTCCTCCATACCTCTCTCCCTCCCTCCCTTCCTCCGTATCTCTCTCTCCCTCCCTCCTTTGCTCCCTCTCTCTCTCTCTCCCTTCCTCCATACCTCTCTCTCCCTCCCTCCTTTGCTCCCTCTCTCTCTCTTCCTTCCTCCGTACCTTTCTCTCCCTCTCTCCTTTGCTCCCTATCTCTCTCTCTCTTCCTCCGTACCTCTCTCTCTCCCTCCCTCCTTTGCTCCCTCTCTCTCTCTCCCTTCCTCCATACCCCTCTCCCTCCCTCCCTCCTTTGCTCCCTCTCTCTCTCTCCCTTCCTCCATACCTCTCTCTCTCCCTCCCTCCTTTGCTCCCTCTCTCTCTCTCCCTTCCTCCATACCTCTCTCTCTCCCTCCCTCCTTTGCTCCCTCTCTGTCCCTCCCTTCCTCCGTACCTCTCTCTTTCCCCCTCCCTCCTTTGCTCCCTCTCTCTCTCTCCCTCCGTTTCTGCGTACCTCTTTCTCTCCTTCCCTTCCTCCGTACCTGTCTCTCTCCCTCCCTTCCTTCGTACCTCTCTCTCTCCCTCCCTTCCTCCGTACCTCTCTCTTTCCCTCCTTCCTTTGCTCCCTCTCTCTCCCTCCCTTCCTCCGTACCTCTCTCCCTCCCTTTCTCCATACCTCTCTCTCACCCTCCCT
This sequence comes from Littorina saxatilis, assembly GCF_037325665.1. Classification (NCBI taxonomy): domain Eukaryota; kingdom Metazoa; phylum Mollusca; class Gastropoda; order Littorinimorpha; family Littorinidae; genus Littorina; species Littorina saxatilis. The sequence goes on from NC_090260.1 coordinate 6,576,062, forward strand.
CCTTTGCTCCCTCTCTTTCTCTCTCCCTTCCTCCGTACCTCTCTCCCTCCCTTTCTCTGTACCTCTCTCTCCCTCCCTTCCTCCGTACCTCTCCCTCTCCCTCCATCTTTTGCTCCCTCTCTCTTCCTCCCTTCCCCCGTACCTCTCTCTCTCCCTCCCTCCTTTGCTCCCTCTCTCTCTCCCTCCCTTTCTCCGTACCTCTCTCTCTCCCTCCCTTCCTCCGTATCTCTCTCTCTCCCTCTCTCCTTTGCTCCCTCTCTCTCTCTCTCTTCCTTCCTCCGTACCTTTCTCTCCCTCTCTCCTTTGCTCCCTCTCTCTCTCCCTTCCTCCGTACCCCTCTCCCTCCCTCCCTCCTTTGCTCCCTCTCTCTCTCCCTTCGTCCGTACCTCTCTATCTCCCTCCCTTCCTCCATACCTCTATCTCTCCCTCTCTTCCTCCGTACCTCTCTCTCTCCCTCCCTCCTTTGCCCCCTCTCTCTCCCTCCCTCATTTGCTCACTCTCTCTCTCTCCCTTCCTCCATACCTCTCTCTCTTCCTCTCTCCTTTGCTTCCTCTCTCTCTCTCTCCCTTCCACCGTACCTCTCTCTCTCCTTCCCTCCTTTTCTCCCTCTCTCTGACTCTCTCTCCCTTCCTCCATACCCCTCTCTCTCCCTCCATCCTGTGCTCCCTCTCTCTCCCTCCCTCCTTTGCTCCCTCTCTCTCTCTCTCCCTTCCTCCGTACCTCTCTCTCTCCCCCCTTCCTTTGCTCCCTCTCTCTCCTTTCCTCCATACCTCTCTCTCTCTCCCTCCCTTCCTCCATACCTCTCTCTCTCTCCCTTCCTCCATACCTTTCTCTCCCTCCCTCCTTTGCTCCCTCTCTGTCCCTCCCTTCCTCCGTACCTCTCTCTCTCCCTCCCTCCTCTGCTCCCTCTCTCTCTCTCTCTCCCTCCCTTTATCCGTACCTCTCTCTCTCCCTCCCTTCCTCCATACCTCTCTCTCTCTCTCCCTTCCTCCGTACCTCTCTCTCCCCCTCCCTCCTTTGCTCCCTCTCTCTCTCCTTTCCTCCATACCTCTCTCTCCCTCCCTCCTTTGCTCCCTCTCTCTCTCTTACTTCCTCCGTACCTTTCTCTCCCTCTCTCCTTTGCTCCCTATCTCTCTCTCTCTTCCTCCGTACCTCTCTCTCTCCCTCCCTCCTTTGCTCCCTCTCTCTTTCTCCCTTCCTCCATACCCCTTTCTCTCCCTCCCTCCTTTGCTCCCTCTCTCTCTCCCTTCCTCCGTACCTCTCTCTCACCCTCCCTCCTTTGCTCGCTCTGACTCTCTCTCCCTTCTTCCATACCTCTCTCTCCCTCTCTCCTTTTCTCCCTCTGTCTCCCTCCCCTCCTCCGTACCTTTCTTTCTCCCTCCCTCCTTTGCTCCCTCTCTCTCTGTCTCCCTCTCTTTCTCCGTATCTCTCTCTCTCCCTCCCTTCATCCGTACCTGTCTCTCTCCCTCCCTTCCTTCGTACCTCTCTCTCCCTCCCTTCCTCCGTACCTCTCTCTTTCCCTCCTTCCTTTGCTCCCTCTCTGTCCCTCCCTTCCTCCGTACCTCTCTCCCTCCCTTTCTCCATACCTCTCTCTCACCCTCCCTCCTTTGCTCCCTCTCTTTCTCTCTCCCTTCCTCCGTACCTCTCTCCCTCCCTTTCTCTGTACCTCTCTCTCCCTCCCTTCCTCCGTACCTCTCCCTCCATCTTTTGCTCCCTCTCTCTCCCTCCCTTCCCCCGTACCTCTCTCTCTCCCTCCCTCCTTTGCTCCCTCTCTCTCTCCCTCCCTTTCTCCGTACCTCTCTCTCTCCCTCCCTTCCTCCGTATCTCTCTCTCTCCCTCCCTCCTTTGCTCCCTCTCTCTCTCTCTTCCTTCCTCCGTACCTTTCTCTCCCTCTCTCCTTTGCTCCCTCTCTCTCTCCCTTCCTCCGTACCCCTCTCCCTCCCTCCCTCCTTTGCTCCCTCTCTTTCTCCCTTCGTCCATACCTATCTCTTTCCCTGTCTCCTGTGCTCCCTCTCTCTCCCTCCCTCCTTTGCTCCCTCTCTCTCCTTTCCTCCATACCTCTCTATCTCCCTCCCTCCTTTGCTCCCTCTCTCTCTCTCCCTTCCTCCGTACCTCTCTCTCTCCCTCCATCTTTGCCCCCTCTCTCTCTCTCCCTTCCTCCATACCTCTCTCTCTCCCTCCCTCCTTTGCTCCCTCTCTCTCTCTCTCACTCTCTTTCTCCGTACCTCTCTCTCTCCCTCCCTTCATCCTTACCTCTCTCTCTCCCTCCCTTACTCTCTACCTCTCTCTCTCCCTCCCTTCCTCCGTACCTTTCTCTCTCCCTCCCTTCCTCCGTACCTCTCTCTCTCCCTCCCTCCTTTGCTCCCTCTCTCTCTACCTCCTTACCTCTCTCTCGCTCCCTCCCTCCTTTGCTTCCTCTCTCTTTCTCCCTCCTTCCGTATCTCTCTCTCTCCCTCCCTCCTTTGCTCCCTCTCTTTCTCTCACCCTCCTTACCTTTCTCTCTCCCTCCCTCCTTTGCTCCCTCTGTCTCTCTCTCTCTCCCTCCCTACCTCTCTCTCTCACTCCCTCCTGTGCTCCCTCTCTCTCTCTCCCTCCCTTCCTCCGTACCTCTCTCTCTCCCTCCCTCCTTTGCTCCCTCTCTCTCTCCCTCCTTACCTCTCTCTCTCCCTCCCTCCTTTGCTCCCTCTCTCTTTCTCCCTTCCTTCGTACCTCTCTCTCTCTCTCCCTCCCTCTTTTGCTCCCTCTCTCTCTCTCCCTTCCTCCGTTCCTCTCTCTCTCCCTCCCTCTTTTGCTCCCTCTCTCTCTCTCCCTTCCTCCGTACCTCTCTCTCTCCCTCCTTCTTTTGCTCCCTCTCTCTCCCTCCCTCCCTCCTTACCTATCTCTCTCCCTCCCTCCTTTGCTCCCCATCTCTCTCTCTCCCTCCGTACCTCTCTCTCTTCCTCCCTCCTTTGCTCCCTCTTTCTCTCCCTCCCTCCTTACCTCTCTCTCTCCCTCCCTCCTTTGCTGCCTCTCTCTCTCTTCCTCCCTCCGTAACTCTCTCTCTCCCTCCCTTCTTTGCTCCATCTCTCTCTCCCTCCCTCCTTACCTCTCTCTCTATCTGTCTCTCCTTTGCTCCCTCTCTCTCTCCCTCCCTCCGTACCTCTCTCTCTCTCCCCCCCTCCTTTGCTGCCTCTCTCTCCCTTCCTCCATACCTCTCTATCTCTCTCCCTTCTTTGCTCCCTCTCTCTCTCTCCCTTCCTCCGTACCTCTCTCTCTCCCTCCCTTCTTTGCCCCCTCTCTCTGTCTCCCTTCCGCCATACCTCTCTCTCTCCCTCCCTCCTTTGCTACCTCTATCTCTCTCTCACTCTCTTTCTCCGTACCTCTCTCTCTCCCTTCCTTCATCCGTACCTCTCTCTCTCCCTCCCTTCATCTGTACCTCTCTCGCTCCCTCCCTTCCTCCGTACCTTTCTCTCTCCCTCCCTTCCTCCGTACCTCTCTCTCTCCCTCCCTCCTTTGCTCCCCCTACGCGGTTCATACTTCGCAATAAGTCAAGTCAAGTCAATATTTATTTCAAAAAACCCCTAGGGTTACATGAATAAAATAAATAAAAATTGCAATAAACACGACAAAAAAGATGTAATAATGAGACACAACACTTCTAATTAACCTAAAATAAATCTCATAACAAAATAATTGTAATCATTTTTTTTTTTTTACAGGAATGTATATGTTTCTGTGTTTGTTTTTGTTTTAATACAAAAAAAACCGTGATCAAATAATCAGAACTCTTTCAAAATACTCTTAATAAAATATATTAAATGCAATAACTTTTTTTTTTTAATTCAAATAAATGTTTTAGTTTGACTGCATTTGAATAGAAACTGAATTCTGATGAAAGCAGTTACTGTAAAGTCATTTGAAGTCACATGAAAAAAATCACATGGTTTAGTTGAGCAGACCACAAAGTGCAGAGCTAAAATATGTGTATGAATCTGTGTGAAAATCCAGTCCGTTTGTCCACAGGGATGCTAGGAAGCAGTCAAATGGGGTCGCTCAATCTGCTCAAATCCAGTCAAATGGGGTCGCACGGGCCGACAAATGGGGACGTCCCCGTTTGTCGGAAGCGTCCCCATTTGACTGCTCTCCAGTGACAATCGTCCCCATTTGTCGGTAAAACCACCTACACACACACACACACACACACACACACACACACACACACACACACACACACACACAGTAAGCATAGGTGAAACTATGCAAGAAAGCGAGACCCTGGATCTGCCAAGAAGTCTCGGCCCGCTCACAATAACAATGACCGAGACTTTCAGTAATTCCTTTGCGTGACGTCTAACCCTCTTACGTCATAATGTGACGTCTTCAAATAGTTTCTATCACACACGTCGAACACTTTTGACCGAGACTGACGTAATCCATAGACTCGGAAATGTTAAAGTTTCTACCACAGACATACACACATACATACGCACGCACGCACGCACGCACAGACAGACAAAGTTTATCATCGCATAGGCTACACTTACGTGAGCCAAAAAACCAGAGTGAAGATGCGAACAGTATTATACGTGTTATGTCTGTAGATAAAGGGGATTCAGTGGTGCATGTGGCCAGATTCTTATATCGTGTTTTTCAAAAAAGAAAAAGATTTTTGGACTAGTTACCCAATGTGGAACAGGTGAACGAGACGGCGATGGTTATACATAGTTTGTGCCGTTGAATGTTAGAGCAGGTTTGATTGCAAATAATGTATGCTGGTGTAGTACACCTGTGTTGATATTGTACCTATTCAAATTGTTGATTTATGCGCTGGAAATGTTTGTAGGTTAGAAAGAGAGAGAGAGAGAGAGAGAGAGAGAGAGAGAGAGAGAGAGAGAGAGAGAGAGAGAGAGAGAGAGAGAGAAAGAGAGATCGAGAGAGAGAGAGAGAGAGAGAGAAAAAGAGAGAGAGAGAGAGTTTGTGCCGTGGAACGATAGAACATGATTGAAAGCCGATAATGTATGTTAGCACTGTAAACTTGTTTGTCGTTGCACATATCCATATGCGCTGGATATGTCTTTATGTTTAAGAGAAAGAGAGTGAGAGAGAGAGTGAGAGCGTGCGTGCGTTCGTGTGAGTATGTAATGTTAGAGAGTGTCATGAATTATTATTATGAGGCGCGAACCTGTCAAGAATAGAATAGGCAACCGAGACTACTCGCGCATTACACGACGTAGCCAAGTGACGTATTCATATGACGTATCCAAGTGTACTGACGTAAACTAAAATCGTTTCACGAGAGGGTCGTTTTCCGCAAGTCCATGGAGCGAAGAACGCTTGGAGGAAAAGCCGTTTCCCTGTCTTTGAAGGTAAGTGACTGTGATTATTGCATCGACAATCGTTCCACGGGATCTGGGCGGAGATGAGTGTATCGTGTCAGTCATTTACATTGTGTTGTTGTCAAGTTGTGTACGTTTTGAATGTGCGCTGTTGCCAAATCCCCATTTTCCGAAACGCAGTAATAGAATGAGAACGATAATAAAATATGAACAAACCAAGTCTTTTAGACAGGCTGTGTAGGTAACACATATGGCCCTTTGATCTGTTTCAGGAACCCACGGTCCAATGATTCATTCATCTTCCTCTTCCTCATGTTGCCGTAATTGTGGAGAGAGATGTAACCAGACTACTACTGCTATTAACTTGATGATGGTGTCTTGAGAAGAAGAGTGATGACCCAAACCAGGAGCGCGGTCTTCAAGACCAGTCAAGTGCTGCACGTCATCTCGAGTACCTTTTCAATGACATCGAGCTAAGTCAAAACTTCATAAACATTATGTGTATTCCTTTTGTTTTGATGTCCTCCAAGGGAAAATTATGAAGAACGTTTGCAGCAGCGGAGTCACGTTAGATTACCGTGACAGAATTGAAATCCAGCAGCAATAGACATGTGATCAGAGTGTGCTGAGATGCAAGTAACATGACCTAGCTTGAACAGTGTGTGATACATCTAGTACGATACTGATATTTAGCAAAAATATAGACTAACCTGATTAACGTGTGCTGCATTGCAAGAATTTTATTAACACTATCCATGTATTAAATTATGTAAACCAATGTTGACCTTTTCCGCTACTTCAAAAGCATGGGAAAGAGTGAAGGAAAGTAAAGTCAAGGCAGTACCTGTTTCTTTAGCTAATACGAAAAGGCGGCGTGTTTTCCTTCCATAAACTTCCTTTGGAAGGCGCACGCAGAAAGAAACAGGCTGACGAAAACTGACCTGTGACATATGGGGGCTCGTCCGGGATTTTGTAACTCGTAATTTCAATTTGGCTTCCCCAAACAAATTTTCTTCAAACAAATTCCCTATTCGTTTTTCGTTTGTGTGTTCGTCCGTTCATGTTCATCATCGTATAAATCAACTTTTATGTTTATTCATGTTTATAGTTAGCTCATCATTTAACGATAACAGAGTCTGACGTGTGTGCTTCAGCACACGGGAATAATCCAAATGAAGAGTGACGCAAGGCTTTGACGTCACTATAATAATTTACGTAAAGCACTAATGTTATAGTAGTTTAGTTCCCCCTATTTGGCTGTGCTAAACAAAAGGCTATAACAGAAGACAGTGGACTAACACCCTGTCAGGCCATCCTGTGTCCCTTAGTCGACCAAAATTATAATATTGTTGGTCGCCGTGGGAGGTTGGTGGGCGAATTGGGTTATATACGAGGGATAGCACTCATCTTCGTCCAGAAGGACCGTGGAAGTGAAGTTGATTCTGCAGACAGTCACACTTCACAACGCCAAGAGTAAGGGTTAGGAAAATTAGATTATTGTCTATACAGCAGTAGATAATTGAAGAATCTTATTTCGACTTACTGTGCGATAGAATCGAGTTGATATTAATATAGGCGAAAGGTCCACGTTGATGGAGCGCCGATGAGATATTAAAATGAAGTTCACTCGATAGAACGGTATATTGTTTGACATATACCAGAAGAACCATAAATTCTAGTGTTAGGTATCCGTGGTTGTAAAAGGATATTAGAATGGTTCAGAGAAATCGTGTCATTGGGACACGTAACGTTTACTGAGGTAACGTTGAACGTTCATGAATTCAAGTAGCAAAGTGAGCTTCACTAAAGTAACACTTCATTCTATAGTGGGGGAGTTTTCTCTCTCTAGTAAATAGTGTGTGAAAAGCAGTTTAGTCAAATCGGTTTTTCAACCGAGCATCACGTATTTGCAGTTTGATTCAGTGAATATCTGTGTGTGAGTTAACGTAAAGGATATGCAAACATCCAAACACCCGAGTACTAGGGCGCATATAGCAAGAATGAACGCTGACCCGCAGAACCAGAATACGGCCGAGGCCGTAGTTTCAGATGTTGAAGGGGGTGACACATATGTCAACACCCAAGGAGAATCGAGCGATAATGATTCTCAGACGTTAGGCGCGCGTGTAACGACTTATGTATCCGCTGCGAGTAATGAACGTGCAGGTCCGATCCACCCTGTAAAATCCGGATTGGAGTGGACTCGCGAACTTTTGGCGATAGGACGAGAGTTAGGACTCGAAGGCAAAGACTTGCGTGAGTTTGTAGCTGAAGAACGCGCACGAGAGGAACGTGAACGTGAACGTGAAGTTCTCGAACGTGAACGTGAACGAGAAGCCGATCGCGCGTTTCAGCTAGAACAGTTGAGGATACAAACGGAAGCACGCCGAGACAACGCCAACAATAACGCGTTATCCCAAAAATCCCTTTTCTTGATGACAAAGACGACATCGAGAGTTGGTTTGCACAATTTGAACATTATGCAACCGACTGTCATCTCGACGACGAACGCAAAGCTACGAGAATGGTGTATTTCCTGAAAGGAAAGGCGAGAACCATTTATGCAAAACTCAGTTTCGAAGACGCGCGCAACTACAACACTTTGAAGAATGCGTTGTATGATGGATTTCAACTGACAGCAGATCAATATCGGAAGAAATTCCGTCAGCTGAAGCGAAACCCATCTGACACGTACAAAGAACATGTCACCAAACTTGAGCGCATCCTCGATAAATGGATCGAGTTAGCCAAGTGCGATGAACATGTGGCAGATCTGAAGGATCTAGTTCTCAGAGAACAATTAGAGAACACCTTCCCTACCGAAGTGATGTTGCACGTACTTGATCGGAAACCGAAGTCTGCGAAAGAAATGGGCGAAATTGCCACGGAGTACGAACAATCACGTTCGAACATCAGGCCACGGCAATCTCACCAAAACCATTCTAGCGGCAGCGCGTTTTCGAACACGAAAGGTTCGAACGTCGTCGAAAGTGACGCGAAAGAGAAATCGTCACAGAAAGAACATAAATACGTGAGCGATGATGAAAAACAAAGACTGAAAGCCACAGGCTGTTGTTTTTTTTGCAAGGGCAAAGGGCACCTGTCGCGATTTTGTCCCAATAAGGGAGAAAGCGTTCACGCAGTTCATGTTCGAAATGAATTTGATGGACAAGAAATCCCCGTACATCTTGACAAGCTGTGCAAGTCGTGCAAAAAGAAGGATTTCAAAGAGGAAGTGTTCATCAAATTAGACGGCCGAATCGTAAAAGCATTACGCGATTCCGGGTGCTCAGGTATTATGGTCAGGGCCGACCTTATACCTGAAGAAAGGTACTTGGCAAAGAAAAAAGAAACTACTCTCGCAGAGAAGAAAACACGGAAATTGTGTCCCACGGCTGTGGCCCACATTGACTGTCCGTATTTTGATGCCAAAACCGAAGTGGTCATTGTCACAGGTCAGTTTTCGTCAGCCTGTTTCTTTCTGCGTGCGCCTTCCAAAGGAAGTTTATGGAAGGAAAACACGCCGCCTTTTCGTATTAGCTAAAGAAACAGGTACTGCCTGGACTTTACTTTCCTTCACTCTTTCCCATGCTCTCGAAGTAGCGGAGAAAGGTCAACACAGGTTTATACAATTTAATGCATGGATAGTGTTAATAAAATTCTTGCAATGCAGCACACATTAATCAGGTTAGTCTATATTTTTGCTAAATATCAGTATTGTACTAAATGTATCACACACTGTTCAAGCTAGGTCATGTTACTTGCATCTCAGCACACTCTGATCACATGTCTATTGCTGCTGGATTTCAATTCTGTCACGGTAATCTAACGTGACTCCGCTGCTGCAAACGTTCTTCATAATTTTCCCTTATTGGAAGACATCAAAACAAAAGGAATACACAATGTTTATGAAGTTTTGACTTAGCTCGATGTCATTGAAAAGGTACTCGAGATGACTTGTAGCACTTGACTGGTCTAGAAGACCACGCTCCTGGTTTTGGTCATCACTCTTCTTCTCAAGACACCATCATCAAGTTAATAGCAGTAGTAGTCTGGTTACATCTCTCTCCACAATTTCGGCAACATGAGAAGAGGAAGATAAATGAATCATTGGACCGTGGGTTCCTGAAACAGATCAAAGGGCCATATGTGTTACCTACACAGCCTGTCTAAAAGACTTGGTTTGTTCATGTTTTATTATCGTTCTCATTCTATTACTGTGTTTCGAAAAATGGGGATTTGGCAACAGCGCACATTCAAACGTACACAACTTGACAACAACACAATGTACATGACTGACACGATACCCTCATCTCCGCCTAGGTCCCGTGGAACGATTTTAGTTTACGTCAGTACACTTGGATACGTCATATGAATACGTCACTTGGCTACGTCGTGTAATGCGCGAGTAGTCTCGGTTGCCTATTCTATTCTTGACAGGTTCGCGCTTCAGAATAATAATTCATGACAGCCCCTTTCTTGAGAATGAATTTCCCAAATTTAGTCACTATATGAAGCGCGACTTAAATAATCTGATCCATGGTTGTCACAACCCGGTATTTCTTACCTCCTTTCTTCTTCACAAAAACGATTGGAGCATTGTACGGTGAGTTTGCCGGTTCAATGACCCCGAGCTTCAACATCTCGTCGATCTCGTCTTCGACCGTTTTCACCATCGCATGAGGTACGAGTCTCGGTCGAACAAACACAGGTTTCTTCTCTGTAAGTTCGATTCTGCACTTCTCCAAGTTGGTAGTAATCGGTACATCAGTCAGATTCTTGGAGAATGCACTACAGATCGCTTTCGCCTCTTTTGTTCTTTCTCTACTCAATTCTTTACAGAAGTTCACGCTTGTGACATCTTCTGTACGAGTAGTTTCCAGCAGAGGAATCATCTTCTGAGTGTCTATTTGGAAGATATCATCGTTCATCGTATCATCTTCCTCGATGACTACGGCGATGTGTTCTTCTGCTTCTTCTTCTTCTTCTTCTTCAGGTGTAACGACAGCAACATCACGCGTGACGATGTCACGTTCCTGATATTCTTTCATCAGGTTGATGTGGAACACCTTTTGTTTCGTCCCGACTTTGACTCTGTAGTCAAACTGGTTGACTTTCTCAGTCACTACGTATGGGCCGCGCCAAGTCAACTCTAGTTTGTTGTGTTTCACGGGAAGCAGAAGTAGCACTTTCTTGCCGACTTCGATCGACCTGAGCGCAGTCTTCCGGTTGAAATACCCGGCTTGCTTCTGTGATGACTTAGCCAGGTTTTCTTTGGCAATCTCACACGTTTCTTCAATCCTGTTTCTGAGGTCGACAACGTATTCTGCCGTTGTCTTCTGTTCACCTTCGACCGATTCATCAGTCCATGCACGTCGCAGAACCTGCATGGGACCTCTGATGGTCTTGCCATACAGCATTTCAAAGGGTGAGAACCCCAGACTGTCTTGAGGTGCTTTCTTGGTTCTGCCTTTTGGCGCTGTTCTTTGGCATGTGTCACACGAGAGACAGTAACGTTTTATGTCTCCGACCAAACCTGGCCACCAGAACTCACACCTGATTCTATCAGTGGTTTTCTTCTGCCCGAGATGACCTGTCATCGGGTGGTCGTGCCCAAAAGAAAGCACTTTGCTTCTCATTTCTTTGGGAACAACGACTTTACTAGATTCACTCCCGGTTTTGTCGAGGGTTGTCCTGTACAAGATTTCTTTCTTGTATACATATTTCACACCGTGGAATGATTCTCCTGAAACAGCCATTTGGCGTACTTTTGCCAGTGTTTCATCATCATTCTGAGCCTTCTTGAGATCTTGCGGGGAATACATCTTGTGTGTATTTCTGTCATCATGCCTAGTTCCCGGCACAGGTTTCTCATTCCGTTTTTTTTTTCTCTTCTCTTGCTTCCGTGTACTGACCGCCGCGTTGGTCTCACCTTGATACCAACTCGGGTCACGTACTGGAAACAAAGGGGTCTTCCTCTTGTTCTGGCCTACACCATACCATTTTCCTATGAGGACAGGATAAATGGGATCTTCGAGTATGACCACTTCGGTTTTGGCATCAAAATACGGACAGTCAATGTGGGCCACAGCCGTGGGACACAATTTCCGTGTTTTCTTCTCTGCGAGCGTAGTTTCTTTTTTCTTTGCCAAGTACCTTTCTTCAGGTATAAGGTCGGCCCTGACCATAATACCTGAGCACCCGGAATCGCGTAATGCTTTTACGATTCGGCCGTCTAATTTGATGAACACTTCCTCTTTGAAATCCTTCTTTTTGCACGACTTGCACAGCTTGTCAAGATGTACGGGGATTTCTTGTCCATCAAATTCATTTCGAACATGAACTGCGTGAACGCTTTCTCCCTTATTGGGACAAAATCGCGACAGGTGCCCTTTGCCCTTGCAAAAAAAACAACAGCCTGTGGCTTTCAGTCTTTGTTTTTCATCATCGCTCACGTATTTATGTTATTTCTGTGACGATTTCTCTTTCGCGTCACTTTCGACGACGTTCGAACCTTTCGTGTTCGAAAACGCGCTGTCGCTAGAATGGTTTTGGTGAGATTGCCGTGGCCTGATGTTCGAACGTGATTGTTCGTACTCCGTGGCAATTTCGCCCATTTCTTTCGCAGACTTCGGTTTCCGATCAAGTACGTGCAACATCACTTCGGTAGGGAAGGTGTTCTCTAATTGTTCTCTGAGAACTAGATCCTTCAGATCTGCCACATGTTCATCGCACTTGGCTAACTCGATCCATTTATCGAGGATGCGCTCAAGTTTGGTGACATGTTCTTTGTACGTGTCAGATGGGTTTCGCTTTAGCTGACGGAATTTCTTCCGATATTGATCTGCTGTCAGTTGAAATCCATCATACAACGCATTCTTCAAAGTGTTGTAGTTGCGCGCGTCTTCGAAACTGAGTTTTGCATAAATGGTTCTCGCCTTTCCTTTCAGGAAATACACCATTCTCGTAGCTTTGCGTTCGTCGTCGAGATGACAGTCGGTTGCATAATGTTCAAATTGTGCAAACCAACTCTCGATGTCGTCTTTGTCATCAAGAAAAGGGATTTTTGGGATAAAGTCGTCATCCCCACGACGCCTCGACGCGTTATTGTTGGCGTTGTCTCGGCGTGCTTCCGTTTGTATCCTCAACTGTTCTAGCTGAAACGCGCGATCGGCTTCTCGTTCACGTGCGCGTTCGAGAACTTCACGTTCACGTTCACGTTCGACTCGTGCGCGTTCTTCACGTTCACGTTCGCGTTCGTGAACTTCACGTTCACGTTCACGTTGGACTCGTGCGCGTTCTTCACGTTCACGTTCGCGTTCGTGAGCTTCTCGTTCCTCTCGTGCGCGTTCTTCAGCTACAAACTCACGCAAGTCTTTGCCTTCGAGTCCTAACTCTCGTCCTATCGCCAAAAGTTCGCGAGTCCACTCTAATCCGGATTTTTCAGGGTGGATCGGACCTGCACGTTCATTACTCGCAGCGGATACATAAGTCGTTACACGCGCGCCTAACGTCTGAGAATCATTATCGCTCGATTCTCCTTGGGTGTTGACATATGTGTCACCACCTTCAACATCTGAGACTACTGCCTCGGCCGTATTCTGGTTCTGCGGGTCAGCGTTCATTCTTGCTATATGCGCCCTAGTACTCGGGTGTTTGGATGTTTGCATATCCTTTACGTTAACTCACACACAGATATTCACTGAATCAAACTGCAAATACGTGATGCTCGGTTGAAAAACCGATTTGACTAAACTGCTTTTCACACACTATTTACTAGAGAGAGAAAACTCCCTCACTATAGAATGAAGTGTTACTTTAGTGAAGCTCACTTTGCTACTTGAATTCATGAACGTTCAACGTTACCTCAGTAAACGTTACGTGTCCCAATGACACGATTTCTCTGAACCATTCTAATATCCTTTTACAACCACGGATACCTAACACTAGAATTTATGGTTCTTCTGGTATATGTCAAACAATATACCGTTCTATCGAGTGAACTTCATTTTAATATCTCATCGGCGCTCCATCAACGTGGACCTTTCGCCTATATTAATATCAACTCGATTCTATCGCACAGTAAGTCGAAATAAGATTCTTCAATTATCTACTGCTGTATAGACAATAATCTAATTTTCCTAACCCTTACTCTTGGCGTTGTGAAGTGTGACTGTCTGCAGAATCAACTTCACTTCCACGGTCCTTCTGGACGAAGATGAGTGCTATCCCTCGTATATAACCCAATTCGCCCACCAACCTCCCACGGCGACCAACAATATTATAATTTTGTCGACTAAGGGACACAGGATGGCCTGACAGGGTGTTAGTCCACTGTCTTCTGTTATAGCCTTTTGTTTAGCACAGCCAAATAGGGGGAACTAAACTACTATAACATTAGTGCTTTACGTGAATTATTATAGTGACGTCAAAGCCTTGCGTCACTCTTCATTTGGATTATTCCCGTGTGCTGAAGCACACACGTCAGACTCTGTTATCGTTAAATGATGAACTAACTATAAACATGAATAAATACAAAAGTTGATTTATACGATGATGAACATGAACGGACGAACACACAAACGAAAAACGAATAGGGAATTTGTTTGAAGAAAATTTGTTTGGGGAAGCCAAATTGAAATTACGAGTTATAATATCCCGGACGAAGCCCCCATATGTCACAGGTCAGTTTTCGTCAGCCTGTTTCTTTCTGCGTGCGCCTTCCAAAGGAAGTTTATGGAAGGAAAACACGCCGCCTTTTCGTATTAGCTAAAGAAACAGGTACTGCCTGGACTTTACTTTCCTTCACTCTTTCCCATGCTCTCGAAGTAGCGGAGAAAGGTCAACACAGGTTTATACAATTTAATGCATGGATAGTGTTAATAAAATTCTTGCAATGCAGCACACATTAATCAGGTTAGTCTATATTTTTGCTAAATATCAGTATTGTACTAAATGTATCACACACTGTTCAAGCTAGGTCATGTTACTTGCATCTCAGCACACTCTGATCACATGTCTATTGCTGCTGGATTTCAATTCTGTCACGGTAATCTAACGTGACTCCGCTGCTGCAAACGTTCTTCATAATTTTCCCTTGGAAGACATCAAAACAAAAGGAATACACATAATGTTTATGAAGTTTTGACTTAGCTCGATGTCATTGAAAAGGTACTCGAGATGACTTGTAGCACTTGACTGGTCTAGAAGACCACGCTCCTGGTTTTGGTCATCACTCTTCTTCTCAAGACACCATCATCAAGTTAATAGCAGTAGTAGTCTGGTTACATCTCTCTCCACAATTTCGGCAACATGAGAAGAGGAAGATAAATGAATCATTGGACCGTGGGTTCCTGAAACAGATCAAAGGGCCATATGTGTTACCTACACAGCCTGTCTAAAAGACTTGGTTTGTTCATGTTTTATTATCGTTCTCATTCTATTACTGTGTTTCGAAAAATGGGGATTTGGCAACAGCGCACATTCAAACGTACACAACTTGACAACAACACAATGTACATGACTGACACGATACCCTCATCTCCGCCTAGGTCCCGTGGAACGATTTTAGTTTACGTCAGTACACTTGGATACGTCATATGAATACGTCACTTGGCTACGTCGTGTAATGCGCGAGTAGTCTCGGTTGCCTATTCTATTCTTGACAGGTTCGCGCTTCAGAATAATAATTCATGACAGTCATACTCGATGATCCCATTTATCCTGTCCTCATAGGTAAATGGTATGGTGTAGGCCAGAACAAGAGGAAGACCCCTTTGTTTCCAGTACGTGACCCGAATTGGTATCAAGGTGAGACCAACGCGGCGGTCAGTACACGGAAGCAAGAGAAGAGAAAAAAAAAACGGAATGAGAAACCTGTGCCGGGAACTAGTCATGATGACAGAAATACACACAAGATGTATTCCCCGCAAGATCTCAAGAAGGCTCAGAATGATGATGAAACACTGGCAAAAGTACGCCAAATGGCTGTTTCAGGAGAATCATTCCACGGTGTGAAATATGTATACAAGAAAGAAATCTTGTACAGGACAACCCTCGACAAAACCGGGAGTGAATCTAGTAAAGTCGTTGTTCCCAAAGAAATGAGAAGCAAAGTGCTTTCTTTTGGGCACGACCACCCGATGACAGGTCATCTCGGGCAGAAGAAAACCACTGATAGAATCAGGTGTGAGTTCTGGTGGCCAAGTCTGGTCGGAGACATAAAACGTTACTGTCTCTCGTGTGACACATGCCAAAGAACAACGCCAAAAGGCAGAACCAAGAAAGCACCTCAAGACAGTCTGGGGTTCTCACCCTTTGAAATGCGGTATGGCAAGACCATCAGAGGTCCCATGCAGGTTCTGCGTCGTGCATGGACTGATGAATCGGTCGAAGGTGAACAGAAGACGACAGCAGAATACGTTGTCGACCTCAGAAACAGAATTGACGAAAAAAAAGAAGAAGCAGAAGAACACATCGCCGTAGTCATCGAGGAAGATGATACGATGAACGATGATATCTTCCGAATAGACACTCAGAAGATGATTCCTCTGCTGGAAACTACTCGTACAGAAGATGTCACAAGCGTGAACTTCTGTAAAGAATTGAGTAGAGAAAGAACAAAAGAGGCGAAAGCGATCTGTAGTGCATTCTCCAAGAATCTGACTGATGTACCGATTACTACCAACTTGGAGAAGTGCAGAATCGAACTTACAGAGAAGAAACCTGTGTTTGTTCGACCGAGACTCGTACCTCATGCGATGGTGAAAACGGTCGAAGACGAGATCGACGAGATGTTGAAGCTCGGGGTCATTGAACCGGCAAACTCACCGTACAATGCTCCAATCGTTTTTGTGAAGAAGAAAGGAGGTAAGAAATACCGGGTTGTGACAACCATGGATCAGATTATTTAAGTCGCGCTTCATATAGTGACTAAATTTGGGAAATTCATTCTCAAGAAAGGGGCTGTCATGAATTATTATTATGAGGCGCGAACCTGTCAAGAATAGAATAGGCAACCGAGACTACTCGCGCATTACACGACGTAGCCAAGTGACGTATTCATATGACGTATCCAAGTGTACTGACGTAAACTAAAATCGTTTCACGAGAGGGTCGTTTTCCGCAAGTCCATGGAGCGAAGAACGCTTGGAGGAAAAGCCGTTTCCCTGTCTTTGAAGGTAAGTGACTGTGATTATTGCATCGACAATCGTTCCACGGGATCTGGGCGGAGATGAGTGTATCGTGTCAGTCATTTACATTGTGTTGTTGTCAAGTTGTGTACGTTTTGAATGTGCGCTGTTGCCAAATCCCCATTTTCCGAAACGCAGTAATAGAATGAGAACGATAATAAAATATGAACAAACCAAGTCTTTTAGACAGGCTGTGTAGGTAACACATATGGCCCTTTGATCTGTTTCAGGAACCCACGGTCCAATGATTCATTCATCTTCCTCTTCCTTATGTTGCCGTATTTGTGGAGAGAGATGTAACCAGACTACTACTGCTATTAACTTGATGATGGTGTCTTGAGAAGAAGAGTGATGACTCAAACCAGGAGCGCGGTCTTCAAGACTAGTCAAGTGCTGCACGTCATCTCGAGTACCTTTTCAATGACATCGAGCTAAGTCAAAACTTCATAAACATTATGTGTATTCCTTTTGTTTTGATGTCCTCCAAGGGAAAATTATGAAGAACGTTTGCAGCAGCGGAGTCACGTTAGATTACCGTGACAGAATTGAAATCCAGCAGCAATAGACATGTGATCAGAGTGTGCTGAGATGCAAGTAACATGACCTAGCTTGAACAGTGTGTGATACATTTAGTACGATACTGATATTTAGCAAAAATATAGACTAACCTGATTAATGTGTGCTGCATTGCAAGAATTTTATTAACACTATCCATGTATTAAATTATGTAAACCAATGTTGACCTTTTCCATTACTTCGAGAGCATGGGAAAGAGTGAAGGAAAGTAAAGTCAAGGCAGTACCTGTTTCTTTAGCTAATACGAAAAGGCGGCGTGTTTTCCTTCCATAAACTTCCTTTGGAAGGCGCACGCAGAAAGAAACAGGCTGACGAAAACTGACCTGTGACAGAGAGAAAGAGATAAAACCGGGTGATTGTCCATAAATACAAACACACGGCATGTATTACTGCCCCCCCCCCCTCCCCTCCCCGTTGAAATGAACCTTGTGTGTTTAATCAATAAAATGTCTTACGTCTTACGTCTTACACTCACACAGATGCATATCGAAGTTTAACAAACCAGATTTTTAAAATTCAAACGTAGAATGTATTACTTTTCTCACACAAAGGAAACTGTACACGACAGAAAATGTTTGAAACAGTCAATACATCGCTCAACATCAAATTTACAAAAATTGCAAAGTTATTCACATGTTAGATTATACAAATTATGGTCAGTTAAACAATAGTCGTTTGTATGTTACAGGTGCTACGTCAGGATATATTTACAATAGTTAGCTGAACGTGATATTCTCAGGTTGAATTTCCTTTGGTATGAGTGGCAGAGTGTTCACACTGTTTGCGATGTGTGATGTGTTCTCATTTCTGTAAAATGTCAACCGACATTTCTCTGTGGCAGACATTGAGAGATGAACACGAATGTCTTCTCTCATCTCTGTCTGTCTTTCTCTCTCGCTTTCTCTCTCTTTGTTTTGTAGAAACAAAAATGATACTTTTTTTTTAAATTGCAAATGATTGTGACATTATGCGTTAATTGTTACAGTTACATCGTTTGTTTTGTTGTTCAAAAACCAGCAAATACTTTTATCATAAAGCTCTTAAATATTGATTTTATCTTATTTATTCTCTCTCTCTCTCTTTCTTTCTCTCTCTCTCTCTCTCTCTCTCTCTCTCTCTCTCTTTCTTTTTCTCTCTCTCTCTCTATCTCTCTCTCTCTCTATCTCTCTCTCTATCTCTCTCTCTCTCTATCTATCTCTATCTCTCTCTATCTCTCTCTCTCTCTCTCTCTCTCTCTTTGGTAAACAGGTTTACGTCCCTTTCCATACACACAGATTCTCCACTCAACCAGGAAATGGTAGGTTGTGACGTCATTTGTTGATGACCTTGTTTAGATTTGACGTCATCAAACTCTTGACTTTGAAGGAAAACCAATGTTCTAAATGAATTTTCCCTGTGTTTTATAAAGACGAAATTTCACGCAAGGTGTTTTGTCGGTGGTGATGATGACGGTGGTTGATGTCGTGGTGGAGGTGACGATGATGATGTTGTCGTCGTTGTCAGAGAGCGGCAGGTTCCTAGTCAATAAAACTTCTCGCTTTTAGTTGTTGTAGTCTTTGTTGTAGTTATTGTTGTTGTTGGAGTCGGTGTGGGCGGTGATGGTGGTGGAGGCGATGATGATGTTGTCGTCGTTGTCAGAGAGCGGCAGGGGGTGACGGCAGGTACTGTTCTGTCTTAAGTCACGAAGCAAATAAGTCCGTTGCTGTTTTACTTGTTGTAGATGTTGTAGACGTTGCTGTTGTTGTTGTTGCTGTTGTTGTTGTTGTCGTTGTTGTTGTTGTTGTTGTTGTTGTTGGAGGTCGCCGGGAGGTAAAGGAGATACGGGTGTTGGTGGTGGCGGTGACGAGATGTGGGTGTCACTCAGTGTTGCTGTCTATGTGATAAATTACTTCACCCAGATCACCTGGGCCGTGGACCGCGACATGGATCTCAGACGGCCGGTAGGGTCAGCACTAAACCAATCACTATCATACTCCAGGTAGACGACGACGGGTCTCTCCAAGCCCCACACTGTGTTCTCATGGGCCACCGTCACCGCCTGGTCTCGACCCCTACCTGCCGCTCTCTCTTCACCTGTGGGAGCAGACGTCATTTCCGCCAGTTGTCTAACGGCCGCTGTGTCGTTATGAGCCACCTTACGGGTGGGGACGCCGCGTGACTCAAGGCCCCGGATGAAGGGTGCTGGTGAGAAGAGGTCATCATCCGGTGTGTCTGTGTCACACTTCATGTTACCCAGCACAAAGACGTCATTGAAGGTGAGGCCGCCCTGCCCGTGGGGAGCGTGGTCATGGCAACCTGAAACATCACACACACCGTCAACACCACATCGTCATGGTGTGAAATACATCATCGCCAACTGCAACGACAACAACAACGATGATGAAGACAACGCCATCATCCCAGCAACAACGACAACGACGACAACACAATCAGCAACAACAACGACGACGACAACAACGATGACATCTCTGGCAACAACATCAACGACAATTTCACCACCAGCAGCAGCAGCAACAACGACACCACCGGCAGCAGCAACAACCACAAAACAAACATCAACGACGACCCATGTCCGACTCCCGCGCCATCACCGGTGTCAGCGACCCGTGAACAGGGACGACATCTACACCAGCAGCGCGACAACCACCTGCAAATTGTACACACAAAAAAATGTTTTATTCAGTGTCGATGTCAAGCACCTTACTCTGGCAGACTAATGACGTTATTTCTTAATGAGGTCACAGAAACATGACGTAATTATCTTCATTCATTTCGCTCATTGTATCAATAAAATGACGTCATCAAAATGTTGCACAATCACCTGAATCACACGTCTTGTTTTCTGAGACAGATACGTAGACAAATATGAAGACAGACAGACAGACAGACAGACAGGCAGACAGACAGACAGACAGACAGGCAGACAGACAGGCAAACAGAGAGACAGACAGACAGACAGGCAGGCAGACAGACAGACAGACAGACAGACAGACAGACAGACAGACAGGCAGGCAGGCAGACAGACAGACAGACAGACAGACAGACAGACAGACAGACAGACAGACAGACAGACAGACAGAGGTGTACTGACCGACACGCAGCGTGGTGAGTAAGTCGGCCACCAGCTGCCCGCATCTCTCACACCGCCATGGAAAGAGACCCTCATGTCCCTGTCTGCCACCCCCCCTGCTGTAGAGATGATCAACTGTCATCACGGGGGGCCCGTCAGAGGGCGGGGCGACAGGCGGCGCGGTGTATGCCGGGACCTTTCCTCCCTTCATATCACGAGCCTGCTCCACCTCTCTCACCACACTGGGTGGCGACCTCAGGGGCTGCGTCAGGTGGTGCACATAACGCTCCATGTCGGCAGGTAGTTCAAGCAACACGCCGGCCGCCCACAGGCTGACCGTTATGTGCCGTTGTTTCAACGCCTTGTAGATCACTGTGATGACGTCACTGTAACAGAACAGACAGGTGTGTCAGTGTGTATACAATACCCCGTTGTTTTAACGCCCTGTAGATCTCTGTGATGACGTCACTGTAACAGAACAGACAGGTGTGTGTCAGTGTGTATACAATACCCCGTTGTTTCAACGACCTGTAGATCTCTGCCATGACGTCACTGTAACAGAACAGACAGGTGTATCAGTGTGTACACCTGTAAATTACGAATACTGATTTGATGAAGTAACCCTGCAGAAGGACGTCACACGGTAAATCGTGCTGCCTGTATCTCTCCATTCTCTGGCGTGTGTTCTCCATGAAACAAAATAAAACCAAAAGTGCAGAGACACAGATATAAAATGACGTAATAGTGCATAAGACGTCAACGGAGTGACGTAAACATTCATACGACGAAAGCAGAGTAAGGTAAATGTGATTTACCTGTCATCAGACTCCAGGCAAAATCTGTTCAGCATGGCAGACAAACAAAGGGTGGCGCCTGATGGGAAAGACTGTTGACATCACTGATCAGTACCCGACACAGTGACAGTCGTTGACTGCACATTCTATATCCAATAAACTGTCGTAACGTATTGATTACACGGGAATAATTAAGAACCATTATTTACGCACAAACTCTATCTAATTTATTGACAGTTAGCATATAAGGAAGGTGAAAAAAAACACGTTTTCGGAATGATCAGATTATCTTCTACCGAACACGACCACACCGACCAACGCAAGAGTGACAGGAGGCAGTGTTAGATTCAGTGTACGGCGTCATTCTTACCCGTTGGCCTCATCGGCCAGGATGTGCACGCGCCCCTCAGTCTGTGCGTGTTGACACAGCTCCTCCACCCAGGCCTGCACTTTCTCCTCGCCTCCCTCTGTCCATCCACCCCAGTCCCGTACCCCCGCCATGTTGACGAGATGCACGCTGCCGGCGCCCTGTCCGACTGTTTTGCTCAACTGATGTCTAACCAGGTAGGCGGCAGCTGTACCATCGTCACTCGTCTGAAGAACAAAGACGGTGCGGCGATACTTCCTCATCCAGTAGGAACCCCTTAGAATTAAAATGATCGATTTCCCTACCCCGGGCGCGCCCCTGAAGACCCTAATGTCGTCGTCGTCGTGGTTTGGCGTGTGCTCCAGGACTTCAAACTGTTCCGGGAAAAGAGCAAGGCAAGACATGGGTCTGCCATGTTCTTCCCCGACAGCCTGAACAAAATGGCCCTGGGTCCACAGCTGTAGTCGCGGCTTGCGACTAAGGTACACCTGTACCGTTGCCAGTGGTACGGCGAACCTGCATTGATAAATATCACACTTTATGTAAGCTTGTGAACACACACACACACACACACACACACATATAAATACACACAACGAAATAGGGAAAGAAAAACACATAAAGAGGCCCAAAAAAGACATGCTAGCACACAAAACGTCACATACATAAATATACAAAAGAGAGAGAGAGACAGAGACAGAGACAGAGAGAGACAGACAGACAGACATACAGACAGACAGGCACAGACAGACAGACTCACTAATACTGCATGCACCTGTGTATTTATGCGTTTGTATTTCTCTGTGTGTGGTTACTTTACCGATAAAATGACTCTACCTTGCCACAAGCTTTTCATACGTGGAACCTCCCTTCATTGCGGGGTCCCCTGCCTTTCCCCCCTTCCAGCAGGTGTTCCACCAGGCGTCCCGTCTGGTGTCGTCTGTCATATCATCATGACAGAGACACCACTTGTCGACCCTTTGCCCTGCCTTCACGCCCAGACACTGCTCCAACTTCTGCAACTGAGGTCAACACACACGGACTGCAAATACATGGAGGATATAACAAAGAACGATTAACACGCGCTGCATAATATGACAGTTAAACTATACTTACATACGGAATCATCTGACTTCTGGGCCTAAAAGAAGAGTTTTTTCTGGACAAAAGCACCACAGTGTTTCCGTATGTAATAGAAAGCTGTCTGCCCGTTTTGAGCGACTCGCTTAAACTCAAATGACGTCGTTTTCAAATGTACCGCAAATTGACGTCAACGAAGCTACCTCAGTGTTCCGAAAGTGTTGTTCTCGTCAGCAAGGTAAACAAAGTGCGCGTGGAAAAGAGAAACTCAGTATCTGTTGATGGGGAAATTGTTATCCCCTCTTTCCCCTCTCTCTCTGTGTTCTTCAAACATTATCCGCACGTTCTCTCTCTCTCTCTCTCTCTCTCTCTCTCTCTCTCTCTCTCTCTCTCTCTCTCTCTCTCTCTCTCTCTCTCTCTCTCTCTCTCTCTCTCTCTCTCTCTCTCTCTCTCTCTCTGTGTGTATGTGTGTGTTTGTTTGTGTGTGTGTGTGTGTGTGTGTGTGTGGGTGCGTGTGTTTGTGTGTGGCTGTGTAGTTGTGTGTGTGCTGGCGTGCGTGCGTGTGTGTATGTGTGCGTTTGTAGAGGAGGGGGGGGGGTATTGCATACTTACATCGTCCATGTTTTGCAGCGCCTCCACTAGACAGCGTCTGGTCGTGTGAGGCAGGAGAATGGCCTGGTGGATTGCAGGCTGGGGTAGGTCCAAGTCACCCAGAACACAACGCTTCACGACATCTCCAGCTTGCTGCAGGTAATCAGCTGCCTTCCGCAATTCTTCTTGAACTGCATGAGGGTCCTCTTCTGTCTGACGTATGATTGCCCCCATCATTACTCCCCGGTTACGATCAATGACCAGCAGATCAACAAAGTCTTCCTCCAGAACTAAGTCTTCTTGCAGAACTGAAGGTTCTGTCTCGTCGCTGTTCATGCTCCTGGCGGCTGCCCCAGTGTAGAGGCTTCGGGAACCAGCGCCGTAAAGGCCACATTTGCCTTGAGTCATTATTATTAAAACTTCTTTCTGACTCTCTGCTTTGTCCTTGATCTTATTCATGCAGCAGTGGACTTTCTTCAGCGCTCTGTCTATGTGTACGACGTCACTGACCTCTGTACGCTTAGTGCTATCACTGTCGATTTGTTGTTGAGTTTTCAGCACGTCGATCAAGTCACCTCCCTGGGTGTGTTGTTTTGTGACGTGCACCGTGTCTACATGGTGCGGGGGGATCATATAGACGTCCCTGTGCAGGTTAGGGAACCAGGCGTTGAGAAACTCCCTCTGGAATCAAAGACCTGACGATGTACTGTCTCCTCAAAATAATGTTTGAACCTGTTCAAGGTCTTTTGAATAACAAAACTGTGTCGAGAGCAACACACGTGTTCGCTAGCAGTGTTGATAATACTAAGGACTCTCTGGGGAACGCTATTCCTACAGCTGTGTGTTATTTCACCCCCGCCCTCACCCCTCCCTCTCACCATCACAGCTGTTTCCTCCTCCCTACCCCTCTCACACCCCTACGCCCTCCCCCTCACCATCACAGCTGTTTCCTCCTCCCTACCCAACTCACACCCCTACCCCCATCCCTCTCCCCATCACAGCTGTTTCCTCCTCCCTACCCAACTCACACCCCTACCCCCATCCCTCTCACCATCACAGCTGTTTCCTCCTCCCTACCCAACTCACACCCCTACCCCCTCCCTCTCACCATCACAGCTGTTTCCTCCTCCCTACCCAACTCACACCCCTACCCCCTCCCTCTCACCATCACAGCTGTTTCCTCCTCCCTACCCAACTCACACCCCTACCCCCATCCCTCTCACCATCACAGCTGTTTCCTCCTCCCTACCCAACTCACACCCCTACCCCCTCCCTCTCACCATCACAGCTGTTTCCTCCTCCCTACCCAACTCACACCCCTACCCCCATCCCTCTCACCATCACAGCTGTTTCCTCCTCCCTACCCAACTCACACCCCTACCCTCTCCCTCTCACCATCACAGCTGTTTCCTCCTCCCTACCCAACTCACACCCCTACCCTCTCCCTCTCACCATCACAGCTGTTTCCTCCTCCCTACCCAACTCACACCCCTACCCCCTCCCTCTCACCATCACAGCTGTTTCCTCCTCCCTACCCAACTCACACCCCTACCCCCTCCCTCTCACCATCACAGCTGTTTCATCCTCCCTACCCAACTCACACCCCCTACCCCCTCCCTCTCACCATCACAGCTGTTTATTACTCCTCCGTCTCACACCCCTACCCCAATCCCTCTCATCATCACAGCTGTGTTTAATTCTTCCAGCACACACCTCTACCCCCATCCCTCTCACCATCACAGCTGTGTTTAATTCTTCCATCTCACACCCCTACCCCAATCCCTCTCATCATCACAGCTGTGTTTATTTCTTCCGTCTTACACCCCTACCCCCATCCCTCTCATCATCACAGCTGTGTTTATTTCTTCCGTCTCGCACCCCTACCCGCTTCCCTCTCACAATCACAGATTCGTTTAATTCTTCTGTCTTACACCCCTACCCCGACCCTTCTCATCATCACAGCTGTGTTTAATTCTTCCATCTCACACCCCTACCCCCATCCCTCTCACCATCACAGCTGTGTTTAATTCTTCCATCTCACACCCCTACCCTAATCCCTCTCACCATCACAGCTGTGTTGATTTCTTCCATCTCACACCCCTACCCCCATCCCTCTCACCATCACAGCTGTGTTTAATTCTTCCATCTCACACCCCTACCCCAATCCCTCTCACCATCACAGCTGTGTTTAATTCTTCTATCTCACACCCCTTCCCCCATACCTCTCATCGTCCCAGCTGTGTTTTACTTATACGTCTTTAACCATTACCCCCATCCCGCTGATCATTACAGCTGTGTTTTTCTTCTCCATCTCACACCCCTACCCCCTTCCCTCTAATCATCACAGCTGTGTTTTACTCTTCCGTATCACACCACTACCCACCCCCTTCCCTCTCATCATCACAGCTGGGTTTTTCTTCTCGGTCTTACACGACTACCCCATTCATCTCA
Source organism: Littorina saxatilis (assembly GCF_037325665.1). Taxonomy (NCBI): domain Eukaryota; kingdom Metazoa; phylum Mollusca; class Gastropoda; order Littorinimorpha; family Littorinidae; genus Littorina; species Littorina saxatilis. The sequence goes on from NC_090260.1 coordinate 6,601,498, forward strand.
TCATCACAGCTGTGTTTTACCCCTCCGTCACACAACACTACCCCCATCCCTCTCATCATCACAGCTGTGTTGTATTCCTCCGTCTCACACCCCTACCCCCATCCCTCTCATCATCACAGCTGTTTTACTCTTCCGTCTCACACCCCTACCCCCATCCCTCTCATCATCACAGCTGTGTTTTACCCCTCCGTCTCACACCACTACCCCCATCCCTCTAATCACCACAGCTGTGCTTTACTCCTCCCTCTCATACCACTACCCCCATCCCTCTAATCACAACAGCTGTGTTTTACTCCTCCGTCTCATACCACTACCCCCATCCCTCTAATCACAACAGCTGTGTTTTACTCCTCCGTCTCATACCACTACCCCCATCCCTCTAATCACAACAGCTGTGTTTTACTCCTCCGTCTCATACCACTACCCCCATCCCTCTAATCACAACGGCTATGTTTTCTTCCTATATCTCGCACCCCTACCCCCATCCCTCTCATCATCACAGCTGTGTGTTACTCCTCCGTCTCACACCACCACCCCCATCCCTCTAATCACAACAACTGTGTTTTACTCCTCCGTCTCATACCACTACCCCCATCCCTCTAATAATCTCTGCTGTGGTTTACATTGGGTGTGCACGTTAAAGATCCCACGATTGACAAAAGAGTCTTTCCTGGCAAAATTGCTTGGGCACAGCCGGTTAATAATTGTCTACCTATACCCGTGTGACTTGGAATAATAGGCCGTGAAAGGTAAATATGCGCCGAAATGGCTGCAATTACTGGCCGTATAAAATTTCATCTCACACGGCATTACTGCAGAGCGCCTAGAGCTGTACCCACGGAATATGCGCGATATAACCGTCAGTGATTGATTGATTGATTGATTGATTATCACAGCCGTGTTTTCCTCCACCGTCTCACACCATTACTCCCATCCCTCTCATCATCACAGCTGTGTTTCCCTCTTTCGTCTTACACCCGTACCACCATCCCTCTCATCATCACAGCTGTGTTTTACTCCTCCGTCTCACACCACTACCCCCATCCCTCTCAACATCTCAGTTGTGTTTTACACCCATCCCTCTAATCACCACAGCCGTGTTGTCCTCATCCGTCTCACACCATTACCCCCATCCCTCTCAACATCACAGCTGGGTTTTTATCCTTCGTCTCACACCCATACCCCCATCCCTCTCATCATCCCAGCTGTGTTTTACTCCTCCGTCTCACACCACTACCCCCTTCCATCTCATCATCACAGCTGGGTTTTACTCCTCCATCTTACACCACTACCCCCATCCCTCTCATCATCACAGCTGTGTTTTCCTCCTCCGTCTTACACCACTACCCCTATCCATCTCATCATCACAGCTGTGTTTTACTCCTCCATCTTACACCACTACCCCCATCCCTCTCATCATCACAGCTGTGTTTTTCTCCTCCGTCTTACACCATTACTCCCATCCCTCTCAACATCACAGCTGTATTTTACTCCTCCGTCTCACACCACTACCCCCATTCCTCTCATAATCACAGCTGTGTTTTACTCCTCCGTCTTACCCCAGTACTTTCATCTCTCTCATCATAACAGCTGTGTTTTACTCCTCCGTCTTACACCACTACCCCCATCCCTCTCATCATCACAGCTGTGTTTTACTCCTCCGTCTCACACCACTACCCCCATCCCTCTCATCATCACAGCTGTGTTTTACTCCTCCGTCTTACACCACTACTCCCATCCCTCTCATCATCACATCTGTGTTTTACTCCTTAGTCTTACACCACTACTCCCATCCCTCTCATCATCACAGCTGTGTTTTACTCCTCCGTCTCACACCACTACCCCATCCCTCTCATCATCACAGCTGTGTTTTACTCCTCCGTCTCACACCCCTACCCCATCCCTCTCATCATCACAGCTGTGTTTTATTTTCCGTTTTACACCCCTACCCCCATCCCTCTCATTATCACAGCTGTGAGTTACTCCTCCGTCTTATACCACTACCCCCATCCCTGTCATCATCACAGCTGTGTTTTATCCTCCGTCTCACACCACTACCCCCATCCCTCTCATCACTACAGCTGTGTTGTTACACCCCCGGTATAGGGGTGTGTATAGGTTTCGGTCGATGTGTTTGTGTGTTTGTGTGTTTGTGTGTTTGTGTTCGCATCAAGATCTCAAGAATGAACGGACCGATCGTCACCAAACTTGGTGAACAGGTTCTATACATTCCTGAGACGGTCCTTGCAAAAATTGGGACCAGTCAAACACACGGTTAGGGAGTTATTGGTGGATTAAGATTAAGAGTGACATATTAATGGTCAAAGGGAAATAATCTTCTCAGTTGATGGCAGTGAGAATGGTTATTTCCCTTTGACAAACGGGGGGGGGGGGGGGGGGTTTTCCTACCTCGAAGGAATTTCTTGTTCTTCTCCGTCTCACACCGCTACCCCCATCCCCGTTATCATCACAGTTGTGTTTTTATCCTTCGTCTCACACCCCTGCCCCCATCCCTCTCATATTGACAGCTGTGGTTTACTCCTCCGTCTAACACCCCTACCCCCATCCCTCTAATTATCACAGCTGTGTTTTACTCCTCCGTCTGACACCCTACCCCCATCCCTCTAATAATATCAGCTGTGTTTTGCTCCTCCGTCTCACACCATTACCCCCATCCCTCTCATCATCACACCTATGTTTTTCTCCTCCGTCTCACACCCCTACCCCATTCTTTGCATCATCACAGCTGTGTTGTACTTCACCGACTATAACCATTACCCCCTTCCCGCTGATCATTACAGCTGTGTTTTCCTCCTCCGTCTTACACCACTATCTCCATCCCTCTCAACATCACAGATGTGTTTTCCTCCTCCGTCTCACACCACTATCTCCATCCCTCTCATCAACACAACTGTGTTTTACTCCTCCGTCTAACACCCCTACCCCATCCCTCTCATCATCACAGCTGTGTTTTACTCATCCGTCTCACACCCCTACCCCCATCCCTCTCATTATCACAGCTGTGTTTTACCCCTCCGTCTCACACCACTACCAGATTCATCTCATCATCACAGCTGTGTTTTACTCCTCTGTGTCACACCACTACCCCATCCCTGTCATCATCACCCGTCGCGATATAACCTTCGTGGTTGAAAACGACGTTAAACACCAAATAAAGAAAGAAATAATCTCATTATCACAGCTGTGTTTTACTCCTCCGTCTCACACCACTATCACATCCCTCTCATCATCACAGCTGCATTTTCCTCCTCCGTCTCACACCCCTACCCCATTCCTCTCATCATCACAGCTGTTTTTTCCTCCTCTGTCTCACACCCCTACCCCATTCCTCTCATCATCACAGCTGTATTTTACTCCTCCGTCTCACACCACTGCCCCATCCCTCTCAACATCACAGCTGTGTTTTACTCCTACGTCTCACACCCTTACCCCCTTCCCTCTCAACATCACATCTGTGTTTTACTTTTTCCTCCCCCTTCCACACCCCTACCACTACACTTTCAGTCACAGCAATCTCTGACACTGATGTCACACCAATCTATTGCCGCTGATGTCACACCGATCTCTTGACACTGATGTTGTCACACCAATCTCTAGACACTGATGTAACACCAATCTCTTCACACTGATTTCGACACTGTTGTCAAGAGATTGGTGTGACATCAGTGTCAAGAGATTGGTGTGACATCAGTGTCAGAGATTGGTGTGACGGAAAGTTTCAGTCAGCGTGTAAAGCAACCAGGCTGTTGATGGTTCGGGTCGTGTACACTGTGACAATGATCAAACCCTCACAAAACCTGATACGGAGTCTGAACGTGCCTACAAAATGATTCACCCTGAAAATTAACAATGTAAAGCTTGTAATGTTGGTGTATTTAGTGGTCAAGTTTGTTCGCTTACCTCACTGTTTGACAACCCTGACCCTTGGTCCTCGTGTTCCTGAGAGCTCGCCATCGTGCTGCTTGGCTCTGACCTGAAACATCATGAACATCTGATACTGTGACATGGCTTGGTAACATTGTGTGTGACCTGAAACATCATGTACATCTGATACTGTGACATGGCTTGGTAACATTGTGTGTGACCTGAAACATCACTGATGTACATCTGATACTGAGACATGGCTTGATAACATTGTGTGTGACTTAAAACATCATGTGCATCTGATACTGTGACATGGCTTGGTAACATTGTGTGTGACTTAAAACATCATGTACATCTAGACTACTCGTCATAAAAAAACTGTATAGATGCATTTGAAGGCAGATCTTTCTAATGAAGCTGTTGATTGTAAAACGGGTAAGTATATGACCGGAAAGGCCATTGAATTCCCCACCTTGTTCAGAAAACAGATTGCGTTAACATCACGTAGTGTCAATACAGTGCAACCTACAACACAGACACTCCCCAAAATCAAATTCGCAAAATGAAGGTTCCCGCGATAAAATCGACAACAAATCATAACAACTAAATCGAAACATGTTTAGCATGTCATTAGACAGAACAATCACATCTGCACACAAAACAGTCAGTTTGTTCACATATCTTCTCTAACATGGACACTAAAGCATGCTGAGCGGTGTAGGTGTCAATCATCTCAGCAGGCATAAAAGGCAGTTTTTGAAGCCGTTTTAGCGGGTAATGCGACAAACAATGGTAACTTGTTAACGCATTGTCTTCAAACTTTCAGTGATTTGTGCTTGTCCTTTTAAAATTAAACACTGACAAAATGATGCAATGTAGCACCATGCCCCTATGATGCAGCTGTCTTACGCTGTGCCGAATATCCTTGCGAATATGAACATGTTGTATTCGGCAAAAACAGAGACGAATGGACAGGAACAAAATAATATTGAAAATGCGAAGCCTTACCGATCATTGTGAATGCATACAAATCTATCAAAACGAATGTCTTCTGGATGCAATACGAACGTTGCGAGTGGCCTTGCGAATGTTGCCATTGCTTGTAAACATGTTACGAATAAAGCGATTATGCAATTCGCATTGTTCGTAATACTGCTCGTACACTGTGTGCCGAATTTCCCTTGCGAATAGAATTCGCCAATAATTCTTAATGATCGGGACATGGTCGCAAGACATTCGTAAATGTTCTTAGCCATTCGCCACCATTCGTCTCTTGTTGCGAATACTAGCAACATGCTCCTAATATTCGCAAGGAAGGCATATTCTTCACGTTTTAGCAACGTACTCGTAAGTATTCGCAAGACATTCGTTATCATCATTAAGATATTCATAGCGCTCGCAAGGCATTCGCAATGATCGGCACACATTCGCAAGAACTCGCAACCATTCGTAAGACATTAGCAAGAAATGTGTATATGAACATTGTATTCGGCACACAAAAAAGAGACGAATGGACAGGACAAATATTGACCATTCGAAGCCTTACGTATCCTTGCGAATGTCTTACGAATGGTTGCGAGTGCTTGCGAATGTCTACCGATCATTGCAAATGCATACGAATCCATATCTGCAAGAGTATTCGGCACAGTGTAAGACAAACATAACGAATGGTTGCGAATGCCTTGCGAGCGTTACGAATACATTGCGATGATTACGAATGTTCGCAAGGATATTCGGCACAGTGTAAGACAGGCATAACGAATAGTTGCGAATGCCTTGCGAGCGTTACGAATACATTGTGATGATCACGAATGCCTTGCGAATACTTACGAGTACGTTGCGAAAAAGTTAAGAATATGACTTCCTTGCGAATATTAGGAACATGATTGTTGCTATCTTCGAAACATAAGACAAATGGTTTGCGAGTGGTTAAGAACATTTACGAATGTCTTGCGACCATGTCCAGATCATTGCGAATTATTGCAAAATTCTATTCGCAAGGGCAATTCGGCACAGTGAAGCATGACGCAAACAGAGCGACTTAGATAAGGCAAGGCCAATTGGATGGCTGCAAGATGTTGCTGCTGCCAGGCATGGGGCTCGGAGTGTTACTGTGTCTCACTCCAACATCATCAATTTAAGGTAGAGCTTTAAGCAATGGGAAGAGCGCAGTAACGACAATGTTATGATCGGGCCGCACTCACCACAACAGTGAGGGCAATGTCATGGTCGGCCCGCACTCACCACACCAGTAACGACAATGTTATGATCGGGCCGCACTCACCACAACAGTAACGACAATGTTATGATCGGGCCGCACTCACCACAACAGTGAGGGCTCTCCAAGGTGCGCGTCCCTGCGTCCTATACACACGACAGTAGATGCCATTTGTGGAGGGGATCCCGGTACGCACTAAATCTAAAAGATGCTGGTCCCGGGACGCACTGAATCTAAAAGATGCTGGTCCCGGGACGCACTAAATCTAAAAGATGCTGGTCCCGGGACGCACTAAATCTAAAAGATGCTGGTCCCGGGACGCACTAAATCTAAAAGATGCTGGTCCCGGGACGCACTGAATCTAAAAGATGCTGGTCCCGGGACGCACTAAATCTAAAAGATGCTAGTTCCGGGACGCACTAAATCTAAAAGATGCTGGTCCCGGGACGCACTAAATCTAAAATATGCTGGTCCCGGGACGCACTAAATCTAAAAGATGCTGATCCCGGGACGCACTAAATCTAAAAGATGCTGGTCCCGGGACGCACTAAATCTAAAAGATGCTGGTCCCGGGACGCACTAAATCTTCAGTTCGCCGATTCGGAGAAGACGATTTTACATTGTTCGGTTTCGTAGCTCCAGAAAAATAGATAAAAAAGATACCAAAGGAGATTTCCTACAGGTTAATCTGCACAGCGTGTTTCCAGTGTCTGCCCGAGGAAGCGCAGCGCTGTCGAAAGCGCAGTGTCGATCTGGCCATCTCAGGCAGTCGTGTCCCCGTAAGTAGGCTACAGACAGACAGATCTAGATCTAGTGTCTCGCACTCTTGCACCGTGTCACCTATGCTTACTGTGTGTGTGTATGTGTGACGGAGTGATTGAGTTTGTGTTACTGTTTGTTGATTTCTTACGTGAGCCTTGAAGGCTTCGCCTCTTGTTTTCTTCATAGTTTGATAACAAATGTTCATAACTTAGTTAAACATGGAAAAGGGCAACCCAAGCTCTGCTTAGATAACTGCTTTTACTTTCTTCTCGTATACATGTACAAGTTGCAAAGTATTTCCTACATTGTGATTTTCTGTGCCGAATGTTAATTGGTCTCTTCCACGTTTGTCCAGACAAATGTGAGGGCACCCTTAGTTGAGAGGCGTTCGCGTGATCCCTGTAAAATAAATCTTTAATCTGAAAGGTCATCTAGGTAGTCAAATGGACGGCGTGGTATGACATAAAAATGTTGAATGAGTCCCGCTGTTTCTGAAAGTTCACCATGTGCACTTTGCACTTTCAAAATGCATGTCAACTCTTTTCTCGCATGCAAAGGTGCACATACGCCTCAAGCGGTTTGTTTAAGAATGATTTATTGGTGAAAACGTCAGATTAATATATGATACCCTGTTCTACTCAAATAAACATAATATACCTGGCCTACTTTTGATGGTCGACTTTGAAAAGGCTTTCGACAGTGTTGCCTGGTCATTTATTGAAAAATCTTTGAGCAAATTTAACTTTAGAAATGACATGAAACGATGGATTTTTACTTTTTATTGCAAAATTAAGTCCTGTGTTTCAGTTAATGGTCGGTATTCAGCATGGTTTAATGTAGGTCGAGGCACCCGGCAAGGGGATCCGCTGTCACCTTATTTATTTTTGATTTGTGCTGAAATATTGTCTCTTATGGTACGCCAGAACAAAAAGATTGGTGGTATGAATATCTTTGGTGAAAATATTTTGTTGTCACAATTCGCCGATGATACCAGTCTGTTTCTTGATGGTACAGAGCAATCTGTTTGCGAAAGTATAAAAGTGTTACAACATTTTGCATCACTGTCAGGTCTGAGAATGAACTATGATAAAACAATTGTAGTTTGGTTAGGACCTTTAAAGTTTTGCAAAAGAAGATTTTTGCCTGATATGAATTTTACCTGAAACCCAGACAATGTCAAAGCACTTAGTGTTATTTTTTCAGTAAATGTATCCGATGTTGTTTTTCTTAATTATAGAAATAAGTTATTTAAAGGAAATTCAAAAACTTCTGAATTCATGGACCAGAAGGAACCTGACACCTTTTGGTAAAATAACAGTCCTAAAAACCTTGGCTATTTCCAAATTGACACACTTGTTAATTAATTAAACTGATCCAGACGAACAGTTTATGATGGAGTTAAATAATATTTTTTTCAAATTTCTTTGGGATGGAAAAAGAGACAAAATTAAAAGAACTACGGTCACCCAACCCTATGAAGATGGAGGATTAAAGATGGTTGACGTGAACAGTTTTCTGTCATCTCTAAAAATTGTTTGGTTAAAAAGAGTTGATGGTCTTACTGGATTAATATCAAGATTATTGTTTAAAGCATGTCCATCTGTTACAAAAATTAATATGAGAGGAGAGGAATTTGCAAATGTTTTGATGCAGAGAATGGAAAACCCGTTTTGGACCAATGTTTTTAAACATTATAAGAAACTACATGGAAAATGTGACCCTATAACCTTTAACGATTTTGTATCAGAATGTTTACATTATAATGTTAATATTCGGAGAGATAAAAAGACAGTGTACATTCAAAATTGGATCGACAATGGAATAGCTCAGATTGGTCATATTTTGGGACAAAATGGATACTTATCCTATAATGCGTTTAAAATCAAATATCCAAATGTGCGAGGCGATTTTGTATTGTATCAAGGTGTAATCCAGGCTGTTAAGAAATATCAGAGAAAAATCGGCTTAGAATTTGATAAACATTTCATTATGACAGAGCCCATTGTGTGGAAATGTATTTGTAAAGGTAAGACACAACTTATTTACAAAAAACTGATTGAACATGCTACGGTCCCAAAATGTATCGAAAAATGGTCTGAATCTTTAGACTGTTTGTTAGATAAGAAGGCTATTTTCCAACATGTTTTTAAAACAACAAAAGACACTTGTCTGAGATGGTTCCAGTACTGATTATTGTACAGAATTTTGCCCACAGAAAGGTTTCTATTTTTGCGAAAAATTGTGGATACGTCATTGTGTACATTTTGTGGTAGAAATGAAGAAACCCTTTTACATATGTTTTGGGAGTGTGATAAAGTGCAGACTTTTTGGATAGAATTTGTAAATTGGCTAAAGGCGAACTGCACCCATTGCGACAATTTAAAACTGTCTAAAGAACTGGTTCTTCTTGGAGTGGCAAACAATGTAGTCACCGATAAAGCTTTCGATGTATTATTAATCTGTGCCAAACACCATGTATATATTTCCAAAATGAACAAAAAGACCCCTCATTTTCAGACATTTAGTAGAAACTTTAAGCAAAGATTTATTTGTGAAAAGTATAACGCAGTTGTGAATAATACAGTAGATACATTTTACAAGGATTGGCGCCTGTATATGCACGTTTTGATGTAACCCTTAGGTTTTTTCGTTCTTAAAACCTTTTGATAATGCGACCACCAAACCACTGAACATCCCCCCCTCCCCATTCCATCCTCCCACCCCATGTATGTTGTAATTGTCCAAGTGTGCTTTTCTGTTATATGATTCTGTCCTTTCGGTTAGGTGATGTCCTGTAATGTACAGCATATACATGTAAAAAAAAATGTACAAAAAGAGAATAAAAAAAAATGTACAAAAAGAGAATGATTTTGTTAATGATGTATACTGTTCAAAAAAAGAAACGCATAGCTTGTAATATTTGGTTAATTTAGTTATATGGCTACAAGGATATCCACCAAACTGCAGAAAATGTTTATCTGATCGTCGACCTTTCGTCCATTGGCACAAGTGAGCTCTGCACGTGACGCATGCGTTATCAGTGGCTACAATGTCAAAATTGCTCATTTGGCATGACCACTCGTCATGCTTCAGTGTAATCTCGTGAAACTCGGGGAATATTGAGCTCTCACCATGTCTTCCAAAACCCATAAAAGCGGATTGTTCGCCACAAAGAAATCAGACGACAATTCAGCGACGAAAGATGGCCCGATTGAGCAGAGAAGACCGCCAAATTGCATTGGGTCGTTTACAAGCAGGCCAAAGTCAAAGTGCAATCGCCAGGCACTTCCACGTGTCCCAGAGCACCATCAGTAGACTGTGGGTCAGGTTTCAAGCCACTGGCTCCGTTGCTGACTTGCCACGAGCGGGAAGACCAAGGGCGACAACTGCTGCTCACGACCGCTTCATACGGCTCCGCCACCACCGGAATCGTTTCCTGTCGGCCTCATCTTCTGTCCAGGCTCTCCCCGGGCCACACCGATTATCGGACCAGACCGTGCGGAACCGCCTGCATGAAGCTGGTTTGAGAGCTCGCAGACCTCACAGAGGAGCTGTCCTCACCCGCCGCCATCGCCAGAACCGAGTGCAGTGGGGCAACCAGCACCTTCGCTGGACCGTCCGGAATCACTGGAGACACGTGTGGTTCAGCGACGAGTCCTACTTCCTGCTCCAGCGACATGATGGTCGGAGGAAGGTCTACCGGAGAGTAAACGAACGTTACGCGCCCAACTGTGTGGATGAGGCACCCGTTCATGGTGGTGGAGGCGTCATGGTGTGGGGGGCGATCAATACCGCTGGAAGGAGCACCCTGGTGCACGTCCAAGGGCGCATAACTGCCCAGCGATACGTGGAGGAAATTCTGCGCCCACACGCCCTTCCTCTTCTGGCTGACCAGGATGCCATATTCCAGCAGGACAACGCTCGCCCGCACACAGCACGACTCACCACCCAGTTCCTCACCGACCACCATGTCCAGGTGCTTCCCTGGCCATCCATGTCGCCAGACATGAACCCGATAGAACACCTCTGGGATGAATTGGACAGACGTGTGCGCAGGCGAGAAGAAGCGCCGGCAAATCACCGAGATCTATTGCAGGCACTTCAGGAGGAGTGGGACACCATCCCACAGCAAGATATCCGGCATCTGATCCAGTCCATGCCCAGAAGGTGCCGGGCAGTTGTTGCTGCTCAAGGCAGTCACACCCCCTACTGACTTGACAGCCTCGGCACCCAATCGTATTGATTGACTGATTGATTTGAAGATGCAAATGAACTGTGTGTGCATTCAACTGTGTCCATACCAAATTTCAAACAAATAATCTTAATATTGGATTTTCTGTTAATTTTTTCGAAAAATAAAACAAATTTGGTAAGTAGCAACTATGCGTTTCTTTTTTTGAACAGTATATGTTGCCTCACTTGCGGTAATGAAAAGCACTGGCCATTGAACAACTAGTCGTAGTTGTTCCCCTTGTTCCCCTCACTGTACGTACCTTGCTGCTTGGTGTGCTGTGGGTTGGTTTGTTTTTTGTTTTAATTGTTGAGTTTTTTTCTTCTGCTTGTTTGTTGTTGTTTTTGTTGTTGTTGGTTGTTTTTGTAGGGGAGGGGCCAGGGAGCACTGAGGTTGATGGACTTGTATTTTTGGGTAAATCGCTTTTGGGTTAGCGGATCATTGGCACTTTCAAATAAAGTTTTTGCCTCGAATACTGTGTATCAGCTATTGAGAACTTAACCATAATCGATAACAATGAAAACCATCATTCAGAGTTGAAAATACCACCACTACAAAAAGTACAACCTTACTTTCTGAGTGCTGCCCGAGCAAGAACACCAACGATGAAAGAACAGAGGAACGACGGTAACACCAACAGCGGCAAGAACGACCAATGACTGGAATAAAACACACACAAACAACCAAAACCCCACCTAGCATATAACCACGTCATGTCCCACCTAGCATATAACCACGTCATGTCCCACCTAGCATATAACCACGTCATGTCCCACCTAGCATATAACCACGTCATGTCCCACCTAGCATATAACCACGTCATGTCCCACCTAGCATATAACCACGTCATGTCCCACCTAGCATATAACAACGTCATGTCCCACCTAGCATATAACAACGTCATGCCCCACCTAGCATATAACCACGTCATGTCCCACCTAGCATATAACAACGTCATGTCCCACCTAGCATATAACCACGTCATGTCCCACCTAGCATATAACCACGTCATGTCCCACCTAGCATATAACCACGTCATGTCTCACCTAGCATATAACCATGTCATGTCCCACCTAGCATATAACCACGTCATGTCTCACCTAGCATATAACCACGTCATGTCCCACCTAGCATATAACCACGTTATGTCCCACCTAGCATATAACCACGTCATGTCCCACCTAGCATATAACCACGTCATGTCTCACCTAGCATATAACAACGTCATGTCCCACCCAGCATATAACCACGGCATGTCCCACCCAGCATATAACCACGTCATGTCCCACCTAGCATATAACCACGGCATGTCCCACCTAGCATATAACCACGTCATGTCCCACCTAGCATATAACCACGTCATGTCCCACCTAGCATATAACCACGGCATGTCCCACCTAGCATATAACCACGTCATGTCCCACCTAGCATATAACCACGTCATGTCCCACCTAGCATATAACCACGGCATGTCCCACCTAGCATGTAACCACGTCATGTCCCACCTAGCATATAACCACGTCATGTCCCACCTAGCATATAACCACGTCATGTCCCACCTAGCATATGACCACGTCATGTCCCACCTAGCATATAACCACGTCATGTCCCACCTAGCATATAACCACGTCATGTCCCACCTAGCATATAACCACGTCATGTCCCACCTAGCATATAACCACGTCATGTCCCACCTAGCATATAACCACGTCATGTCCCACCTAGCATATAACAACGTTATGTCCCACCTAGCATATAACAACGTTATGTCCCACCTAGCATATAACAACGTCATGTCCCACCTAGCATATAACAACGTTATGTCCCACCTAGCATATAACAACGTCATGTCCCACCTAGCATATAACCACATCATGTCCCACCTAGCATATAACAACGTCATGTCCCACCTAGCATATAACAACGTCATGTCCCACCTAGCATATAACAACGTCATGTCCCACCTAGCATATAACAACGTCATGTACCACCCAGCATATAACCACGTCATGTCCCACCCAGCATATAACCACGTCATGTCCCACCCAGCATATAACCACGTCATGTCCCACCTAGCATATAACAACGTCATGTCCCACCTAGCATATAACCACATCATGTCCCACCTAGCATATAACAACGTCATGTCCCACCTAGCATATAACAACGTCATGTCCCACCTAGCATATAACAACGTCATGTCCCACCTAGCATATAACCACGTCATGTCCCACCTAGCATATAACAACGTTATGTCCCACCTAGCATATAACAACGTCATGTCCCACCTAGCATATAACAACGTCATGTCCCACCTAGCATATAACAACGTTATGTCCCACCTAGCATATAACAACGTCATGTCCCACCTAGCATATAACAACGTCATGTCCCACCTAGCATATAACAACGTTATGTCCCACCTAGCATATAACAACGTCATGTCCCACCTAGCATATAACCACATCATGTCCCACCTAGCATATAACAACGTCATGTCCCACCTAGCATATAACAACGTCATGTCCCACCTAGCATATAACAACGTCATGTCCCACCTAGCATATAACAACGTCATGTCCCACCTAGCATATAACAACGTCATGTCCCACCTAGCATATAACCACATCATGTCCCACCTAGCATATAACAACGTCATGTCCCACCTAGCATATAACAACGTCATGTCCCACCTAGCATATAACAACGTCATGTCCCACCTAGCATATAACAACGTCATGTCCCACCTAGCATATAACAACGTTATGTCCCACCTAGCATATAACAACGTCATGTCCCACCTAGCATATAACAACGTTATGTCCCACCTAGCATATAACAACGTTATGTCCCACCTAGCATATAACAACGTCATGTCCCACCTAGCATATAACAACGTTATGTCCCACCTAGCATATAACAACGTCATGTCCCACCTAGCATATAACCACATCATGTCCCACCTAGCATATAACAACGTCATGTCCCACCTAGCATATAACAACGTTATGTCCCACCTAGCATATAACCACGTCATGTCCCACCTAGCATATAACAACGTTATGTCCCACCTAGCATATAACAACGTCATGTCCCACCTAGCATATAACAACGTCATGTCCCACCTAGCATATAACAACGTTATGTCCCACCTAGCATATAACAACGTTATGTCCCACCTAGCATATAACAACGTCATGTCCCACCTAGCATATAACAACGTTATGTCCCACCTAGCATATAACAACGTCATGTCCCACCTAGTATATAACCACATCATGTCCCACCTAGCATATAACAACGTCATGTCCCACCTAGCATATAACAACGTCATGTCCCACCTAGCATATAACAACGTCATGTCCCACCTAGCATATAACAACGTCATGTCCCACCTAGCATATAACAACGTCATGTCCCACCTAGCATATAACCACGTCATGTCCCACCTAGCATATAACAACGTCATGTCCCACCTAGCATATAACAACGTCATGTCCCACCTAGCATATAACCACGTCATGTCCCACCTAGCATATAACCACGTCATGTCCCACCTAGCATATAACAACGTCATGTCCCACCTAGCATATAACCACGTCATGTCCCACCTAGCATATAACAACGTTATGTCCCACCTAGCATATAACAACGTCATGTCCCACCTAGCATATAACCACGTCATGTCCCACCTAGCATATAACCACGTCATGTCCCACCTAGCATATAACAACGTTATGTCCCACCTAGCATATAACAACGTTATGTCCCACCTAGCATATAACAACGTCATGTCCCACCTAGCATATAACAACGTTATGTCCCACCTAGCATATAACAACGTCATGTCCCACCTAGCATATAACCACATCATGTCCCACCTAGCATATAACAACGTCATGTCCCACCTAGCATATAACAACGTCATGTCCCACCTAGCATATAACAACGTCATGTCCCACCTAGCATATAACCACGTCATGTACCACCCAGCATATAACCACGTCATGTCCCACCCAGCATATAACCACGTCATGTCCCACCCAGCATATAACAACGTCATGTCCCACCTAGCATATAACAACGTCATGTCCCACCTAGCATATAACAACGTTATGTCCCACCTAGCATATAACAACGTCATGTCCCACCTAGCATATAACAACGTCATGTCCCACCTAGCATATAACAACGTCATGTCCCACCTAGCATATAACAACGTCATGTCCCACCTAGCATATAACAACGTCATGTCCCACCTAGCATATAACAACGTTATGTCCCACCTAGCATATAACAACGTCATGTCCCACCTAGCATATAACCACGTTATGTCCCACCTAGCATATAACAACGTTATGTCCCACCTAGCATATAACAACGTCATGTCCCACCTAGCATATAACCACGTTATGTCCCACCCAGCATATAACCACGTCATGTCCCACCCAGCATATAACCACGTCATGTCCCACCTAGCATATAACCACGTCATGTCCCACCTAGCATATAACCACGTCATGTCCCACCTAGCATATAACAACGTCATGTCCCACCTAGCATATAACCACGTCATGTCCCACCTAGCATATAACCACGTCATGTCCCACCTAGCATATAACCACGTCATGTCCCACCTAGCATATAACCACGTCATGTCCCACCTAGCATATAACCACGTCATGTCCCACCTAGCATATAACCACGTCATGTCCCACCTAGCATATAACCACGTCATGTCCCACCTAGCATATAACCACGTCATGTCCCACCTAGCATATAACCACGTCATGTCCCACCTAGCATATAACCACGTCATGTCCCACCTAGCATATAACCACGTCATGTCCCACCTAGCATATAACCACGTCATGTCCCACCTAGCATATAACCACGTCATGTCCCACCTAGCATATAACCACGTCATGTCCCACCTAGCATATAACCACGTCATGTCCCACCTAGCATATAACCACGTCATGTCCCACCTAGCATATAACCACGTCATGTCCCACCTAGCATATAACAACGTCATGTCCCACCTAGCATATAACCACGTCATGTCCCACCTAGCATATAACAACGTCATGTCCCACCTAGCATATAACAACGTCATGTCCCACCTAGCATATAACAACGTCATGTCCCACCTAGCATATAACCACGTCATGTCCCACCTAGCATATAACAACGTCATGTCCCACCTAGCATATAACCACGTCATGTCCCACCTAGCATATAACAACGTCATGTCCCACCTAGCACATAACCACGTCATGTCCCACCTAGCATATAACCACGTCATGTCCCACCTAGCATATAACCACGTCATGTCCCACCTAGCATATAACCACGTCATGTCCCACCTAGCATATAACCACGTCATGTCCCACCTAGCATATAACCACGTCATGTCCCACCTAGCATATAACCACGTCATGTCCCACCTAGCATATAACCACGTCATGTCCCACCTAGCATATAACCACGTCATGTCCCACCTAGCATATAACCACGTCATGTCCCACCTAGCATATAACCACGTCATGTCCCACCTAGCATATAACCACGTCATGTCCCACCTAGCATATAACCACGTCATGTCCCACCTAGCATATAACCACGTCATGTCCCACCTAGCATATAACCACGTCATGTCCCACCTAGCATATAACCACGTCATGTCCCACCTAGCATATAACCACGTCATGTCCCACCTAGCATATAACCACGTCATGTCCCACCTAGCATATAACCACGTCATGTCCCACCTAGCATATAACCACGTCATGTCCCACCTAGCATATAACCACGTCATGTCCCACCTAGCATATAACCACGTCATGTCCCACCTAGCATATAACCACGTCATGTCCCACCTAGCATATAACCACGTCATGTCCCACCTAGCATATAACCACGTCATGTCCCACCTAGCATATAACCACGTCATGTCCCACCTAGCATATAACCACGTCATGTCCCACCTAGCATATAACAACGTCATGTCCCACCTAGCATATAACAACGTTATGTCCCACCTAGCATATAACAACGTCATGTCCCACCTAGCATATAACAACGTCATGTCCCACCTAGCATATAACCACGTCATGTCCCACCCAGCATATAACCACATTATGTCCCACCCAGCATATAACCACGTCATGTCCCACCTAGCATATAACCACGTCATGTCCCACCTAGCATATAACCACGTCATGTCCCACCTAGCATATAACCACGTCATGTCCCACCCAGCATATAACCACGTCATGTCCCACCCAGCATATAACCACGTCATGTCCCACCCAGCATATAACCACGTCATGTCCCACCTAGCATATAACCACGTCATGTCCCACCTAGCATATAACCACGTCATGTCCCACCTAGCATATAACCACGTCATGTCCCACCTAGCATATAACCACGTCATGTCCCACCTAGCATATAACAACGTCATGTCCCACCTAGCATATAACCACGTCATGTCCCACCTAGCATATAACAACGTCATGTCCCACCTAGCATATAACCACGTCATGTCCCACCTAGCATATAACAACGTCATGTCCCACCTAGCACATAACCACGTCATGTCCCACCTAGCATATAACAACGTTATGTCCCACCTAGCATATAACAACGTCATGTCCCACCTAGCATATAACAACGTTATGTCCCACCTAGCATATAACAACGTCATGTCCCACCTAGCATATAACCACGTCATGTCCCACCTAGCATATAACAACGTCATGTCCCACCTAGCATATAACAACGTCATGTCCCACCTAGCATATAACAACGTCATGTCCCACCTAGCATATAACAACGTCATGTCCCACCTAGCATATAACAACGTCATGTCCCACCTAGCATATAACCACATCATGTCCCACCTAGCATATAACAACGTCATGTCCCACCTAGCATATAACAACGTCATGTCCCACCTAGCATATAACAACGTCATGTCCCACCTAGCATATAACAACGTCATGTCCCACCTAGCATATAACAACGTTATGTCCCACCTAGCATATAACAACGTCATGTCCCACCTAGCATATAACAACGTTATGTCCCACCTAGCATATAACAACGTTATGTCCCACCTAGCATATAACAACGTCATGTCCCACCTAGCATATAACAACGTTATGTCCCACCTAGCATATAACAACGTCATGTCCCACCTAGCATATAACCACATCATGTCCCACCTAGCATATAACAACGTCATGTCCCACCTAGCATATAACAACGTCATGTCCCACCTAGCATATAACCACGTCATGTCCCACCTAGCATATAACAACGTTATGTCCCACCTAGCATATAACAACGTCATGTCCCACCTAGCATATAACCACGTCATGTCCCACCTAGCATATAACAACGTTATGTCCCACCTAGCATATAACAACGTTATGTCCCACCTAGCATATAACAACGTCATGTCCCACCTAGCATATAACAACGTTATGTCCCACCTAGCATATAACAACGTCATGTCCCACCTAGCATATAACCACATCATGTCCCACCTAGCATATAACAACGTCATGTCCCACCTAGCATATAACAACGTCATGTCCCACCTAGCATATAACAACGTCATGTCCCACCTAGCATATAACAACGTCATGTCCCACCTAGCATATAACAACGTCATGTCCCACCTAGCATATAACCACATCATGTCCCACCTAGCATATAACAACGTCATGTCCCACCTAGCATATAACAACGTCATGTCCCACCTAGCATATAACAACGTCATGTCCCACCTAGCATATAACAACGTCATGTCCCACCTAGCATATAACAACGTCATGTCCCACCTAGCATATAACAACGTCATGTCCCACCTAGCATATAACAACGTTATGTCCCACCTAGCATATAACAACGTCATGTCCCACCTAGCATATAACAACGTCATGCCCCACCTAGCATATAACCACGTCATGTCCCACCTAGCATATAACAACGTTATGTCCCACCTAGCATATAACAACGTTATGTCCCACCTAGCATATAACAACGTCATGTCCCACCTAGCATATAACAACGTTATGTCCCACCTAGCATATAACAACGTCATGTCCCACCTAGCATATAACCACATCATGTCCCACCTAGCATATAACAACGTCATGTCCCACCTAGCATATAACAACGTCATGTCCCACCTAGCATATAACAACGTCATGTCCCACCTAGCATATAACCACGTCATGTACCACCCAGCATATAACCACGTCATGTCCCACCCAGCATATAACCACGTCATGTCCCACCCAGCATATAACAACGTCATGTCCCACCTAGCATATAACAACGTCATGTCCCACCTAGCATATAACAACGTTATGTCCCACCTAGCATATAACAACGTCATGTCCCACCTAGCATATAACAACGTCATGTCCCACCTAGCATATAACAACGTCATGTCCCACCTAGCATATAACAACGTCATGTCCCACCTAGCATATAACAACGTCATGTCCCACCTAGCATATAACAACGTTATGTCCCACCTAGCATATAACAACGTCATGTCCCACCTAGCATATAACCACGTTATGTCCCACCTAGCATATAACAACGTTATGTCCCACCTAGCATATAACAACGTCATGTCCCACCTAGCATATAACAACGTTATGTCCCACCCAGCATATAACCACGTCATGTCCCACCCAGCATATAACCACGTCATGTCCCACCCAGCATATAACAACGTCATGTCCCACCTAGCATATAACAACGTCATGTCCCACCTAGCTCATAACAACGTCATGTCCCACCTAGCACATAACCACGTCATGTCCCACCTAGCATATAACCACGTCATGTCCCACCTAGCATATAACCACGTCATGTCCCACCTAGCATATAACCACGTCATGTCCCACCTAGCATATAACCACGTCATGTCCCACCTAGCATATAACCACGTCATGTACCACCTAGCATATAACCACGTCATGTCCCACCTAGCATATAACCACGTCATGTCCCACCTAGCATATAACCACGTCATGTCCCACCTAGCATATAACCACGTCATGTCCCACCTAGCATATAACCACGGCATGTCCCACCTAGCATATAACCACGTCATGTCCCACCTAGCATATAACCACGTCATGTCCCACCTAGCATATAACCACGGCATGTCCCACCTAGCATATAACCACGTCATGTCCCACCCAGCATATAACCACGTCATGTCCCACCTAGCATATAACCACGTCATGTCCCACCTAGCATATAACAACGTCATGTCCCACCTAGCATATAACAACGTCATGTCCCACCTAGCATATAACAACGTTATGTCCCACCTAGCATATAACAACGTCATGTCCCACCTAGCATATAACCACGTCATGTCCCACCTAGCATATAACAACGTTATGTCCCACCTAGCATATAACCACGTCATGTCCCACCTAGCATATAACCACGTTATGTCCCACCCAGCATATAACCACGTCATGTCCCACCTAGCATATAACCACGTCATGTCCCACCTAGCATATAACCACGTCATGTCCCACCTAGCATATAACCACGGCATGTCCCACCTAGCATATAACCACGGCATGTCCCACCTAGCATATAACCACGTCATGTCCCACCTAGCATATAACCACGTCATGTCCCACCTAGCATATAACCACGTCATGTCCCACCTAGCATATAACCACGTCATGTCCCACCTAGCATATAACCACGTCATGTCCCACCTAGCATATAACCACGTCATGTCCCACCTAGCATATAACCACGTCATGTCCCACCTAGCATATAACCACGTCATGTCCCACCTAGCATATAACCACGTCATGTCCCACCTAGCATATAACCACGTCATGTCCCACCTAGCATATAACCACGTCATGTCCCACCTAGCATATAACCACGTCATGTCCCACCTAGCATATAACCACGTCATGTCCCACCTAGCATATAACCACGTCATGTCCCACCTAGCATATAACCACGTCATGTCCCACCTAGCATATAACCACGTCATGTCCCACCTAGCATATAACCACGTCATGTCCCACCTAGCATATAACCACGTCATGTCCCACCTAGCATATAACCACGTCATGTCCCACCTAGCATATAACCACGTCATGTCCCACCTAGCATATAACCACGTCATGTCCCACCTAGCATATAACCACGTCATGTCCCACCTAGCATATAACCACGTCATGTCCCACCTAGCATATAACCACGTCATGTCCCACCTAGCATATAACCACGTCATGTCCCACCTAGCATATAACCACGTCATGTCCCACCTAGCATATAACCACGTCATGTCCCACCTAGCATATAACCACGTCATGTCCCACCTAGCATATAACCACGTCATGTCCCACCTAGCATATAACCACGTCATGTCCCACCTAGCATATAACCACGTCATGTCCCACCTAGCATATAACCACGTCATGTCCCACCTAGCATATAACCACGTCATGTCCCACCTAGCATATAACCACGTCATGTCCCACCTAGCATATAACCACGTCATGTCCCACCTAGCATATAACCACGTCATGTCCCACCTAGCATATAACCACGTCATGTCCCACCTAGCATATAACCACGTCATGTCCCACCTAGCATATAACCACGTCATGTCCCACCTAGCATATAACCACGTCATGTCCCACCTAGCATATAACCACGTCATGTCCCACCTAGCATATAACCACGTCATGTCCCACCTAGCATATAACCACGTCATGTCCCACCTAGCATATAACCACGTCATGTCCCACCTAGCATATAACCACGTCATGTCCCACCTAGCATATAACCACGTCATGTCCCACCTAGCATATAACCACGTCATGTCCCACCTAGCATATAACCACGTCATGTCCCACCTAGCATATAACCACGTCATGTCCCACCTAGCATATAACCACGTCATGTCCCACCTAGCATATAACCACGTCATGTCCCACCTAGCATATAAACACGTCATGTCCCACCTAGCATATAACCACGTCATGTCCCACCTAGCATATAACCACGTCATGTCCCACCTAGCATATAACCACGTCATGTCCCACCTAGCATATAACCACGTCATGTCCCACCTAGCATATAACCACGTCATGTCCCACCTAGCATATAACCACGTCATGTCCCACCTAGCATATAACCACGTCATGTCCCACCTAGCATATAACCACGTCATGTCCCACCTAGCATATAACCACGTCATGTCCCACCTAGCATATAACCACGTCATGTCCCACCTAGCATATAACCACGTCATGTCCCACCTAGCATATAACCACGTCATGTCCCACCTAGCATATAACCACGTCATGTCCCACCTAGCATATAACCACGTCATGTCCCACCTAGCATATAACCACGTCATGTCCCACCTAGCATATAACCACGTCATGTCCCACCTAGCATATAACCACGTCATGTCCCACCTAGCATATAACCACGTCATGTCCCACCTAGCATATAACCACGTCATGTCCCACCTAGCATATAACCACGTCATGTCCCACCTAGCATATAACCACGTCATGTCCCACCTAGCATATAACCACGTCATGTCCCACCTAGCATATAACCACGTCATGTCCCACCTAGCATATAACCACGTCATGTCCCACCTAGCATATAACCACGTCATGTCCCACCTAGCATATAACCACGTCATGTCCCACCTAGCATATAACCACGTCATGTCCCACCTAGCATATAACCACGTCATGTCCCACCTAGCATATAACCACGTCATGTCCCACCTAGCATATAACCACGTCATGTCCCACCTAGCATATAACCACGTCATGTCCCACCTAGCATATAACCACGTCATGTCCCACCTAGCATATAACCACGTCATGTCCCACCTAGCATATAACCACGTCATGTCCCACCTAGCATATAACCACGTCATGTCCCACCTAGCATATAACCACGTCATGTCCCACCTAGCATATAACCACGTCAT
Organism: Littorina saxatilis; assembly: GCF_037325665.1. Taxonomy (NCBI): domain Eukaryota; kingdom Metazoa; phylum Mollusca; class Gastropoda; order Littorinimorpha; family Littorinidae; genus Littorina; species Littorina saxatilis. The sequence goes on from NC_090260.1 coordinate 6,624,622, forward strand.
GTCCCACCTAGCATATAACCACGTCATGTCCCACCTAGCATATAACCACGTCATGTCCCACCTAGCATATAACCACGTCATGTCCCACCTAGCATATAACCACGTCATGTCCCACCTAGCATATAACCACGTCATGTCCCACCTAGCATATAACCACGTCATGTCCCACCTAGCATATAACCACGTCATGTCCCACCTAGCATATAACCACGTCATGTCTCAAATAGACTCTAGTTCTGGGGACAGAAACACCAAGTTAGCATAGTATCCAAAACCACTACCGAAGAAAAGAAATTATCAAAAAACAATGCTCAAACCAGGCTGAGCTAATTGGATACCATCAGTGCATGATGCATTACATATAGCAGTGACCACAACAACAACAACAGCTCCAGCGACATACACCACTCAGCAGAAACAGTCAACAACTAAAAAAACCATCACTATTAAACAACCACAGCCTCTGTTACTGAGAGCCTCCAAGAGTAAAACAACAGCAACGTGTTCAACCTACATCGGACACAAAAACAAACTACAAGGGAATCAGTGTACCTCCGACACGGAGAGGGGGGGGGGGGGGGGGAGTTGTGAACTGAGAGCTATTCTTTTCATATGAAACACAACACACTAACCGTCACAAACGTCGACAGCATGGTTTTAAAAGTAACTGCTCCTAATCCGGTTTTCTATCGGGGACGGGAACAGCGCGGGCTCAAAACCATGCAGTTGTCGCTGTCGTCGTGGGTTCGGCCCCCAAAGTTCGGTGAGGGATTTCTTTCCCAGAGTCAACTTTGTGCAGACTCACCTCCACACCGGATACCCAACGAAGCACACCAACCGAGTAGCGGCCCTGTGTCTATGCTGTGACGTCATCAAAAAACGTGGGTATCCTAAGAAAACCGTCCAAAAAAGCACTAACAAGACTTGTTGATGAATACTTTATTGTATATACAGCTGTAAAACAAATATCAGTGCACATCCATTATACATTTTACAATATTTACTTCCCTATGCACGCAGCATGATAGCAAATAAGCCTCAGGTAGTGCTTCCCCATGCTATTTTCCATCGTGTTCTCGTATTTTTTTTGACAAACGAAGACAGACAGAAGCAAAATATTTCCTGTGAGTTTTTCTTTGGTCGTTTCTTGATCATGTCTGTGCGTCCTATACATGGCAGAGGTCTAGTTAGTTGGCAATTTAAAAAACAATGTAGGTTCTGCTGAAATCGCATGATAACAATCGGCGGCATGGTATGATACCGACCAGCGACATCGTCGAGTCTGAAATGGGTTCAAAACAGCGCAACGTTTTATTCGTTTATTTCCTGAAAAAACGGCTCCAATGACAGTTTTAAAGGTTGATACACAACATTCAAAATTAATGTTGTTTTATCTTATATCTAATGTTTGCAACAAATTTTCCACCCAAATTAAAGCATTAATTACCGTGTAATTTTATTCAAACTGTAGTTAAGGCCGTTCACTTGACTATCAGGATCATATTTTGAATTAATGATATCTTTTACAGGGATCACGTGACCGCCGCTCAACTAAGGGTACCCTCAAAAGTGACCTGACAAAAACGGAAGGGCCCAATTAAAAATCGACAACAAATCACAATTGGCAAACTTTGCAACGTTTACATAAGATAAGAAAGTCAAATCAATTATCTACCCTGAACAGGTTGATTTGTTTAGCTAGCTTGCGTATTTCGTGTGCTCTGATATTCCTACTGATGCAGGTGTCGATCGCAAGAGGGGTCAAAAACGGGAGTTTTTGCGTCATTTGTTAGGGGTGTCGTAACAAAAAGCGTTGTACTTTAGCAATGACTTGGTGGATTGCTTCGAAACTTTCAGAATAGTTTACCAACATACTAGAGACAAAAGCAATAAAACTAGCCATTCAAAAACAACAGGGTTTTTACCCACATTGCCCACAAGAAATGACGCCCAAACAGGCCTTTTATGGCTTCTGACGAGGCTGACACCTGTCTTCTTCAAAACGGCAAAACAACACTGCTATGCACAACAGCTGAACTGTTTCAAACGGCAGGGGAATGAATTACTTCTGGCAATATACTTGGTTTTACTATAACTGGCCGCATCACAGAGTTCTACAGCTTTTTTTTATTTTTTTTTTATTTTTATTTTTTTTTATTGCGCAATCATTGCGAGCTGACAATAACCAAACTCAAGAAGCGACTGTCTCTCTAGAACCTCAATCTCTTAAAAACTGGACTCCCAAAAAATTTAGATCACTACTTACCAAACAAAAAGCAAATACTCCTTGTTCAATACATTTTTGGATGAATAAATATAACTATAAAATAGAAAGAAATCATTGGATGATAGCAAACAACTGCACCAAGGAAGAGCGACTAAGGCTACTTCACTGGAAGATATTGCATAATATCTACCCCACTAATATCTTACTACACAAAATGAAAAAACGTGAAAACAATCGCTGTAGTCTGTGTGGAGATATTGATTTCATTGAACATTTTTTCTTTAAATGCCCAAGAATATCACTTTTTTGGAAGAACGTAGAAAAGCAAATTTATATAAAAACAGGTTCACAGATAAAATTAAAAGAAACTGACGTTTTATTTGGTTTCCAACCGAACAAGCAACAGGACCAAACTATAAGAAATATTAACTTTATTCTGCTTGTTGCAAAAATGTCAATAAGTATATACAAATACGGAGAAGGCTTTGACCCAAATTGTATATTTGAAAGAGAGCTCTCCATTCGGCTTTTTGCCTGAGAAACCCAGTACTATCATGCTATTGTAAATGACTCGTTGCAAATGTCAATGTATTAACTAAGGTGAACCAATGATGAAAACAATTATGACGAACAGCAAAATATATCATTATTATTAATTCATTTAAACACAACCATGGTAATAGAGAGAGAGAGAGAGTGAGGGAGGGAGAGTGAGGGAGGGAGAGAGAGAGAGGGAGAGGGAGAGAGAGAGAGGGAGAGGGAGAGAGAGAGAGAGGGAGAGAGAGAGAGAGATATTAAGAGAGGAAGAGAGAGAGAGAGGGGAAAAGGGGAGGGTGCGAGAGAGAGAGAGGGAGAGAAAGAGCGGAGGGAGGGGTGGGAGAGAGAGAGAGCGAGAAAGATAGATTTTCGAAGATTGTCCATGTTAAACGAAAGAATGATATTATTGCTATTTATAACCCTATCTGTTTATGTTTAAACTGTTCAGCATCGCTCACAGTATCAGAGAGAGAGAGAGAGAATGGTAGGGTTTATGTTTAAACTGTTCGGCATCACTCACAGTATCAGAGAGAGAGAGAGAGAGAGAATGGTAGGGTTTATGTTTAAACAGTTCAGCATCGCTCACAGCATCAGAGAGAGAGAGAGAGAATGGTAGGGTTTATGTTTAAACTGTTCAGCATCACTCACAGTATCAGAGAGAGAGAGAGAGAATGGTAGGGTTTATGTTTAAACTGTTCAGCATCACTCACAGTATCAGAGAGAGAGAGAGAGAGAATGGTAGGGTTTATGTTTAAACTGTTCAGCATCACTCACAGTATCAGAGAGAGAGAGAGAATGGTAGGGTTTATGTTTAAGCTGTTCAGCATCGCTCACAGTATCAGAGAGAGAGAGAGAGAATGGTAGGGTTTATGCTTAAACTGTTCAGCATCGCTCACAGTATCAGAGAGAGAGAGAGAGAGAATGGTAGGATTTATGTTTAAACTGTTCAGCATCGCTCACAGTATCAGAGAGAGAGAGAGAGAGGGAATGGTAGGGTTTTTGTTTAAACTGTTCAGCATCGCTCACAGTATCAGAGAGAGAGAGAGAATGGTAGGGTTTATGTTTAAACTGTTCAGCATCGCTCACAGTATCAGAGAGAGAGAGAGAGAGAGAGAATGGTAGGGTTTATGTTTAAACTGTTCAGCATCGCTCACAGTATCAGAGAGAGAGAGAGAGAGAGAATGGTAGGGTTTATGTTTAAACTGTTCAGCATCGCTCACAGTATCAGAGAGAGAGAGAGAGAGAATGGTAGGGTTTATGTTTAAACTGTTCAGCATCGCTCACAGTATCAGAGAGACTGAGAGAGAGAGAACGGGTAGGGTTTATGTTTAAACTGTTCAGCATCGCTCACAGTATCAGAGAGAGAGAGAGAGAGAGAGAGAGAGAGAATGGTAGGGTTTATGTTTAAACTGTTCAGCATCGCTCACAGTATCAGAGAGAGAGAGAGAGTGGCAGGGAGGGTGAGAGAGACAGAGAAGGGGAGAGAGAGAGAGAGGACGATTAAAGATAGAGAGAGGGAGAGAGGGGAGGGGAGGGAGAGAGAGGATGGGGAGAGAGGATAGAGAAAGAGAGAAAGTGTGCAAATGCCAGTTGACGGAGAGAATTATAGCTAAATTATAATTGATTGAAAATATTGTACATTTTCGAAGATTGTCCATGTTAAACGAAAGAATGATATTATTATTATTTATAACCCATTCTGCTTACGTTTAAACTGTTCAGCTTCGCTCACAGTATCATACTCGTTGCGAGTCATATTGTAACTGAGGTTCAAATAAAAAAAATAAAAAAAAATTAAATTTTTTTTTTTTTTTTTTAAATATAAAAAAAAAAACCAGAGTTCTACAGCTAAATGTATGTGTTTATTTTTTCATGACGATTAGTGTAGATTCAGACTAACAAGCCTCGTGAGAGAGCCACTTTCCAAGGGCAGCTAAGTTCTGTCGTCTGGGATGCCGTTTTCAGTATTCTCAGCGTTGAATAATTTGTAAAGAGAAGAAACGATAAAAGCAGGAGAAATGAAAGTCGTGTGTGCATTTTGGGGCTTTTGGAGGGACGATTTCGAGTTTGAATCCGTTCTTGCCATGCTCCAAAGCGTGTAACATACAATCTTGCACACGTTTGCTTTAGTAGTGGCAAAGAAGAAAAGCGTGTGACATAGACAAAATATTCAACACTGTCTGTAGAAATGTCAGTATGTACATTTGTATTACGCTGGTAGCGTTTCGTTTAATGAAACACATTAATTTTGTTTTGTAGAAATCAATATTTTTAAAGTTGTCAAGTTTTATATAATTAAATGCCACATCTTTTGTTTATACATGTAAATACACAAAAGGTTGTACTTACACTAGTAGTTTTTGGAAGACATTTGCGACAACAATATTTGATAGACGAATATATAAGCAAAATTTATTTTACTGTTGACATATCAAAAGAGTGGAGCCGAGTTTCCTTCTTGGCCCATGCATTAGGATTCAAGCCGCTGTATATAAACTATATGTCAACAACTCTTTTCCTTTGGAGTGGACCCCATTTAAACCTTTCATATTGTTGAATGATTAAGAAGAACGTATTTAATCACGTTTTGTATGTTGTAGAAATTGGTTTGTTGTAGATTTAGTTTTGGAAGAGAGCGACAGAACATTTGATAAGGCAATATGACAGTATGTGTGTTATGCTATACACAAAATGCCGACTTGCTTACCTGCATACCTGGGTTGTATTTTAGACAAATTAAGTTAATGTGTAAGGTGTTTGTACACGAGTAGGAACCAGGTAGAGAACATGTTTGTGAGTGTAAACTATCAGTGTCTATTTCCTCACAAAATGAAATAGAAAATATGGTGATGTGAAAGGGTCAGTAGGGTCCAGACGTTTTGTGGGCCACGTTGATTTTTTTGTCGTGAAGTGATTGTATGTTTTTTTGTACACTTGGTTTTCTTTACGCTAGTGGTGCTGTTGTTGTGTTGGTATACATGTATTTAAAAAAAAGTAAAAAACATGTAAAAAAAACGGAAAAAAACGTAACTGAATTTCATAAGTTTAGTTTTCTTATTAAATAGACCTCCTGATACATGTATGTTTGTGTTGCACTGTATTTAAAACTTGAACAAAAAAGGTTTCAAACAACAACATGTTAATGGAAAACCGTTCAACGTTCATACCAGGTTCTGTTCGCTCTAAGTAGTGGTACAGAAGAGGGTTTATTTCTCGCCGTCTTTCGTCATTCGAAGAGCCTGCTCACTGTAGTTTTGCATGTAAACTATCTTTCAAATCCAACATAACAAACCAGGATTGCTTGCCGTTTTCTAAAATTGCGGTCGTTATTTTTCACACACTATATCAGCCTGAGTGTGCTACAGATTTATTAGAAATGGTGCGCCTTGTAAGCTTTGACTCTTAAAAAAAACCTCTCTAGTATTAAAACAAAACGCAGAATAATGTTCAGTTTAAGTCACCGTTTCGACAGTTTAAAGTGGAAAAAGCGTCAACAAACGCAATTATGGAGTGTACGTGTTGTAGAGACCCTGCAAAATCAAAACCAAATATTGCTAACATATCTAGTTTCGGACAAACAAACAGCCAGCATATCTTAAAATAACCATATGTTTCAGACCAGAACATATCACTTAAAACAATATCCTTTTTTTCTTCTTCTTCTTCTTCTTCTGCGTTCGTGGGCTGAAACTCCCACGTACACTCGTGTTTTTGCACGAGTGGAATTTTACGTGTATGACCGTTTTTACCCCGCCATTTAGGCAGCCATACGCCGCTTTCGGAGGAAGCATGCTGGGTATTTTCGTGTTTCTATAACCCACCGAACTCTGACATGGATTACAGGATCTTTTTCGTGCGCACTTGGTCTTGTGCTTGCGTATACACACGAAGGGGGATAAGCCACTAGCAGGTCTGCACATAAGTTGACCTGGGAGATCAGAAAAATCTCCACACTTAACCCACCAGGCGGCCGCGGCCGGGATTCGAACCCTCGACCTTCCGCTTTGGAGGCCGACGTCTTACCACCACGCCACAGCGCCCGTCCATCCTTTTTTTTTTTTTTTTTTCAATTTCATGTGTTTAATGTACAAGATCAATCCTGGTAAAATGGTTTCAGGGAGGTTCAAACAAATTCACACACATGAACTGACTTACGCTTTCAGTCAATAGTCAGCGTTGAAATCAAACAAGTTGTATGTCGTTCACTTAGTGTTGATAATCGTAGCAGAACACGCCACATACAACACTTCTTGCTGTCCTCTGAACGTGGGGGCTGAGTGATTCAATCAGTGTTCACAGTGATACAGGGACACACAACACATCACATCACTCCATGGCCTCTGAGTGTGGGGGCTGAGTGTTTCAGTCAGTGTTCACAGTGATACAGGGACACACATCACATCACATCACTCCATGGCCTCTGAGTGTGGGGGCTGAGTGTTTCAGTCAGTGTTCACAGTGATACAGGGACACACAACACATCACATCACTCCATGACCTCTGAGTGTGGGGGCTGAGTGTTTCAGTCAGTGTTCACAGTGATACAGGGACACATCACATCACTCCATGGCCTCTGAGTGTGGGAGCTGAGTGTTTCAGTCAGTGTTCACAGTGATACAGAGACACACATCACATCACATCACTCCATGGCCTCTGAGTGTGGGGGCTGAGTGTTTCAGTCAGTGTTCACAGTGATACAGGGACACACACCACATCACATCACTCCATGGCCTGTGAGTGTGGAGGCTGAGTGTTTCAGTCAGTGTTCACAGTGATACAGGGACACACAGCACATCACATCACTCCATGGCCTCTGAGTGTGGGGGCTGAGTGTTTCAGTCAGTGTTCACAGTGATACAGGGACACACATCACATCACATCACTCCATGACCTCTGAGTGTGGGGGCTGAGTGTTTCAGTCAGTGTTCACAGTGATACAGGGACACACAACACATCACATCACTCCATGGCCTCTGAGTGTGGGGACTGAGTGTTTCAGTCAGTGTTCACAGTGATACAGAGACACACATCACATCACTCCATGGCCTCTGAGTGTGGGGGCTGAGTGTTTCAGTCAGTGTTCACAGTGATACAGGGACACACATCACATCACATCACTCCATGACCTCTGAGTGGGGTGGCTGAGTGTTTCAGTCACTGTTCACAGTGATACAGGGACACACAACACATCACTCCATGGCCTCTGAGTGTGGAAGCTGAGTGTTTCAGTCAGTGTTCATAGTGATACAGGGACACACATCACATCACTCCATGGCCTCTGAGTGTGGGGGCTGAGTGTTTCAGTCAGTGTTCACAGTGATACAGGGACACACAACACATCACTCCATGGCCTCTGAGTGTGGGGGCTGAGTGTTTCAGTCAGTGTTCACAGTGATACAGGGACACACATCACATCACTCCATGGACTCTGAGTGTGGGGGCTGAGTGTTTCAGTCAGTGTTCACAGTGATACAGGGACACACAACACATCACATCACTCCATGGCCTCTGAGTGTGTGTGTGGGGGGGGGGAGGGGTGGGGGGAGGGCAAATCCACAGCGGTAGACCTGTTACTCTAGAATGCAGAACAGCAGCAGGTCCTGCACACACGTCATGAGTGTCTCTCTTAGTCAACAGCTGAGTTAGTTGTCAGAATGAATACGATGGACGTATTTCTGCACAAATCGTCATTGCCTTAAGAAGACTTATACGGCTTCACTCACATCGCTAAATTAAACAACACTTCACCAATAGACACAATGACACACACCGAGCACACACAACTACTCTCCATTTATTGTTGTGGTCTTGGCGACAGGTCCTTACAGACTAACACGGACCTCCGACGACACCGCTATGTATACCACAGCAGACACGCGCAATCAACACTAACACACACCCCCTCTCTATCCAGCCGTGTGTTGTGGACGACGAGTCTTCAAGAATTCAGACTGAGCTCTGACAACACCGCGACATGAACAGAGCAGACAGGTTCGTGCAAGCCCCGTGATACGCACACTCAACTCAGACTGAGCTCTGACAACACCGCGACATGAACAGAACAGACAGGTTCGTGCAAGCCCCGTGATACGCACACTCAACTCAGACAAAAATGGAGAGGGACAGAGAAAGAGAAGCGACAGGGGTGGGGGTGAAATTTACAACGTCAAAGCAAAATAAATTCAGACAACAACAAAAGTAGTGGTCAAGTTGTTTTCCTTATTTAAGAGTTCATTGACATTCAACGTTTTGTTTTGTTTTTAACTTCAGTTGCATGCAGGCCGCTTCAACCCTTACTGTTTGTCCTTTTGTTCTTCTTTTCTTTCTGCGGGCAGGGAGCATGCTTCTTCATAGTTTTTTTTTAATTCTTATCTAAATGTTGTTTTTTTTTTTTTTTTTTTTTTTTTTTTTTTGACCTCAGTTGCATGCAAGGCTGCTTCAACCCATCTTTTTTGCATGTTTCCGGTTTTTTTTTCGTTTTTTTTTTCTTTCTTTCTTTTTGGGCGGTGAGCATATCCTTCTTCATTGGTCTTTTTTTTTTAATGAAATTTTAATTTTGTTTTCTTTTACATTACAGGTTACATTTCCATTAAATTACTTTTTAATTCAACAACAATTTAACTAATGTTTGCGTGTACGTGCATATGTGTGTGTGTGTGTGTGTGTGTGTGTATGTGTGTGTGTGTGTGTGTGTGTGTGTGTGTTGTTGTTGTTGTTCCCATAATTCTGTTATATAATACATTTTCAGCGGGACAATACATAACAAGTTAATTAATCCAATTACAGTACTAGTTTTCAGCACAGCATCATACAGCGCATATATAAATAACTTTACATTAACAGCACAATACTACTAGTTATCTATAATATATTCTTATACACAGTTCAATTTTACTAGAGATTTCGAAGTCGAGCTTGGTTCTGAAATAAGATCTTCATGTTAGTTTTTGGATTTCCGTACTTAAACTGGCTTACGCACATTTTCGATATCAATATAAGGTGATTAATTATGAAGGTTTTCTCTCTGGGGATATCACGTGTGAAATACCCCAAAAGAGCCTCTTCGCAGCTTAACTTTATATTTTTGCCTGTATATTTAAATATGTACCCTTGACATTCCTGCCATATGGGTTGCACTGCTCTACACTGCCAAAAAAAGTGCTCGATGAAGTCGGTTTCGTTACAATACTGACAGAGATTTGTTTGACGAATTCCCATCTTATGTAGCAAAATATTGGTGGGATATATATTGTGTAAAATTTTCCAATGCAATAGACGAAGACGGGTTTCTGTCGAGCATTCGTTAGCTAATTTCCAGTGTTTATCTTCTAATGTAATATTTAATTTGTTCGACCAAAATCCAGCTGAGCTTGGCTCCTTTATCTCATAATTTAACATCTTTAGGCGGATTTGGCGTGGAGATAATTGTATAAATGGCATATGATCAGAACGGGCCTGACCCGTATCACGCAATAATAGAGCTTTAATGGCAGTCTGTATTGCATTATATTCAAATAGGCGAGACTGTTTATATCCAGTTCGTTCACATATTTCCTCAAAAGAGTACATGTCGTTATCGTTAAAAACATCTTTAACAACGCATATTTTAGCCTTTATCCAGTCATTCATGTATAGTGTTTGCTTCCTGTACCTTATATTTGTATTATTCCATAAGGTTTGATTGCGTACACTTATCTGCTGTTCATTACTGCTTATTTCTTTGATCTTGTGTTTATTGTTTAGCCAGGTGATAAAAGCTTGTTTCCAGAAATATTGCTTTATGGCACCTAGTCCTAAATGTTGTTGTTGTTTATTCTAAATTCCTTAACCGCAATTCATAATCAAAAATATATCTAATTTTTAATGGAATTCCATACTTATAAACCCTACACACATTTTTGCAATAATAATAAGAACATTAACATAATCAACCACTGCATGTAAATATTTAGAACTACATATTATACCAAACTAACAATCATGTACATTAATATTTACAAATATACTTTACAAAATTTTTATCCTCAATATATTTCCAAATAATTGAAATCTTTTTAAATGATTAAAAACGTTTTTCCATATAATCAATTTCACCAACACAATATGTACAATCCACACTAGGTGAACAATCCACACTAGGTGAACAATCCACACAAGGTGAACAATCCACACTAGGTGAACAATCCACACAAGGTGAACAATCCACACTAGGTGAACAATCCACACAAGGTGAACAATCCACACTAGGTGAACAATCCACACTAGGTGAACAATCCACACTAGGGGAACAATCCACACTAGGGGAACATCCACACTAGGGGAACAATCCACACTAGGTGAACAATCCACACAAGGTGAACAATCCACACTAGGTGAACAATCTACACTAGGTGAACAATCCACACAAGGTGAACAATCCACACTAGGTGAACAATCCACACTAGGTGAACAATCCACACTAGGTGAACAATCCACACTAGGTGAACAATCCACACTAGGTGAACAATCCACACTAGGTGAACAATCCACACTAGGTGAACAATCCACACTAGGTGAACAATCCACACTAGGTGAACAATCTACACTAGGTGAACAATCCACACTAGGTGAACAATCTACACTAGGTGAACAATCTACACTAAGTGAACAATCTACACTAGGTGAACAATCCACACTAGGTGAACAATCCACACTAGGTGAACAATCCACACTAGGTGAACAATCCACACTAGGTGAACAATCCACACTAGGTGAACAATCTACACTAGGTGAACAATCTACACTAGGTGAACAATCCACACTAGGTGAACAATCCACACTAGGTGAACAATCTACACTAGGTGAACAATCCACACAAGGTGAACAATCCACACTAGGTGAACAATCCACACTAGGGGAACAATCCACACTAGGTGAACAATCCACACTAGGTGAACAATCCACACTAGGTGAACAATCCACACTAGGTGAACAATCCACACTAGGTGAACAATCCACACTAGGTGAACAATCCACACTAGGTGAACAATCCACACTAGGTGAACAATCCACACTAGGTGAACAATCCACACTAGGGGAACAATCCACACTAGGTGAACAATCCACACTAGGTGAACAATCCACACTAGGGGAACAATCCACACTAGGTGAACAATCCACACTAGGGGAACAATCCACACTAGGTGAACAATCCACACAAGGTGAACAATCCACACTAGGTGAACAATCCACACAAGGTGAACAATCCACACTAGGTGAACAATCCACACTAGGTGAACAATCCACACTAGGGGAACAATCCACACTAGGGGAACAATCCACACTAGGGGAACAATCCACACTAGGTGAACAATCCACACAAGGTGAACAATCCACACTAGGTGAACAATCTACACTAGGTGAACAATCCACACAAGGTGAACAATCCACACTAGGTGAACAATCCACACTAGGTGAACAATCCACACTAGGTGAACAATCCACACTAGGTGAACAATCCACACTAGGTGAACAATCCACACTAGGTGAACAATCCACACTAGGTGAACAATCCACACTAGGTGAACAATCCACACTAGGTGAACAATCTACACTAGGTGAACAATCCACACTAGGTGAACAATCTACACTAGGTGAACAATCTACACTAAGTGAACAATCTACACTAGGTGAACAATCCACACTAGGTGAACAATCCACACTAGGTGAACAATCCACACTAGGTGAACAATCCACACTAGGTGAACAATCCACACTAGGTGAACAATCTACACTAGGTGAACAATCTACACTAGGTGAACAATCCACACTAGGTGAACAATCCACACTAGGTGAACAATCTACACTAGGTGAACAATCCACACAAGGTGAACAATCCACACTAGGTGAACAATCCACACTAGGGGAACAATCCACACTAGGTGAACAATCCACACTAGGTGAACAATCCACACTAGGTGAACAATCCACACTAGGTGAACAATCCACACTAGGTGAACAATCCACACTAGGTGAACAATCCACACTAGGTGAACAATCCACACTAGGTGAACAATCCACACTAGGTGAACAATCCACACTAGGGGAACAATCCACACTAGGTGAACAATCCACACTAGGTGAACAATCCACACTAGGGGAACAATCCACACTAGGTGAACAATCCACACTAGGGGAACAATCCACACTAGGTGAACAATCCACACTTGGTGAAACACTCATTTTAGATAACAAAATGTTTGCAGGGTATTATTATATCATGAAGAACTTTCCAGTGCAACAATCTTAATCGTGTTTATGTTATTATATCGGAAACCAGACTCCAGTGTTTATCCACAAGTTCAAAACCAAATGTGTTTTCAGAATCTTACTGCAACGGGTTCTATGACTGTCTTTTTAATAGTTCTTCACTCTCTAACATTCACGTTGATTTGCGAATCCGAGCAGAAATGTTGAGGACTTGACACCACTATTTCCACAACGTGACCGTCTAGTCCTGCCCAGTACCAGTGACCTCAAGTGTATGTGGTTGGTCGTTACCGAGTGCACACTTTGTAAACAAGCCCATTACGCCTCTAAAGCATGTCTTGTTCAATTAAAGCGAAAAATAAACAAACAATAAAAAACGCAACTAAAACAGGGACCTAAATAAAATTGTGAGGCACAAGGCTCAGACCGCTGGTGTGAAAGTTGATCGTGAGACTGTCTGCACAATGTCCCAGCCATTTATATAAACGTGTGCCAGCTTTCACTCAATGGCCATTGTACCGTGTTGACAAGAGTGTTGAAGAAGGCACAAAGAGGTTTTGAGAACTGCACAGCAATGGTTTCTTTGTCACCTTTGGTGGAATGACTTCGGGGCAATAGAGCATTTTGTGATCGCTCCACGCAGACTGACACTTGGCGTACAGTTTGGAATGGACAGGAACATGACAAAACACGACAACCAGGACACCTACACCTAGGTATGTGTAAAAGGAAAAGATCCCCAGGACTAATAGTCCGACCCCTAAAAATAGGCTAGGACTTTCTGTCCTTGGAAAATTTGTCCGCTGAAAGTTTAGTTAAATGTGTCCGTGTGGGGACTATCGTTCCTAGGAACGGGAGCCCTACGGGCGGGTTCCCGTTCCTAGGAACAAAAGTCCGTAGGACTCTTCTTCCCATCGGACAACTTGTCCTTTTACACCGGGCCCCCAGTGATGCAATGGGGGTAACTTAAGTACCTCCTGTTCTGCCCCCCCCCCCCCCCTCCCCCACTCTACACACACCAGACAACGCAACACACCAATCATACGACACAGTAATTAACAGCGGGGGTAACTTGTGTACCTATTTTGCACCCTCCCCCCCCCCACACTCTGCACACATCACACAACACATCAATCATACGGCACAGTTATTAACAGCGGGGGTAACTTGTGTACCTATTTTGCCCCCTCCCCTCCCCCCCCCCCCCACACTCTGCATACATCACACAACACATCAATCATACGGCACAGTTATTAACAGCGGGGGTAACTTGTGTACCTATTTTGCCCCCTCCCCCCCCCCCCCCACACTCTGCACACATCACACAACACATCAATCATACGGCACAGTTATTAACAGCGGGAGTAACTTGTGTACCTATTTTGCCCCCTCCCCCCCCCCCCCCCCGCACTCTGCACACATCACACAACACATCAATCATACGGCACAGTTATTAACAGCGGGGGTAACTTGTGTACCTATTTTGCCCCCTCCCCCCCCCACACTCTGCACACATCACACAACACATCAATCATACGGCACAGTTATTAACAGCGGGGGTAACTTGTGTACGTATTTTGCTCTCCCATCCCCCCCCCCACCCCCCACTTTGCACACATCACACAACACATCAATCATACGGCACAGTTATTAACAGCGGGGGTAACTTGTGTACCTATTTTGCCCCCTCCCCCCCCCCCCCACACTCTGCACACATCACACAACACATCAATCATACGGCACAGTAATTAACAGCGGGGGTAACTATTTTGCTCCCCCACCACCCCCCCCCCCCACCCCCCACTCTGCACACATCACACAACACATCAATCATACGGCACAGTTATTAACAGCGGGGGTAACTTGTGTACATATTTTGCTTCCTCGCCCACCCCCCCCCCCCCACTCTGCACACATCACACAACACATCAATTATGATACGGCACAGTATTTAACAGCGGGGGTAACTTGTGTACCTCCTATCCCCCCCCCCACCCCCCACTCTGCACACATCACACAACACATCAATCATGATACGGCACAGTAATTAACAGCGGGGGTAACTTGTGTACCTCCTATCCCCCCCCCCCCCACCCCCCACTCTGCACACATCACACAACACATCAATCATACGGCACAGTTATTAACAGCGGGGGTAACTTGTGTACCTATTTTGCCCCCTCCCCCCCCCCCCCCACACTCTGCACACATCACACAACACATCAATCATACGGCACAGTTATTAACAGCGGGGGTAACTTGTGTACGTATTTTGCTCTCCCATCCCCCCCCCCACCCCCCACTTTGCACACATCACACAACACATCAATCATACGGCACAGTTATTAACAGCGGGGGTAACTTGTGTACCTATTTTGCCCCCTCCCCCCCCCCCCCCCCACTCTGCACACATCACACAACACATCAATCATACGGCACAGTATTTAACAGCGGGGGTAACTATTTTGCTCCCCCACCACCCCCCCCCCACCCCCAACTCTGCACACATCACACAACACATCAATCATACGGCACAGTTATTAACAGCGGGGGTAACTTGTGTACATATTTTGCTTCCTCGCCCACCCCCCCCCCCCCCACTCTGCACACATCACACAACACATCAATCATGATACGGCACAGTATTTAACAGCGGGGGTAACTTGTGTACCTCCTATCCCCCCCCCCCACTCTGCACACATCACACAACACATCAATCATGATACGGCACAGTAATTAACAGCGGGGGTAACTTGTGTACCTATTTTGCCCCCCCCCCCTCCCCCCCCCCACTTTGCACACATCACACAACACATCAATCATACGGCACAGTTATTAACAGCGGGGGTAACTTGTGTACATATTTTGCTCCCTCGCCCCCCCCCCCCCCCCACACTCTGCACACATCACTCATAATACGGCACAGTAATTAACAGCGGGGGTAACTCCTATCCCCACCCCCCCACTCTGCATGCACACATCACACAACACAACACATCAATCATACGGCACAGTAATTAACAGCGGGGGTAACTTGTGTACCTATTTTGTTCCCCCACCCCCACTCTGCACACATCACACAACACATCAATCATGATACGGCACAGTAATTAACAGCGGGGGTAACTCCTATCCCCCCCCCCCCCCACTCTGCACACATCACACAACACAACACATCAATTATACGGCATAGTAATTAACAGCGGGGTAATTTGTGTACCTCCTATCCCCCCCCCCCCCCACTCTGCACACATCACACAACACAACACATCAATTATACGGCACAGTAATTAACAGCGGGGGTAATTTGTGTACCTCCTATCCCCCCCCCCCCCCCCCACTCTGCACACATCACACAACACAACACATCAATTATACGGCACAGTAATTAACAGCGGGGGTAATTTGTGTACCTCCTATCCCCCTCCCCCCCCACTTGGCACACAAATCATCAATTATACGACACAGTGAGAAACAGTGGGGGTAACTTGTGTTTTTCTTCTTCTTCCTCCCCCCTCCCCCCACACTCACACAAAAATAAACAGACAAACGAACACATCACACAACACAACACTACACATCCATCATACGACACAGTAATCATGCAATTGTGGGGTAAACTTGTGTACCTCCTCTTCTTCCTCCCCGCCCCCCAACAACTCTGCACACGTGACACAACATAACACATCCATCATACGACACAATGATGAACGGTGGAAGTAATTTGTGAACCTCCTCTTCTCCTTCCGCCCCACCCCCTCCCCCCCCCCCCCCCCCCACACACACACTCTCACTCAAAAATAAACAGACAAACGAACAAACAAAGTCTCCAAGATGTGCGGGACATTTACGCAGTGCTTATCAATCATACCACTCAGTAATTAACAGCGGGGGTAACCTGTGTACCTGCTCTTCTTTACCCCCCCCCCCCCCCCACTCTGCACACATCCTACAACACGACACATCAATCATACGACAAAGTGATGAGAAGCAGGGGTAGCTTGTTTAACCTCCTCTTCTTCCTCACGCCCCCCCCCCCCCCCTCCTTCCAACTCTGCACGCAACACAACACATCGATCATACAACACAGTAAAGAGCAGTGGGGGTAACTTGTGTGCCTTTTCATTCCCCCCCCCCCACACACACACACACAACTCTGCACACATCACACAACACAACAGGTAGCTCAGTTGGTAGAGCACTGGACTTGTGATCGGAAGGTCGTAGGTTCGAATTCGGGCCGGGACGGACACGGGTCAATTTTATGTGCAGACCCAGAGACGGAAGCCATGCCCCACCCCCGTGTCATCACAATGGCACGTAAAAGACCTTGGTCATTCTGCCATAAGTGCAGGTGGCGGAATACACCTAAACACGCAGACACCTGGGTAGCGCGACTCCGTTGCTGCTAGCTTTCCACTGGGAGGAAGCGACCCGAATTTCCCAGCGATGGGACAATAAAGTAATGAAAAATGAAAATGAAAAAAACAACAACATATCAATCGTACGACACAGTGATGAACAGTTGGGGAATCTTAAGTACCTCCTCTTCTCCCCCCCCCCCCTCCCCGCCCACACTCACACAGAAACAAACAGGCAAACGAACAAACAAAGATGTGCGGGACCGATACTCAGTGCTGAAAAAGAAAGGGGGGAGGGGGGGAGAGGAGGATGTAAACAAGTTTCCTGCGCTGTTCACATCAATCATACGACTTATTAATTTAACAGCGGGGGTAACTTGTGTACCTCCAATCCCCCCCCCCCCCCCCCAACTCTGCACACATTGCACAACACATCACATCCATCATACGTCACAGTAATTTGTGTACCTCCTCTTTTCCTTCCGCCCCACCCCCCCCCTACACACACACTCACACAAAAATAAACAGACTGACAAACGAACAAACAAAGTCTCTAAGATGTGCAGGACATTTACACAGTGCTGAAAAAGAAACTGAGGGGGGCGGAGGGGAGAGGAGGATGTACACAAGTTACAAGCCGCTTTTTACATCAATCATAAATCTCAGTGATCAACAGTAGGGATAACTTGTGTACCTCCTCTTCTTCCACCCACCCACCCCCACTCTGCACACAACACACAACACATTAATTATACGACGCAGGAACAGTTGCGGTAGCGTGTGTACCTTCCCCTCTTCCTCCCCCCCCCCCCTCTTCCCCCATTCACTCTGCACAAATCACAATACACAACAGATCGATCATACGACACAATGATGAATAGTGGAGATAACTTGTGTTTCTCTTCTACTTCCCCCCCTCCCTTTCCCACTCTGCTCACAACACACAACACAACACATCCATCATCCAACAAAGTGATGAACAGTGCAGTTTTCTTGTGAACCTCCTCTTCTTCATTCTCCCCGCCCCCCCCCCCCCCCCCACCCTGCACACATCACACAACATTCGATGAACAGTGGGGGTAACTTGTGTACCTCCTCTTCTTTCTTCCACCTCCCCCACTCTGCACACATCACACAGCACAACAAATCCATCATACGACACAGTGATTAACAACAGGGGTAACTTGTGTACCCCCCCCCCCCCCCTTAACTATGCACTCTTTATGCAACACAACACAACAAATCCATCATACGACACAGTGATTAACAGTGGGGGTAACTTGTGTACCCACCCCCCCCCCCCCTCAACTATGCACTCTTTATGCAACACAACACAACAAATCCATCATACGACACAGTGATTAACAGTGGGGGTAACTTGTGTACCCCCCCCCCCCCTTAACTATGCACTCTTTATGCAACACAACACAACAAATCCATCATACGACACAGTGATTAACAGTGGGGGTAACTTGTGTACCCCCCCCCCCCTTAACTATGCACTCTTTATGCAACACAACACAACAAATCCATCATACGACACAGTGATTAACAGCAGGGGTAACTTGTGTACCCCCCCCCCCCCCCTCAACTATGCACTCTTTATGCAACACAACACAACAAATCCATCATACGACACAGTGATTAACAGCAGGGGTAACTTGTGTACCCCCCCCCCCCCCCAACTATGCACTCTTTATGCAACACAACACAACAAATCCATCATACGACACAGTGATTAACAGCAGGGGTAACTTGTGTACCCCCCCCCCCCCCAACTATGCACTCTTTATGCAACACAACACAACAAATCCATCATACGACACAGTGATTAACAGCAGGGGTAACTTGTGTACCCCCCCCCCAACTATGCACTCTTTATGCAACACAACACAACAAATCCATCATACGACACAGTGATTAACAGCAGGGGTAACTTGTGTACCCACCCCCCTCAACTATGCACTCTTTATGCAACACAACACAACAAATCCATCATACGACACAGTGATTAACAGCAGGGGTAACTTGTGTACCCCCCCCCCCCCAACTATGCACTCTTTATGCAACACAACACAACAAATCCATCATACGACACAGTGATTAACAGCAGGGGTAACTTGTGTACCCACCCCCCTCAACTATGCACTCTTTATGCAACACAACACAACAAATCCATCATACGACACAGTGATTAACAGTGGGGGTAACTTGTGTACCCCCCCCCCCCTTAACTATGCACTCTTTATGCAACACAACACAACAAATCCATCATACGACACAGTGATTAACAGCAGGGGTAACTTGTGTACCCCCCCCCCCCCCTCAACTATGCACTCTTTATGCAACACAACACATTATTTAACGACACTGTGATGAACAATGGGGGTCACTTTTTGTTCTCCCCCAGCCGCCCAAAGTATGCACACTTCTTACAACACAACACATCAAACATGCGACACAGTGACGAACAGTGGGGGCTAATTGGTCTTCTTCCTTCTCTCCACCCCCCCCCCCCCCACTCTGCACACATCACACAACACAACTCATTTATCATAGGACACAGTGATAAAAAGCAAGGATAACTTGTGTACCTCCTCTCCCCTCCCCCCTTACTCTACCCACATTAATCAACACAACATTGACAACAATCATACGACACATTGATAAACAACGGGGGTAACTTGTGTACCTCCTCTTCTTGCTCCCTCCCACTTTGCACACATCACACAACACAACACAACAATCATACGACACATTGATAAACAACGGGGGTAACTTGTGTACCTCCTCTACCTCCCCCACCCCCACCCCCCCCCCCCCCCCCACTTTGCACACATCACACATCACAACACATCAATTATACGACACAGTGATGAACAGTGGGGGTAACTTGTGTACCTGCTGTCCCCCCACCCTGCACACACCAGACAACACAGCACATTGTAACTTGGTAACATCGTCTCCCCCCCCCCCACCCCACCCCTACTCTGCACACATTACACAACACAACACATCAATCATACGACACAATGATGAAGAGTGGGGGTAACTTGGTAACATCGTCTCCCCCCCTCCTCCCCCCCCCACTCTGCACACATCACAATACACAGCACATCAATCATACGACACAGTGATGAACAGCGTGGGTAACTTGGTAACATCGTCTCCCCCCCCCCACCCCCACTCTGCACACATTACACAACTCAACACATCAATCATACGACACAGTGATGAACAGTGGGGGTAACTTGGTAACATCGTCTCCCCCCCCCCCACCCCCACGCTGCACACATCACACGATTCAACACATCAATCATACGGCACAGTGATGAACAGTGGGGGTAACTTGGCAACACCGTCTCCCCCCCCCCCACCCCCCACTCTGCACACATTACACAACTCAACACATCAATCATACGGCACAGTGATGAACAGTGGGGGTAACTTGGCAACACCGTCTCCCCCCCCCCCCCCACCCCCCACTCTGCACACATTACACAACTCAACACATCAATCATACGGCACAGTGATGAACAGTGGGGGTAACTTGGCAACACCGTCTCCCCCCCCCCCCCCCCACCCCCACTCTGCACACATTACACAACTCAACACATCAATCATACGACACAGTAATGAACAGTGGGGGTAACTTGTGAACCTGTACTCCCCCCCCCCCCCACTCTGCACACACCAGACAACACAGCACATTAATTATACGAAAGAGTGATGAACAGGGGGGGTAACGTGTGTACGTTATCCGTTCTTCACCCACCCACCCCCTCTGAAAACATCACACAACACATCACATCATTCACACGACGCAGTGTTGAACAGCAAGGGTAACTTGTGTACCTCCTGTCCCCCCCCCCACACACACACACACACATTTCACACATCACACAACACAATACATTGATCATACGACACAGTAATGAACAGCTGGGGTAACTTGTGTACCTCCTGTCACCCCCCACACACACACACACACATTCCACACAGCACACAGCACAATACATTGATCATACAACACAGTCATGAATAGCTGGGGTAACTTGTGTACCTCCTGTCACCCCCCCACACACACACACACACATTCCACACAGCACACACCACAATACATTGATCATACGACACATTAATGAATAGCTGGGGTAACTTGTGTACCTCCTGTCACCCCCCACACACACACACACACATTCCACACAGCACACACCACAATACATTGATCATACGACACATTAATGAATAGCTGGGGTAACTTGTGTACCTCTTGTTCCCCCCCCCCCCACACACACACACATTCCACACAGCACACAGCACAATACATTGATCATACAACACAGTCATGAACAGCTGGGGTAACTTGTGTACCTCCTATCCCCCCCCATTAATGAATAGCTGGGGTAACTTGTGTACCTCCTGTCACCCCCCCCCCCCCCCCCACACACACACACACACACACATTCCACACACCACAATACATTGATCATACGACACAATAATGAACAGCTGGGGTAACTTGTGTACCTCCTGTTCCCCCCACACACACACACACACACATTCCTTACAGCACACAACACAATACATTGATCATACGACACAGTAATGAACAGCTGGGGTAACTTGTGTACCTCCTGTCCCCCCCTCCCCCTCCCCCACACACCCTGCACACAGTCATAAGACACAGTGACATACACATTAATCACCCCCCCCCCCCCCCCCACCTGTCCCTTCACCCCCCCCCCCCCACCCCTCAGACAACAAGATTTGACAGCGTCTCGTTCTCTCTCTCTCAGTCTCTATATGTATATATATTCAGATACACACACTTGGTGATTGACTGTTGTAAAAACTTGCACGAAGAGTGCTCAGAAAAGAATGGGGGTGGAGGGGGGGGTAGATGTCTTCCCCGATGGGCGGCAGTTGTCGGGGGGCAATTAGCCTGCGACCCTGTCACCATGTTACATTTTGTGACGCTCCGTTGTTTAGTTCCGACGAAGCGATGTTTCGCGCGAGACTCCAAATTTCAGTTTGTAGTTTATGCACGATATTTGTCACAACCATTCAGTTAATTTTCGATTGAATGTGATTTTTTCCCCTTGAGGAGTGTGTATGTGCGCGCTCAGCGATGCTTACAAAATCACACCACAGATCTTTATGAAACGTTTTTCTTTGATGACGTTATATTTGACAGACAGACAGACAGACAGACAGACAGACACACACACACACAGAAACTCACATACACACAGATGCATATCGAAGTTTAACAAACCAGATTTTTAAAATTCAAACGTAGAATGTATTACTTTTCTCACACAAAGGAAACTGAACACGACAGAACATGTTGGAAACAGTCAATACATCGCTCAACATCAAATTTACAAAAATTGCAAAGTTATTTACATGTTAGATTATACAAATTATGGTCAGTTAAACAATAGTCGTTTGTATGCAGCAAATGCGTATATATCATAAAGCTCTTAAATATTGATTTTATCTTATTTATTCTCTCTTTCTCTCTCTCTCTCTCTCTCTCTCTCTCTCTCTCTCTCTCTCTCTCTCTCTCTCTCTCTCTCTCTCTCTCTCTCTCTCTCTCTCTCTCTCTCTCTCTCTCTCTAATGTAAACAGGTTTACGTCCCTTTCCATGCACACAGATTCTCCACTGAACAAGGAAATGGTAGGTTTGTGACGTCATTTTGTTGATGACCTTGTTCAGTTTTGACGTCATCAAACTCTTGACTTTGAAGGAAAACCAATGTTCTAAATGAATTTTCCCTGTGTTTTATAAAGACGAAATTTCACGCAAGGTGTTTTGTCGGTGGTGATGATGATGGTGGTTGATGTCGTGGTGGAGGTGACGATGATGATGTTGTCGTCGTTGTCAGAGAGCGGCAGGTTCCTAGGGCTGTTGCGCTAAGT
This sequence comes from Littorina saxatilis, assembly GCF_037325665.1. Lineage (NCBI taxonomy): Eukaryota > Metazoa > Mollusca > Gastropoda > Littorinimorpha > Littorinidae > Littorina > Littorina saxatilis. The sequence goes on from NC_090260.1 coordinate 6,647,920, forward strand.
TCTAGTTGAATAGACTCAATAAAACTTCTTGCTTTTAGTTGTTGAAGTCTTTGTTGTAGTTATTGTTGTTGTTGGAGTCGGTGTGGGCGGTGATGGTGGTGGAGGCGATGAGGATGTTGTCGTCGTTGTCAGAGAGCGGCAGGGGGTGACGGCAGGTACTGTTCTGTCTTAAGTCACGAAGCAAATAAGTCCGTTGCTGTTTTACTTGTTGTCGTAGATGTTGTAGACGTTGATGTTGATGGTGTTGCTGTTGTTGTTGTTGTTGTTGTTGTTGGAGGTCGCCGGGAGGTAAAGGAGAGACAGGTGTTGGTGGTGGCGGTGACGAGATGTGGGTGTCACTCAGTGTTGCTGTCTATGTGATAACATCCTTCACCCAGATCACCTGGGCCGTGGACCGCGACACGGATCTCAGGCGGCCGGTACCCTCAGCACTATACAGACGATACCCAGCACTACCACGATCACGCTCCAGGTAGACGACGACGGGTCTCTCCAAGCCCCACACTGTGTCCTCATGGGCCACCGTCACCGCCTCGTCTCGACCCCTACCTGCCGCTCTCTCTTCACCTGTGGGAGCAGACGTCATTTCCGCCAGTTGTCTAACGGCCGCTGTGTCGTTATGAGCCACGTTACGGGTGGGGACGCCGCGTGACTCAAGGCCCCGGATGAAGGGTGCTGGTGACCAGTGGTCATCATCCGGTCTGTCTGTGTTACACTTCATGGCACCCAGCACAAAGACGTCATTGAAGGTGAGGCCGCCCTGCCCGTGGGGAGCGTGGTCATGGCAACCTGAAACATCACACACACCGTCAACACCACATCGTCATGGTGTGAAATACATCATCGCCAACTGCAACGACAACAACAACGATGATGAAGACAACGCCATCATCCCCAGCAACAACGACAACGACGACAACACAATCAGCAACAACAACGACGACGACAACGATGACATCTCTGGCAACAACATCAACAACTTCACCACCAGCAGCAGCAGCAACAAAGACACCACCAGCAGCAGCAACAACCACAAAACAAACATCAACGACGACCCATGTCTGACTCCCGCGCCATCACCGGTGTCAGCGACCCGTGAACAGGGACGACATCTACACCAGCAGCGCAACAACCACCTGCAAATTGTACACACACAAAAAATGTTTTATTCAGTGTCAAGCACTGGCAGACTAATGACGTTATTTCTTAATGAGGTCACAGAAACATGACGTAATTATCTTCATTCATTTCGCTCATTGTATCAATAAAATGACGTCATCAAAATGTTGCACAATCACCTGAATCACACTTCTTGTTTTCTGAGACTGAGAGATAGACAAATATGAAGACAGACAGACAGGCAGACAGACAGACTGACAGACAGACAGACAGGCAGACAGACAGACAGACAGACAGACAGACAGACAGACAGGCAGGCAGACAGGCAGGCAGGCAGACAGACAGACAGGCAGACAGACAGGCAGGCAGACAGACAGACAGACAGACAGACAGATCGACAGGCAGACAGACAAACAGCCAGACAGACAGACAGACAGACAGACAGACAGACAGACAGACAGACAGACAGACAGACAGACAGAGGTGTACTGACCGACACGCAGCGTGGTGAGTAAGTCGGCCACCAGCTGCCCGCATCTCTCACACTGCCATGGCCTGATACCCTCATGTCCCTGTGTGTCACCCCGCCTGTAGCTGTGGAGATGATCAACTCTCACCACGGGGGGCCCGTCAGAGGGCGGGGCGACAGGCGGCGCGGTGTATGCCGGGACCTCTCCTCCCTTCATATCATCAGCCTGCTCCACCTCTCTCACCACACTGGGTGGCGACCTCAGGGGCTGCGTCAGGTGGTGCACATAACGCTTCATGTCGGCAGGTAGTTCAAGCAACACGCCGGCCGCCCACAGGCTGACCGTTATGTGCCGTTGTTTTAACGCCCTGTAGATCTCTGTGATGATGTCACTGTAACAGAACAGGCAGGTGTCAGTGTGTATATAATACCCCGTTGTTTTAACGCCCTGTAGATCTCTGCCATGACGTCACTGTAACAGGACAGACAGGTGTGTCAGTGTGTTCACCTGTAAATTACGAATACTGATTTGATGAAGTAACCCTGCAGAAGGAAGTCACACGGTAAATCGTGCTGCCTGTATCTCTCCATTCTCTGGCGTGTGTTCTCCATGAAACAAAATAAAACCAAAAGTGCAGAGACACAGATATGAAATGACGTAATAGTGCATAAGACGTAAACGGAGTGACGTAAAAACTCACACGACGTAAACAGAGTAAGGTAAATATGATTTACCTGTCATCAGACTCCAGGCAAAATATTTAGCGATCTGTTCAGCATGGCAGACAAACAAAGGGTGGCGCCTGATCGGAAAGATTGTTGACATCACTGATCAGTACCCGACACAGTGACAGTCGTTGACTGCACATTCTATATCCAATAAACTGTCGTAACGTGTTGATTACACGGGAATAATTAAGAACCATTATTTATGCACAAACTCTATATCATTTATTGACAGTTAGCATATAAGGAAGGTGAAAAAACACGTTTTCGGAATGATCAGATTATCTTCTACCGAACACGACCACACCGACCAACGCAAGAGTGACAGGAGGCAGTGTTAGATTCAGTGTACGGCGTCATTCTTACCCGTTGGCCTCATCGGCCAGGATGTGCACGCGCCCCTCAGTCTGTGCGTGTTGACACAGCTCCTCCACCCAGGCCTGCACTTTCTCCTCGCCTCCCTTTGTCCATTTATACTGTCCGCGCCAGTTTTTCTTCCGTACCCCCGCCATGTTGACGAGCTGCACGCTGCCGGCGCCCTGTCCGACTGTTTTGCTCAACTGATGTCTAACCAGGTAGGCGGCAGCTGTACCATCGTCACTCGTCTGAAGAACAAAGACGGTGCGGCGATACTTCCTCATCCAGTAGGAACCCCTTAGAATTAAAATGATCGATTTCCCTACCCCGGGCGCGCCCCTGAAGACCCTAATGTCGTCGTCGTCGTTGTTTGGCGTGTGCTCCAGGACTTCAAACTGTTCCGGGAAAAGAGCAAGGCAAGACATGGGTCTGCCATGTTCTTCCCCGACAGCCTGAACAAAATGGCCCTGGGTCCACAGCTGTAGTCGCGGTTTGCGGCTAAGGTACACCTGTACCGTTGCCATTGGTACGGCGAACCTGCATTGATAAATATCACACTTTATGTAAGCTTGTGAAAACACACGTACCTAAAGTGTGGATGGTTACCTAAGAGGCGGCACTGGGTGTAGTGCCTTTCTAGTGCACTTGCACTACAACAGCACTGGGTGCAGTACTCGCTCCGGCATCGAAGAATTTTGCACTAAAAAATGCACAAAATTTGACCTATTTCGTCGCCTATAGAGGACGGAAAGAATGTCATTTTGAACATTGTTATGACATTCTTTCCGTCAAAAAAAGTCAATTTAACGGTGTTAAATGAAGCGACCATCCACACAATTAGGTTGCCATCCAGAGTTTAGGTTGCCATCCACGTGTGGATGGTTGCCTTATGGTGATTTAGGCAACCAAACCTGTGGAAACATGGGTACACACACACACACACACACACACACACACACACACACACACACACACACACACACACACACATAACGAAATAGAGAAAGAAAAACACATAAAGAGGCCCAAAAAAGACATGCTAGCACACAAAACGTCACATACATAAATATACAAGAGAGAGAGAGTGAGAGAGAAACAGAGACAAACACAGAGATAGAGACAAACAGACAGAGACAGACACAGAGAGACAGACAGACAGACATACATACAGACATAGACACAGAGACACAGAGAGACAGACAGACAGACATACATACAGACATAGACACAGAGACACAGAGAGACAGACAGACAGCCAGACAAACAGACAGAGACAGACAGACAGACAGACAGACTCACTAATAATGTATGCACCTGTGTATTCATGCGTTTGTGTTTCTCTGTGTGTGGTTACTTTACCGATAAAATGACTCTACCTTGCCACAAGCTTTTCATACGTGGAACCTCCCTTCATTGCGGGGTCCCCTGCCTTTTCTCCCTTCCAGCAAGTGTTCCACCAGGTGTCTCGTCTGGTGTCGTCTGTCATATCATCATGACAGAGACACCACTTGTCGACCCTTTGCCCTGCCTTCACGCCCAGACACTGCTCCAACTTCTGCAACTGAGGTCAACACACACGGACTGCAAATAAATGGAGGATATAACAAAGAACGATTTAACACGCGCTGCATAATATGACAGTTAACTTTACTTACATACGGAATCATCTGACTTCTGGGCCTAAAAGAAGAGGTTTTTCTGGACAAAAGCACCACAGTGTTTCCGCATGTAATGTAATAAAAAGCTGTCTGCCCGTTTTGAGCGACTCGCTTAAACTCAAATGACGTCGTTTTCAAATGTACCGCAAATTGACGTCAACGAAGCTACCTCAGTGTTCCGAAAGTGTTGTTTTCGTCAGCAAGGTAAACAAAGTGCGCGTGGAAAAAAGAAACTCAGTATATAATCTGTTGATGGGGAAATTGTTATCCCCTCTCTCTCTGTGTTCTTAAAACATCATCCGCACGTTCTCTCTCTCTCTCTCTCTCTCTCTCTCTCTCTCTCTCTCTCTCTCTCTCTCTCTCTCTCTCTCTCTCTCTCTCTCTCTCTCTCTCTCTCTCTCTCTCTCTCTCTTACCAAACTTCATATTACGTCAAAAATATGCTGTGCATTGTATAATTATTCTGAACATATTTTTGTTACTCTATTGCTACATGTTCGATTGCCACCAGCTTGTATTTATAATTACCTGCATAGTATGCATTTGATTTTATGAATAACCACATATGTATGCTCTTCATGCCTCATCTTTATCATCATCATCATCATTATCATCATCATTATCGTCATCATCATCATCATCGTCATCTTTATTGTCACGTTTTCCGACCTCCTTTTGTTGGTTAACTTTTTAACTTTTTAATTTTTAATTTTTATATTTTTTATTTTTTTTAAATTATATAATTGTGTGTCTATGCGTCCCAAGGACAGATTGTAAGAAAAGGCGTAGCCTTAAATCTAAATCCTTGTAAAATAAAGTTCAATTCAATTCAATTCAATTCTCTCTCTCTCTCTCTCTCTCTCTCTCTCTCTCTCTCTCTCTCTCTCTCTCTCTCTCTCTCTCTCTCTCTCTCTCTCTCTCTCTCAACATACTTGTCAATTCCAGTAAACAGACACATTTTAAATGTTTTGGTTAAATTTAGATTGGGTATTTCCAGACTTGCTTTACATACAGAAAGGTATAAAGCTGTAAGTGAAAATAATTTGGTCTGTCGTTTGTGTCAATCTAGTACTGAAGATGAATTGCATTTTGTTTTATGCTGCCCTGCACTGGAAAATCTAAGACGTCAATTTATTCCAGCAAAATTTTGTAGATGTCCTTCGAACTTCAAACTTGCACTGTTGTTGTCTGTGAAAAATGAAACTATACTTTGCAATGTAGCTAAGTTCTTGTATTTTTCATTTAAATGTTTAGAAAATGCTGTTTAAGCATTAGTATTTTGTGATTATACATTGTCTTTTCTTCTGTTCACTTGAAACGACGCGTGTGTGGATTGCTGCTGCACACACGCTTTACTTTTGTGTAACCAGCCCCCTTCCGAAAGGGGCTAAGGCCTTAAAGGAATAAAATCTTGTTCTTGTTCTTGTTCTTGTTCTTGTTCTCTCTCTCTCTTTCTCTCTTTCTCTCTCTCTCTATCTTTCTCTCTCTCTCTCTCTCTCTCTCTCTCTCTCTATCTCTCTCTCTCTCTCTGTGTGTGTATGTGTGTGTGTGTGTGTGTAGCTGTGTGTGTGTGTGTGGGCGCGTGTGTTTGTGTGTGGCTGTGTAGTTGTGTGTGTGCGTGCTGGCGTGCGTGCGTGTGTGTATGTGTGCGTTTGTAGAGGAGGGGGGGGGGGGGGTATTGCATACTCACATCGGCCATGTTTTGCAGCGCCTCCACTAGACAGCGTTTGGTCGTGTGGGGCAGGAGAATGGCCTGGTGGATTGCAGGCTGGGGTAGGTCCAAGTCACCCAGAACACAACGCTTCACGACATCTCCAGCTTGCTGCAGGTAATCAGCTGCCTTCCGCAATTCTTCTTGAACTGCATGAGGGTCCTCTTCTGTCTGACGTATGATTGCCCCCATCATTACTCCCCGGTTACGATCAATGACCAGCAGATCAACAAAGTCTTCCTCCAGAACTAAGTCTTCTTGCAGAACTAAAGGTTCTGTCTCGTCGCTGTTCATGCTCCTGGCGGCTGCCCCAGTGTAGAGGCTTCGGGAACCAGCGCCGTAAAGGCCACATTTGCCTTGAGTCATTATTATTAAAACTTCTTTCTGACTCTCTGCTTTGTCCTTGATCTTATTCATGCAGCAGTGGACTTTCTTCAGCGCTCTGTCTATGTGTACGACGTCACTGACCTCTGTACGCTTAGTGCTATCACTGTCGATTTGTTGTTGAGTTTTCAGCACGTCGATCAAGTCACCTCCCTGGGTGTGTTGTTTTGTGACGTGCACCGTGTCTACATGGTGCGGGGGGATCATATAGACGTCCCTGCGCAGGTTAGGGAACCAGGCGTTCAGAAACTCCCTCTGGAATCAAAGACCTGACGATGTACTGTCTCCTCAAATGTTTGAACCTGTTCAAGGTCTTTTGAATAACAAAACTGTATCGAGAGCAACACACGTGTTCGCTAGCAGTGTTGATAATACTAAGGACTCTCTGGGGAACGCTATTCCTACAGCTGTGTGTTATTTCACCCCCGCCCTCACCCCTCCCTCTCACCATCACAGCTGTTTCCTCCTCCCTACCCAACTCACACCCCTACCCCCTCCCTCTCACCATCACAGCTGTGTTTTACTCCTCCCTCCCCTTCTCACACCCATACCCCCTCCCTCTCACCATCACAGCTGTGTTTTCCTCCTCTCTCCCCCACTCACACCCCTACCCCCTCCCTCTCACCATCACAGCTGTGTTTTCCTCCTCTCTCCCCCACTCACACCCCTACCCCCTCCCTCTCACCATCACAGCTGTGTTTTCCTCCTCTCTCCCCCACTCACACCCCTACCCCCTCCCTCTCACCATCACAGCTGTGTTTTCCTCCTCTCTCCCCCACTCACACCCCTACCCCCTCCCTCTCACCATCACAGCTGTGTTTTCCTCCTCTCTCCCCCACTCACACCCCTACCCCCTCCCTCTCACCATCACAGCTGTGTTTTCCTCCTCTCTCCCACACTCACACCCCTACCCCCTCCCTCTCACCATCACAGCTGTGTTTTCCTCCTCTCTCCCCCACTCACACCCCTACCCCCTCCCTCTCACCATCACAGCTGTGTTTTCCACCTCCCTCCCCCACTCACACCCCTACCCCCTCCCTCTCACCATCACAGCTGTGTTTTTCTCCTCTCTCCCCCACTCACACCCCTACCCCCTCCCTCTCACCATCACAGCTGTGTTTTCCTCCTCTCTCCCCCACTCACACCCCTACCCCCTCCCTCTCACCATCACAGCTGTGTTTTCCTCCTCCCTCCCCCACTCACACCCTTATCCCCATCCCTCTCACCATCACAGCTGTGTTTTCCTCCTCTTTCCCCCACTCACACCCCTACCCCCTCCCTCTTACCATCACAGCTGTGTTTTCCTCCTCTCTCCCCCACTCACACCCCTACCCCCTCCCTCTTACCATCACAGCTGTGTTTTCCTCCTCTCTCCCCCACTCACACCCCTACCCCCTCCCTCTCACCATCACAGCTGTGTTTTCCTCCTCCCTCCCCCACTCACACCCCTACCCCCTCCCTCTCACCATCACAGCTGTGTTTTCCTCCTCTCTCCCCCACTCACACCCCTACCCCCTCCCTCTCACCATCACAGCTGTGTTTTCCTCCTCTCTCCCCCACTCACACCCCTACCCCCTCCCTCTCACCATCACAGCTGTGTTTTCCACCTCCCTCCCCCACTCACACCCCTACCCCCTCCCTCTCACCATCACAGCTGTGTTTTCCTCCTCTCTCCCCCACTCACACCCCTACCCCCTCCCTCTCACCATCACAGCTGTGTTTTCCACCTCCCTCCCCCACTCACACCCCTACCCCCTCCCTCTCACCATCACAGCTGTGTTTTTCTCCTCTCTCCCCCACTCACACCCCTACCCCCTCCCTCTCACCATCACAGCTGTGTTTTCCTCCTCTCTCCCCCACTCACACCCCTACCCCCTCCCTCTCACCATCACAGCTGTGTTTTCCTCCTCCCTCCCCCACTCACACCCTTATCCCCATCCCTCTCACCATCACAGCTGTGTTTTCCTCCTCTTTCCCCCACTCACACCCCTACCCCCTCCCTCTTACCATCACAGCTGTGTTTTCCTCCTCTCTCCCCCACTCACACCCCTACCCCCTCCCTCTTACCATCACAGCTGTGTTTTCCTCCTCTCTCCCCCACTCACACCCCTACCCCCTCCCTCTCACCATCACAGCTGTGTTTTCCTCCTCCCTCCCCCACTCACACCCCTACCCCCTCCCTCTCACCATCACAGCTGTGTTTTCCTCCTCTTTCCCCCACTCACACCCCTACCCCCTCCCTCTCACCATCACAGCTGTGTTTTCCTCCTCTCTCCCCCACTCACACCCCTACCCCCTCCCTCTCACCATCACAGCTGTGTTTTCCTTCTCTCTCCCCCACTCACACCCCTACCCCCTCCCTCTCACCATCACAGCTGTGTTTTCCTCCTCTCTCCCCCACTCACACCCCTACCCCCTCCCTCTCACCATCACAGCTGTGTTTTCCTCCTCTCTCCCCCACTCACACCCCTACCCCCTCCCTCTCACCATCACAGCTGTGTTTTCCTCCTCCCTCCCCCACTCACACCCCTACCCCCTCCCTCTCACCATCACAGCTGTGTTTTCCTCCTCCCTCCCCCACTCACACCCCTACCCCCTCCCTCTCACCATCACAGCTGTGTTTTACTCCTCTCTCCCCCTCTCACACCCTTACCCCCTCCCTCTCACCATCACAGCTGTGTTTTACTCCTCCCTCCCCCAATAACACCCCGACCCCCTCCCTCTCACCATCACAGCTGTGTATTACTCGAACGTCTCATAGTCCTACCCCATCCCTCTCATCATCCAACCTTTGGTTTATTGCTCCATCTTACACCACTAGATACTCCCTATCATCATCACGGCTGAGTTTACTCCACCGTCTCACACCCCTACCCCCATCCCTCTCATCATCACAGCTGTGTTTTACTCTTCTGTCTCACACCCCTACCCCCATCCCTTTCATCATCAAAGCTGTGTGTTACTCCTCCGTCTCACACCCCTACCTTCATCCCTCTCATCATCACAGCTGTGTTTTACTCCTCTGTCTTACACCCCTACCCCCATCCCTCTCATCATCACAGCTGTGTTTTACTCCTCCGTCTCACACCCCTACCCCCATCCCTTTCATCATCACAGCTGTGTTTTACTCTTCCGTCTCACACCACTACCCCATCCCGCTCATCAACACAGCTGTTTTTTACTCCTCAGTCTTACACCCCTACCCCATCCCTCTCATCATCACAGCTGTGTTTTACTCCTCCGTCTCACACCACCACCCCATCCCTCTCATCATCACTGCTGTGTTTTACTCCTCCGTCTCACACCACTACCCCCATCCCTCCCATCATCACAGCTGTGTTTTACTCCTCTGTCTTACACCCCTACCCCCATCCCTCTCATCATCACACCTGTGTTTTACTCCTCCGTCTAACACCCCTTCCTACATCACTTTAATCATCACAGCTGTGTTTTGCGCCTCCGTCTCACACCCCTACCCCCATCTCTGTAATCATCACAGCTGTGTTTTACTCCTCAGTCTTACACCCCTACCCCCATCCCTCTCATCATCACAGCTGTGTTTTACTCCTCCGTCTCACACCACTACCCCCATCTCTCTCATCATCACTGCTGTGTTTTACTCCTCCGTCTCACACCACTACCCCATCCCTCTCATCAACACAGATGTGTTTTACTTCTCTGTCTTACACATCCCTCTCATCATCACAGCTGTGTTTTACTCCTCCGTATCACACCACAACCCCCATCCCTCTCATCATCACAGCTGTGTTTTAGTCCTCCGTCTCACACCACTACCCCCATCCCTCTCATCTTCACAGCTGTGTTTTCCTCCTCCCTCCCCCACTCACACCCCTGCCCCCTCCCCCTCACCATCACAGCTGTGTTTTCCTCCTCCCTCCCCCACTCACACCCTTATCCCCATCCCTCTCACCATCACAGCTGTGTTTTCCTCCTCTTTCCCCCACTCACACCCCTACCCCCTCCCTCTCACCATCACAGCTGTGTTTTCCTCCTCTCTCCCCCACTCACACCCCTACCCCCTCCCTCTCACCATCACAGCTGTGTTTTCCTTCTCTCTCCCCCACTCACACCCCTACCCCCTCCCTCTCACCATCACAGCTGTGTTTTCCTCCTCTCTCCCCCACTCACACCCCTACCCCCTCCCTCTCACCATCACAGCTGTGTTTTCCTCCTCTCTCCCCCACTCACACCCCTACCCCCTCCCTCTCACCATCACAGCTGTGTTTTCCTCCTCCCTCCCCCACTCACACCCCTACCCCCTCCCTCTCACCATCACAGCTGTGTTTTCCTCCTCCCTCCCCCACTCACACCCCTACCCCCTCCCTCTCACCATCACAGCTGTGTTTTACTCCTCTCTCCCCCTCTCACACCCTTACCCCCTCCCTCTCACCATCACAGCTGTGTTTTACTCCTCCCTCCCCCAATAACACCCCGACCCCCTCCCTCTCACCATCACAGCTGTGTTTTACTCGGACGTCTCATTGTCCTACCCCATCCCTCTCATCATCTAACCTTTGGTTTATTGCTCCATCTTACACCACTAGATACTCCCTATCATCATCACGGCTGAGTTTACTCCACCGTCTCACACCCCTACCTTCATCCCTCCCATCATCACAGCTGTGTTTTACTCCTCCGTCTCACACCCCTACCCCCATCCCTTTCATCATCACAGCTGTGTTTTACTCCTCCGTCTCACACCCCTACCTTCATCCCTCCCATCATCACAGCTGTGTTTTCCTCTTCTGTCTTACACCCCTACCCCCATCCCTCTCATCATCACAGCTGTGTTTTACTCCTCCGTCTCATACCCCTACCCCCATCCCTCTCATCATCACAGCTGTGTTTTACTCCTCCGTCTCACACCTCTACCCCCATCCCTCTCATCATCATAGCTGTGTTTTACTCCTCTGTCTTACACCCCTACCCCCATCCCTCTCATCATCACAGCTGTGTTTTACTCCTCTGTCTCACACCACCACCCCCATCCCTCTCATTATCACAGCTGTGTTTTACTCCTCCGTCTCACACCACTACCCCCATCCCTCCCATCATCACAGCTGTGTTTTCCTCTTCTGTCTTACACCCCTACCCCCATCCCTCTCATCATCACAGCTGTGTTTTACTCCTCTGTCTCACACCAATACCCCCATCCCTTTCATCATCACAGCTGTGTTTTACTCCTCCGTCTCACACCTCTACCCCCATCCCTCTCATCATCTCAGCTGTGTTTTACTCCTCCGTCTTACACCCCTACCCCCATCCCTCTCATCATCACAGCTGTGTTTTACTCCTCCGTCTCACACCACTACCTCCATCCCTCTCATCATTACGGCTGTGTTTTACCCCTCTGTCTCACACCACTACCCCCATCCCTCTCAACATCACAGCTGTGTTTTACTTCTCCGTCTTACACCACTACCCCCATCCCTTTCATCATCACAGCTGTGTTTTACTCCTCCGTCTCACACCCCTACCCCCATCTCTCTCATAATCACAGCTGTGTTTTACTCCTCCGTCTCACACCACTTCCCCCATCCCTCTCATAATCACAGCTGTGTTTTACTCCTCCGTCTCACACCACTACCCCCATCCCTCTCATCATCACAGCTGTGTTTTACTCCTCCGTCTCATACCACTACCCCCATCCCTCTGATCATCACAACTGTGTTTTCCTCCTCTGTTTTACACCCCTACCCCATCACTCTCATCATCACAGCTGTGTTTTACTCCTCCGTCTCACACCACTACACCCATCCCTCTCATTATCACAACAGTATTTTACTCCTCTGTCTCACACCTCTACCCCCATCCCTCTCATCATCACAAATGTAATTTCCCCCCTCCGTCTCACATACCTACCCCCATCCCTCTCATTATCACAGCTGTGTTTTACTCCTCCGTCTCACACCACTACCCCCATCCCTCTCATTTTGACAGCTGAGTTTTACTTCTCCGTCTTCACACAACTACCCACATCCCTCTCATCATCACAGCTGTGTTTTACTCCTCCGTCTTACACCCCTACCCCATCCCTCTCATCACCACAGCTGTGTTTTACTCCTCCGTCTCACACCACTACCCCCATCCCTCTCATTTTGACAGCTGAGTTTTACTTCTCCGTCTTCACACCACTACCCCCATCCCTCTCATCATCACAGCAGTGTTTTACTCCTCCGTCTTACACCCCTACCCCATCCCTCTCATCATCACAGCTGTGTTTTACTCCTCCGTCTCACACCCCTACCCCCATCCCTCTCAACACCACAGCTATGTTTTACTTCTCCGTCTCACACCCCTACCGCCATCCCTCTCATCATCACAGCTGTGTGTTACTCCTCCGTCTCACACCACTACCCCCATCCCTCTCATCATCACAGCTGTGTTTTACTCCTCCGTCTTACACCCCTACCCCCATCCCTCTTATCATCACAGCTGTGTTTTACCCCTCAGTCTCACACCTCTACCCCCATCCCACTCATCATCACAGCTGTGTTTTACCCCTCCGTCTCACACTACTACCCCCATCCCTCCAATCATCACAGCTGTGTGTTACCGCTCCGTCTCACACCACTACCCCATCCCTCTCATCATCACAGCTGTGTTTTACTTCTCCGTCTAACACCCCTTTCCTCATCCCTCTCATTATCACAGTTGTGTTTAATTCTTCGTCTAACACCCCTTCCCTCATCCCTCTCATTATCACAGTTGTGTTTAATTCTTCGTCTAACACCCCTTCCCTCATCCCTCTCATTATCACAGTTGTGTTTAATTCTTCGTCTAACACCCCTTTCCTCATCCCTCTCATCATCACAGCTGTGTTTAATTCTTCCGTCTCACACCCCTTCCCTCATCCCTCTTATCATCACAGCTGTGTTTAATTCTTCCGTCTCACACCCCTTCCCTCATCCCTTTCATCAATACAACTGTATTTAATTCTTCCGTCTAACACCCCTTCCCTCATCCCTCTCACTATCACAGTTGTGTTTAATTCTTCCGTCTAACACCCCTTCCCTCATCCCTCTCATCATCACAGCTGTGTTTAATTCTTCCGTCTAACACCCCTTCCCTCATCCCTCTCATCATCACAGCTGTGTTTAATTCTTCCGTCTAACACCCCTTCCCTCATCCCTCTCATCATCACAGCTGTGTTTAATTCTTCCGTCTCACACCCCTTCCCTCATCCCTCTCATCATTACAGCTGTGTTTAATTCTTCCCTCTCACACCCCTTCCCTCATTACTTTCATCATCACAGCTGTGTTTAATTCTTCCGTCTAACACCCCTTCCCTCATCCCTCTCATCATCACAGCTGTGTTTAATTCTTCTGTCTAACACCCCTTTCCTCATCCCTCTCATCATAACAGCTGTGTTTAATTCTTCCAACTAACACCCCTTCCCTTATCCATCTCATCATCACAGCTGTGTTTAATTCTTCCGTCTAACACCCCTTCCGTCATCCCTCTCATCATCACAGTTGTGTTTAATTCTTCCGTCTAACACCCCTTCCCTCATCCCTCTCATCATCACAGCTGTGTTTAATTCTTCTGTCTAACACCCCCACCCTCATCCCTCTCACTGTCACAGCTGTGTTTAATTCTTCTGTCTAACACCCGCACCCTCATCCCTCTCACTGTCACAGCTGTGTTTAATTCTTCTGTCTAACACCCGCACCCTCATCCCTCTCACTGTCACAGCTGTGTTTAATTCTTCTGTCTAACACCCCCACCCTCATCCCTCTCACTATCACAGCTGTGTTTAATTCTTCTGTCTAACACCCCCACCCTCATCCCTCTCACTGTCACAGCTGTGTTTAATTCTTCTGTCTAACACCCCCACCCTCATCCCTCTCACTGTCACAGCTGTGTTTAGTTCTTCTGTCTAACACCCCCACCCTCATCCCTCTCACTGTCACAGCTGTGTTTAATTCTTCTGTCTAACACCCCTACCCTCTTCCCTCTCACTGTCACAGCTGTGTTTAATTCTTCTGTCTAACACCCCCACCCTCATCCCTCTCACTGTCACAGCTGTGTTTAATTCTTCTGTCTAACACCCCTACCCTCTTCCCTCTCACTGTCACAGCTGTGTTTAATTCTTCTGTCTAACACCCCTACCCTCTTCCCTCTCACTGTCACAGCTGTGTTTAATTCTTCTGTCTAACACCCCTACCCTCTTCCCTCTCACTGTCCCAGCTGTGTTTAATTCTTCTGTCTAACACCCCTACCCTCTTCCCTCTCACTGTCACAGCTGTGTTTAATTCTTCTGTCTAACACCCCTACCCTCTTTCCTCTCACTGTCACAGCTGTGTTTAATTCTTCTGTCTAACACCCCTACCCTCTTCCCTCTCACTGTCACAGCTGTGTTTAATTCTTCTGTCTAACACCCCTACCCTCTTCCCTCTCACTGTCACAGCTGTGTTTAATTCTTCTGTCTAACACCCCTACCCTCTTCCCTCTCACTGTCACAGCTGTGTTTAATTCTTCTGTCTAACACCCCTACCCTCTTCCCTCTCACAGTTGTGTTTAATTCTTCCGTCTAACACCCCTTCCCTCATCCCTCTCACTGTCACAGCTGTGTTTTATTCTTCCGTCTCACACCCCTTCCCTCATCCTCTCACTGTCACAGTTGTGTTTAATTCTTCCGTCTCACACCCCTTCCCTCATCCCTCTCACTGTCACAGCTGTGTTTAATTCTTCTGTCTAACACCCCTACCCTCTTCCCTCTCACTGTCACAGCTGTGTTTAATTCTTCTGTCTAACACCCCTACCCTCTTCCCTCTCACTGTCACAGCTGTGTTTATATCTTCCGTCTAACACCCCTTCCCGCATCCCTTTCATCATCACAGCTGTGTTTAATTTTTCCGCCTAACAAAACTTCCCTCATCCCTCTGACTGTCACAGCTGTGTTTAATTCTTCCGTCTGACACCCCTTCCCCCATCCCTCTCACAATCACAACTGTGTTTAATTCTTCCGTCTAACACCCCTTCCCTCATCCCTCTCATCATCACAGCTGTGTTTAATTTTTCCGTCTAACACCCCTTCCCTCATCCCTCTCACTGTCACAGCTGTGTTTAATTCTTCCGTCTCACACCCCTTCCCTCATCCCTCTCACTGTCACAGTTGTGTTTAATTCTTCCGTCTAACACCACTTCCCTCATCCCTCTCACTGTCACAGTTGTGTTTAATTCTTCCGTCTCACACCCCTTCCCTCATCCCTCTCACTGTCACAGCTGTGTTTAATTCTTCCGTCTCACACCCCTTCCCTCATCCCTCTCACTGTCACAGTTGTGTTTAATTCTTCCGTCTCACACCCCTTCCCTCATCCCTCTCACTGTCACAGCTGTGTTTAATTCTTCCGTCTCACACCCCTTCCCTCATCCCTCTCACTGTCACAGTTGTGTTTATATCTTCCGTCTAACACCCCTACCCTCATCCCTCTCACTGTCACAGTTGTGTTTAATTCTTCTGTCTCACACCCCCACCCTCATCCCTCTCACTGTCACAGTTGTGTTTAATTCTTCCGTCTAACACCCCTTCCCTCATCCCTCTCATCATCACAGCTGTGTTTAATTCTTTCGTCTGACACCCCTACCCTCTTCCCTCTCACTATCACAGTTGTGTGTTCCTCCTCCCACCCCCACCCCTTCTCTTCTCTTCCCAAATCAGTGAAGGGTTGGTTTGATCAAATGTGTATTTCTTGAAACAGACAAGCGCACGAGACACTACGATCTGTGTTTAGAATATCTGGCTTGAAGGTTTTCATTTTCTTTGCATTATGAACGACACCTTAGTGCAGAGCACGGTGATTGAGCGAAGAGAACTCCACTGACCAAAGCTGTCACCTACCTCTGCGTCACTCAGACCAGACTGTTGGCACGTGCTGGAGTCTGTCTTGTTCTCTGTGTCACGTGCTTGGGGCTGTTGACACGTGGGAGGGTCTGTCAATCCTTCCAAGTGATATTTGAATTATTGTAGTAAATTGAGAATAGACTTGTTCAGGAAATAACTCAATCAGAATGTTCAAGCCTTATAGAAGAGGTGCAGCACAATTGTTTGAGACAAACAAAAACACGTGGGTGACAATTCAAAGCAAATGAATGCAGCGAATAAGTGACCCCGAGATGTATGCTGCGTCCACTCGAGTTTACCCCATTCCTTTCCAAAAGATAAACATCGGAGTGTACGACTTATTGCAGCAACGATCACCGGCTTGCCCCGAGTGATAACGTGTTTGTTAAGGCATCATATCGATCGGCTTGCCCCGAGTGATAACGTGTTTGTTAAGGCATCATATCGATCGGCTTGCCCCGAGTGATAACGTGTTTGTTAAGGCATCATATCGATCGGCTTGCCCCGAGTGATAACGTGTTTGTTAAGGCATCGTATCGATCGGCTTGCCAAGAGTGATAACGTGTTTGTTAAGGCATCATATCGATCGGCTTGCCCCGAGTGATAACGTGTTTATTAAGGCATCATATCGATCGGCTTGCCAAGAGTGATAACGTGTTTGTTAAGGCATCATATAGATCGGCTTGCCCCGAGTGATAACGTGTTTGTTAAGGCATCATATCGATCGGCTTGCCCCGAGTGATAACGTGTTTTTTAAGGCATCATATCGATCGGCTTGCCCCGAGTGATAACGTGTTTATTAAGGCATCATATCGATCGGCTTGCCCCGAGTGATAACGTGTTTGTTAGGGCATCATATCGATCGGCTTGCCCCGAGTGATAACGTGTTTGTTAAGGCATCATATAGATCGGCTTGCCCCGAGTGATAACGTGTTTGTTAAGGCATCATATCGATCGGCTTGCCCCGAGTGATAACGTGTTTGTTAAGGCATCATATCGATCGGCTTGCCCCGAGTGATAACGTGTTTGTTAAGGCATCATATCGATCGGCTTGCCCCGAGTGATAACGTGTTTGTTAAGGCATCATATCGATCGGCTTGCCGCGAGTGATAACGTGTTTGTTAAGGCATCATATCGATCGGCTTGCCCCGAGTGATAACGTGTTTGTTAAGGCATCATATCGATCGGCTTGCCCCGAGTGATAACGTGTTTGTTAAGGCATCATATCGATCGGCTTGCCCCGAGTGATAACGTGTTTGTTAAGGCATCATATCGATCGGATACTACATAACATACAGATCGGATTCAGTTATTCGCTGCGATTGCTGGTTTTAAATAGACATAGAAATAGACAAAGACATAGACATAGACATAGAAAAAGACATAGACATAGTAAATGGTAAAGTGCATGATTTAAACCCATTGAGAGTGACATATTCCATGGAATAATTCAAGCTGATTTTTCTTAATGTTTAGAGTGATAAACAAACAAGTCGCGTAAGGCGAAATAACAACATTTAGTCAAGCTGTCGAACTCACAGAATGAAACTGAACGCACTGCTCTTTTCACCAAGACCACATACTCGTAGTTTCGTCAGTCCACCGCTCGTGGCAAAGGCAGTGAAATCGACAAGCCATGCAGAATAGTGCGGTAGTGGTCGCGCTGAGCAGGATAACACGCTTTTCTGTATGTCTATTCTTTTTAGCTTACTGAGTTTGTTTTTAATCCAAACATATCATATCTATATGTTTTTGGAATCAGGGACCGACAAGGAATAAGATGAAATTGTTTTTAAATCGATTTCGGAAGATTAATTTTAATCATAATTTTCATATTTTTAATTTTCAGAGCTTGTTTGTAATCTAAATATAACATATGTATATGTTTTTGGAATAAAAAAAATGACGAACAATAAGATGAAATTATTTTTGGATCGTTTAATAAAAAAATAATTTTAATTACAAGTTTCCGATTTTTAATGACCAAACTCATTCATTAGTTGTTAAGCCACCAAGCTGAAATGCAATACCAAAGTCCGGCCTTTGTCGAAGATTGCTTTGCTAAAATTTCAATCAATTTGATTGAAAAATGAGGGTGTGACAGTGCCGCCTCAACTTTTACAAAAAGCCGGATATGACGTCATCAAAGGTATTTATCGAAAAAATGGAAAAAAAAGTCCGGGGATATCATTCCCAGGAACTCTCATGTCAAATTTCATAAAGATCGGTCCAGTAGTTTAGTCTGAATCGCTCTACACACACACACGCACAGACAGACAGACACACACACACCACGACCCTCGTCTCGATTCCCCCTCTATGTTAAAACATTTAGTCAAAACTTGACTAAATGTAAAAAGAACCAGCCTCACCGCCATAAGGTTTAGAGGTTCAGCTAAAATCAGTTCTGATTGGTCAGATTAGTCACATGATGCACCAAATGCTAATAAAATACAGAGTAGGGACCAGTCTCCATAGCACATTTTTCCGAGGCTTGTACACACACTTTGTTTTTTGTCATTATTTTAAAAGCCAAACATTGTGATTATGGTGGAGATCCTGTCAGAGATTACTGTGTGAAAGACACCCAAACAGTGTGATTATTGTGGAGACCCTGTCAGAGCTTACTGTGTGAAAGACACCCAAACAGTGTGATTATTGTGGAGACCCTGTCAGAGCTTACTGTGTGAAAGACACCCAAACATTGTGATTATTGTGGAGACCTTGTCAGAGCTTACTGTGTGAAAGACACCCAAACATTGTGATTATTGTGGAGACCCTGTCAGAGCTTACTGTGTGAAAGACACCCAAACATTGTGATTATTGTGGAGACCTTGTCAGAGCTTACTGTGTGAAAGACACCTAAACAGTGTGATTATTGTGGAGACCTTATCAGAGCTTTCTGTGTGAAAGACACCCAAACATTGTGATTATTGTGGAGACCTTGTCAGAGCTTACTGTGTGTTAAAGACACCCAAACAGTGTGATTATTGTGGAGACCTTATCAGAGCTTTCTGTGTGAAAGACACCCAAACATTGTGATTATTGTGGAGACCTTGTCAGAGCTTACTGTGTGAAAGACACCCAAACAGTGTGATTATTGTGGAGACCTTATCAGAGCTTACTGTGTGAAAGACACCCAAACAGTGTGATTATTGTGGAGACCTTATCAGAGCTTACTGTGTGAAAGACACCTAAACATTGTTCCCAGACCCGGAGGTCTGGGTTATGCGGAGGCATTTGGCTGTGCGAATGGTGACATTCCGGAACTAATTTTCGGCAAACTTAGTTGTTTGCAGCAATGTATTTCAATTTTTTTGTCATTCTTTCTTGAAACTGTTACAGCATGATGCAAAATTACACTATAATAGGTTATATAATACAACAAAAAAACTATCTCAGATCTCCCACGTTAAAAATATACAAAGAACGGTACAGCGACAATCGCAAACCAACTAGCTTCCGGTGATTGAATGTGTAAGGGAAGTAACTCGCTTCAACGCCATGCGATAGGGCACACAACGTTTTTTCCCTTCGTTCATTTGTTTTGAATAATTATTGGTATTTTGTCAATGTGGGTAGCATGGAAATGTAAGCATTTGAATGTAAGTCTTAGGTACCATTGTACCCAGGAAGAGAGACGAGAGATAGGAGTAGGTTGCTTTTGTGGTCTTTGAGTTTTGTTTTTGGAAAGACATTGTTAAAGAAAAAGAAGACAATTACAGTAATGCAATATTTATTGTGAAAACCAACGATTGTACAAAGAACATGTGAGGCAACATTGATGATGTGAAGAAAATTAGTTATGATTTATACTATTATTATGTAGACTTGAGACTGAATAGCAAAAGGCGAAGTGTATGTTTTGTGGTGTGAATTGAAACAAAATGAAAAGTGTAAATATCTGGGAAATTGTGGTTTAAAGACTTCGTTATTTCTTGATTGTTATTTACTATTATATTGAAGTGAATAGCAAAACGCTGTATTTGAAATTAGCATGGGATTTATATAAAAAAAATTTAACTCTCTAAGGACGGATAACTCCCTATATGGTTTAGGCAAATGAGGCTTATTAGTATGGAAGAAACACTCATTTTTGCCCCTTGGGGCATTCAAGGCAACAAACAACCACATACATCTGATTTATAATTTAGTGAGACATAAAAAGCTGTATGATAATTTTGTAGTGATTGAAAAACAAGTCGCGTAAGGCAAAAATACAACATTTAGTCAAGTAGCTGTCGAACTCACAGAATGAAACTGAACGCAATGCAATTTTTCAGCAAGACCGTATACTCGTAGCATCGTCAGTCCACCGCTCATGGCAAAGGCAGTGAAATTGACAAGAAGAGCGTACCAATCATTACTACATGTATCAAACTATATTTTACTGTTTCTCAAACCCACTGTCTTTAACATTTGTTTACAGTTTCACTTGCCAATAACTTGCTGCTGATGATATCTGAATCATGTTGCTGATGATATCTGGATCATGTTCAATTAACATTAACAATGTATAATTATGCCAATTATGTTTTTCACTAATGCACCAAAACTCCATTTTCTAGACTTCTTTTTAC
>NC_090260.1:6673791-6796291 GCF_037325665.1 Littorina saxatilis
AACGATTTTAAAACCTGCTAAAAATTAACATCTGAAGATTGGCAGTGTATTCATTGTGTGAATTCAATGGTACAAAATATTAGTAGTTTTGCGGCAAACACATATGAATAAAGTCGAGTCAGACACTCTCCACATCAAAGTAGACATTCATCTTAATTGCAAAATAGGTTATTGATACACAGAAGCAAATATGCGTTTAAGGTAATTAAAGGCTTTAATGCGACAGAGAATTAAAGCCACAATTATGAATGCATTTGAGAAAATCATTATTTTTCAATCCTGTCGTAAACACTACTTTTCTTTGACCCTAAATCTTAGCAATATTGATATTACGCGTGGGAACCATCACATCACGGTAGTGTGTAAAAGAGCTTTAGCTTCAGCAATGTCTGACACAATCATCAACAGTGTGCTTAGCTTCAGCAATGTCTGACACAATCATCAACAGTATGTTTAGCTTCAGCAATGTCTGACACAATCATCAACAGTATGTTTAGCTTCAGCAATGTCTGACACAATCATCAACAGTATGTTTAGCTTCAGCAATGTCTGACACAATCATCAACACTATGTTTTGGCACACTGAGAACCAGCCGGTCACGCAGATACGATACACTGCTTACTAAGATTTGCTGATTACTTTAGCTTGTTATACTTTAAGTAAGGTTATAAGTATGACATACTGTGACGTCCAGAATCTGCTGAAGAAGATACACGGCCTCGACATTCGTCTTGGTGCGGTCCTTGTAGATCACCAGCCAGGAGTGACCATCCAGCACACAGTATCTCCTCTTCTGCCTCTGGTGGTGGGTAGACACAAAGATTGTATTGAAAACACACAGACACAGATACAGACAGAAATACATGAACACACACACACACACACACACACACACACACACACACACACACACACACACACACACACACACACACACACACACACACACACACACACACACATTATAGAAAACCTCTAGAAAAAGACGAATCAAACAATGTTGATGACACTTATCAATGATACATGCGTGATGACTCCAAAATGGCAGACATCGACTTGTGTGACCTCATCAGCGGTCAGAACACAGCGTGTTTGTGAGATAAGCTTGTGTGACCTGATCAGCGGTCGGAACACAACGTGTTTGTGAGATAAGCTTGTGTGACCTGATCAGCGGTCAGAACACAGCGTGTTTGTGAGATAAGCTTGTGTGACCTGATCAGCGGTCGGAACACAGCGTGTTTGTGAGATAAGCTTGTGTGACCTGATCAGCGGTCAGAACACAGCGTGTTTGTGAGATAAGCTTGTGTGACCTGATCAGCGGTCAGAACACAGCGTGTTGGTGAGATAAGCTTGTGTGACCTGATCAGCGGTCGGAACACAGCGTGTTTGTGAGATAAGCTTGTGTGACCTGATCAGCGGTCAGAACACAGCGTGTTTGTGAGATAAGCTTGTGTGACCTGATCAGCGGTCGGAACACAGCGTGTTTGTGAGATAAGCTTGTGTGACCTGATCAGCGGTCAGAACACAACGTGTTTGTGAGATAAGCTTGTGTGACCTGATCAGTGGTCGGAACACAGCGTGTTTGTGAGGTAAGCTTGTGTGACCTGATCAGTGGTCGGAACACAGCGTGTTTGTGAGGTAAGCTTGTGTGACCTGATCAGCGGTCGGAACACAGCGTGTTTGTGAGGTAAGCTTGTGTGACCTGATCAGTGGTCGGAACACAGCGTGTTTGCGAGATAAGCTTGTGTTTCCTGAGACGAGTTGCCCAGAGTGGTTCGCCACGGGTCGCTCGCAGTGCGAATGACAAAAAGCCGTTTCTTAGAGCAGAGCAGGAAAGTGCTCGCGAAGCACTCGGCGAGCGGCTTTGGTATATGCTCGCCCACCGCCCGCCGCGTTATGCAAGATGGCGGCGGTGTTTACACTGCGATGCCGTGTAGTGTGTTTCGATCTTCTCGGCGTGGTTTTCGACGTGACCCGAGGGATCCCCCGCTTTTCAAGGTTCATTGACTACCCCAGCTAAATTTCCCATCATAACTACAATCTCTCTGACGATTTCACTGACCGAATCGTCTACTAGTTTAAGAATTTTTTGTACAACTTTTATCATATCTCGCAGCAATCGTGCTTTCATCGTCGCCATCGTGAAGCGATTTGCCTCGTTGTGAGCCCGTTGCATAGACCAATCCAGAGCGACTTTTCTCTGAGCGGGCTATTGTGATTCTGAGCAACGCATGGCTGATCAGCGGTCAGAACACAGCGTGTTTGTGAGATAAGCGTGTGTGACCTGATCAGCGGTCGGAACACAGCGTGTTTGTGAGATAAGCTTGTGTGACCTGATCAGCGGTCGGAACACAGCGTGTTTGTGAGATAAGCGTGTGTGACCTGATCAGCGGTCGGAACACAGCGTGTTTGCGAGATAAGCTTGTGTTTCCTGATCAGCGGTCGGAACACAGCGTGTTTGTGAGATAAGCTTGTGTGGCCTGATCAGCGGTCGGAACACAGCGTGTTTGTGAGATAAGCTTGTGTGACCTGATCAGCGGTCGGAACACTGCGTGTTGTGAGGTAAGCTTGTGTGGCCTGATCAGCGGTCGGAACACTGCGTGTTGTGAGATAAGCTTGTGTGGCCTGATCAGCGGTCGGAACACTGCGTGTTTGTGAGATAAGCTTGTGTGACCTGATCAGCGGTCGGAACACAGCGTGTTTGTGAGATAAGCTTGTGTGACCTGATCAGCGGTCGGAACACAGCGTGTTTGTGAGATAAGCTTGTGTTTCCTGATCAGCGGTCGGAACACAGCATGTTTGTGAGATAAGCTTGTGTGACCTGATCAGCGGTCGGAACACAGCGTGTTTGTGAGATAAGCTTGTGTGCCCTGATCAGCGGTCAGAACACAGCGTGTTTGCGAGGTAAGCTTGTGTGACCTGATCAGCGGTCGGAACACAGCGTGTTTGTGAGATAAGCTTGTGTGACCTGATCAGCGGTCGGAACACAGCGTGTTGCGAGGTAAGCTTGACTAGAAGACTGTTCACGTGAACACTGCTCATTCTGTGTATCAATGTAGAGTTTTAACAAACTCTTTGTAAATTTGTTTGCAAAGGATTTACAAGACGAAAACACACACCTTTCCGAACAAACACAGACAAACTCACATACACAAACGCAAACATAATATATCTCTCTCTCTCTCTCTCTCTCTCTCTCTCTCTCTCTCTCTCTCTCTCTCTCTCTCTCTCTCTCTCTCTCTCTCTCTTACACACACACACACACACACACACACACACACACACACACACACACACACACACACACACACAGTCTCACACACACAAACACAATCACTTGTGTGGCTCTGTTATGCGTTATTCAGAGAGGGGCGGCCGAGAGCAAAGGTTTGAACCTTCACGTGCTGCACGAGTGTTATGCGCTTCATGCTGAAAGCCTTTTTCTCCAACATGCTCCATGGGGGATGCGTCGTAACAAGTCGCACCACGTCACAACACGTCACACCCCATTTTGATACTCATGGTCCACGCCATCGCTCTGTCTCTCTGACAGGATGAATAATTACTACTCGCATTAAAGGGAAATCTATCAAAACAAGAATACAGAGTTATTTCCCATATGTTTTTCACTAATGTTTCTGATAACAGACGAAAGACGAACGTAATTGTAGAATGGCCGACTTCGACAGTGATCTCCGTTCTGTTCTTCACAGTTATGATAAAGACATCGTTCTAAGGTCAAAACAAGTCGACATTTTGAGAATGCTGTGGGAAGGAGACCGTGATATTGTTTCATCAATACAACTGGTTATGGAAAAAGTCGTCTGCTTCGGCCATTTTGTTATGATCACGTGACACTTTTGCCATATTTAGAGTTGTTTGCACAGTAAATACATCCGCGAAAGATAGCTCACTTGAAAGTGTCTTCCATAACAATTCCTTTCTAAATTTGAAAATTACACAACACCATGAAAAATCATATCGACGATCGCGAATCTGCTCATATAGATAATACATTACGAAAAGCTCTAAATATGTAAAATTAAAAATTGATTTCCTCTCCAGAGAAGGAAAACAAAGACATCCTGTCAGGGATAAATGAGACCCGAAGGGAAGTAACTCATTTTGACCTGAGTTCAGGATGGTCGCACCCTTCATCGTCGTCGGGGTGTAGTACACCACAGTTGAACCTTGTCACGAAGTGGTTTGCATGTGAATTTATTATGCGTGTTCTGCCCTTTTGCACTGTCTCTACCCTTTCACACCAAACACTTCAAAAACAGAATTTGGGAGGATGCAGGCTCATTATTTCCTCAACCAAAAACAACATACTTCTTCACTTTAAATACATCAATACGAAACAACTTTTCGACACACAGTTCGCACAATCCTCCAACTTTCACTCAAGGCATGTAAATACATATTATAACAATACTTTCTCAAATATAGATTTAACGCACACAAGAAGGTACCAACAGACACTCACGAGTTCGTATCACGGCTCACTGCATGTCGCCAGTTCACTTACTTGTCTCGCTGAATCCTCGTAGAATAATGAATTCAGATGCCAACACACAGAGATGCTAACACACACCTTTCGCTGAAGATGCCACACACACCTTTCACTGAAGATGCCAACCCACACCTTTCACTGAAGATGCCAACACACCTCTCACTGAAGATGCCAACACACACCTTCCAGGTTTCTCCCCGAGAAACCCTTCCGCCCGTAGCGGAGACAACCGTCGTCAGCTACGACCGGTATCGATGAAGACTCCACTCGTCTAGTCATCTGCGCCGAGGTGGTCCCTTGCTTCCACCGTCGTCTAGCGCTTCTCTCGTGTAAGGTCCCTCCCTTATACGCCATGGAAATCCCTCATGGAAACTCCTAAAGAATTTAACCAAGTCTTAATACAACATTCTCTAAAACCATCTCTTCTTCCAAACGTTCATGTACCACTCATACATTCTCGTTCATTCCACGTTCACATTCCGTACAGATTCAATATCCAAACTAACACTTAATCAATGAATAACACTCCCCATACAAAGCATGACCGTCTTAAACATAACATAAATGCGTAGCAATTATGTTCAAGAAATTCCCCATGAAAAACCGTGAAACAATTACATCAAGAATTCTCTCAACGCTTCACACTAAGATTGGGTGCACTTTATACACACTAACCTTTACGCTCCAGCTATGTATTCCAACGTCAATAATATACAACATAGTAAATCATTTACCTTAAGAGACCCGTCTCTTGAAAGAGTACTTGTTCCCAGAACAAGTCTGACACACGCTGAACAACCTTCCCGGTTGGAAATCTCACACGCTGTGACGTTAGTTACCCCTGACCAGCTACATGTCTCAAACACAGCTCATATCAAGCTAAAGCCAGTTTTGCGTGGAACACCCGAAACACGTGAATAACGCCAGTCCGGTCAGCTACCATCGCATCTACAACATTTAGGGAGGTTAAAAACACGACGTGGTTTCACCTCACAAATATGCTACTCACATCTTTGTGACAACCTGTCCTGGTGACCTCCTCTCAAAAGCGAGTACTTGCCAACTGTGAACATCCCCAAGATCCCAGACAAGTGTTTCTACTTTGGAATCACCTGTCCATGTTGACCGCAAGTTGGTCGTGACCTTTTTCGGTCGCTTCCTTGGTTGGACGATGTAGATAGATTCGACTGTACAAGTGATTATTCTACCGGGCCTCTGCCACCACCTCCGATGCCGCCACCTCCGCCCCCCCCCCCCCCCCCCCGGCACGAGAATTGTCGCTGAACAATAACACACCTCACTTGGTTTCGTCCACATTGTCGTTCCCGTCTTCCGCACCCGTATTTGTGATGTTTTCATATCATTATGAGGTCAAATTACAATTTTTGTTTAAAAAGCCTACCTACCGACCCAATTTTGCTTTGGTCACATTACCCTATGTAACCGAGTGCCGTAACACTACGATCACTTTGGGAGGCGAAGTGCAATCATCAAACAGGATTGAAAATGTTAGGGCTAATTTCTTAGCTCTATAAAAACTGTTATGCAAACCCGAAGGTTTCCATGAACATGCAGACAATTGATAAAATGATGATAAAATCGTTTATTTAACGTCACTCTGTAAAAACATTGGCGACATTTGTCTTAGATTAAGAACACACACAGGCACGCACACAAACTTTCCCTTTATGTACAGTGGTTCACCACCCTCCCGCCCCCCGCACACTCTCGCTCATCTAATTAAAAATGGTGTTAAGAGATACTTGGATATAAAATGGTATTTTTAAAAGTTCTGATAAAAATATATAGTAGCTGTATGAGAAGCAATGGCGTCAGCCGCAGCAATGTCTCTTCATATCCAGGGACCAAGTGGGTGCGTGTGCATAAGTCCAGCGATAAGTTTGGGACCTTGCCACCCAAGGTCTTTATTAAAACTTAAAAGATAGCTTAATTTTTCCTTTGGGGTATTTGGCAGAATATTTCTATTTGAGTTTATAAACTGAGTCAGGGGTTGAAAGTGGCATGAGTTCAAATCACACTCCAAAGTCAAATGAGCAATGGTGAGGTCGGATTGACAGGTGCATTTAACTTTAAGCTCTAGAAATTGGTAATTCCCAGCTTCTGCCCTTAGGCGGTTAATCCTTTTTATTACACGTGGGCATGCATTATAGGTGTTCATCTGTTTTGATGGGGCTTCCCGAATGATCCAGCCAGAGCTTATAGCCTTGTGCATATATTTGTTCCTCCATTCTCTCCAGAGAAGAGAGTCTGTAAGGCTACTGATCTCAGAAGCAGACAATGGCAGGTCTACCTCGGAGGCGCCTATGCCTTGGGCAGCTTCTTTAGCGGCTTTTTCCGCTTTCTCGTTGCCAGGCACGTTCACGTGTGCTGGACACCAGACCAGGTTAATCTCGCTTCCTTTTTATATTTAGTCAAGTTTTGACTAAATATTTTAACATCGAGGGGGAATCGAAACGAGGGTCGTGGTGTATGTGCGTGTGTGCGCGCGTGTGTGTGTCTGTGTGTGTGTGTAGAGCGATTCAGACTAAACTACTGGACCGATCTTTATGAAATTTTTCATGAGAGTTCCTGGGTATGAAATCCCCAGACGTTTTTTTCATTTTTTTGATAAATGTCTTTGATGACGTCATATCCGGCTTTTCGTGAAAGTTGAGGCGGCACTGTCACGCCCTCATTTTTCAACCAAATTGGTTGACATTTTGGTCAAGTAATTTTCGACAAAGCCCGGACTTCGGTATTGCATTTCAGCTTGGTAGCTTAAAAATGAATTAATGACTTTGGTCATTAAAAATCTGAAAATTGTAAAAAAAAAATAAAAATTTATAAAACGATTCAAATTTACGTTTATCTTATTTTCCATCATTTGCTGATTCCAAAAACATATAAATATGTTATATTTGGATTAAAAACAAGCTCTGAAAATTAAATATATAAAAATT
Source organism: Littorina saxatilis (assembly GCF_037325665.1). NCBI lineage: Eukaryota > Metazoa > Mollusca > Gastropoda > Littorinimorpha > Littorinidae > Littorina > Littorina saxatilis. The sequence goes on from NC_090260.1 coordinate 6,681,266, forward strand.
ATTATCAAAATTAAATTGTCCAAATCAATTTAAAAACACTTTCATCTTATTCCTTGTCGGTTCCTAATTCCAAAAACATATAGATATGATATGTTTGGATTAAAAACACGCTCAGAAAGTTAAAACAAAGAGAGGTACAGAAAAGCGTGCTATCCTTCTTAGCGCAACTACTACCCCGCTCTTCTTGTCAATTTCACTACCTTTGCCATGAGCGGTGGACTGACGATGCTACGAGTATACGGTCTTGCTGAAAAATGGCATTGCGTTCAGTTTCATTCTGTGAGTTCCACAGCTACTTGACTAAATATTGTATTTTCGCCTTACGCGACTTGTTATGATTTTATTTGCCAGCTCCTTTATGGCAATGACAAGATCATGTCTTTTTGATCTTTTGTTAGATCTTAATGCTTCAATGGCTGCTTTGGAGTCAGAGAATATAGCTATCTTTTGAGGAGGAGTGTTCTTGAGATTGAGATGAACAAGCGACATGCAGATGGCAAGGAGCTCAGCTGAGAAGATCGAGTTTCTGTTGCACAGTTTAAATTTCCCAGTCATGTCATCGCTGGGGATTACAAAAGCTGCGCCAGCCTTCTTGTCATCCAACACTGACCCGTCTGTGTAAACATGAACATGGCCTTTGTATACAATATCAATGTGCTCAAGGGCTTGTATCCTGAGAAATATCTGATCATCCTTTGTAGCTGTGCAATATTCTGTGTCAAAATTCATTTCTTTCATTGTCCATGAGGGATCACGAGATATGGGGTTTTGGGCCACATCATTTGGGTCGACACTGACTTCGTTAAAGAGTGAAGCATTGAATTGAGCCAGTGAGGGCAAAGTAGTGCCAAAGTGGGCCTTTTTGTTTTGGACATGGTTGTAATGCGGTTGTAGCTCATCTTTTGTTGAGTTTTGCACTGTGTTGGCCCGAACATTGTAATCCGCGCAGCACTTACGTCGCCACATGTCAAGAGGGAGGAATCCTGCTTGGTGGTATACAATGGCCTGCTTTGAATGCCTTGGGTGTCCAAGGGCAAGCCGAAGGGCACGACATTCCGCTGACTGTAGCTTATCAAGCCATTTTCGAGCCGACGAGAAGTAGGCCTCCTGTCCATATGATAGTCTTGATCTTATAAGAGCTCTGGTGATGTTTGTTAGAATAACTGGGCACTTTGCCCATGGTTGGGCAGCCAGTATTTTAAGAAGGTTGATGGTCTTATTTGCTTTGCTTAAAAGATACTTTAAGTGAGCAGTCCATAGTCCATTTGAGGTGAAAAGTACGCCCAGATATTTCACCTGCTGACTGGGTGAAACAACAGATTTATCTAGTGAGAACTGTATCTTTTCTCGATCTTCCAGTTTTCGGTTTGTAAAGACAACGAATACAGTTTTCTCGGCAGAGAGAGTGAAGCCATTCTCCCGCATATAGTTCGCAATGTTATCTATAGCTGTTTGCCACTCTTTAGAGAATTTGTGTTCTGTTTTATAGGTTTTGTTTTGATACTCTTTGCATAGAGCAATATCATCCGCATAAAGCGTCAGTTCGGCTCCATGTGCTTTAATTGTCGATATGTCATGCAGCATAATGCTAAAAAGCGGTGGTGCTATTACTGAGCCCTGTGGCACTCCCATGTCAACTTTGCGAGTGGATGATTTGGCACCTTTATAATCAGTTTGAAAGGATCTGTTCAGTAGAAAGCTTTTTATGTATTGAAACATATTACCACTGATGCCTAATTGCTTCAATTTGAACAACAATCGTTGGTGCCATACTGTTTCGTAGGCTTTTTTGATGTGAAAAAAGACAGCAAAGAGAGACTTCTTGCGTGAGAGAGCTTTCTTAATTTTGGAGGACAGTTTTACAATGTGATCCGAGACACCCCTGCCTCGACGGAAACCGGCTTGGCACAGGGGTATTACCTTTTTTCTTTCCATTTCATCTTCTAGTCTGGATTTTAGTATTCTTTCATAGATTTTGCTCAGATGGGAGGTCAGAGATATAGGGCGCCAGTTGGAAGGGTCAGCTCTTGGTTTTCCAGGCTTTAAAATGGGGATCACAACAGCCTCTTTCCAAGCTGTGGGAATCAGGCGAGACTTCCAGCATGTTGAATAAAAATCCAGACAATCGGAAACCACCAGACCCCATCACAAACAGAATTCCACAATCCACGGGTGTTGACTTAAAGTCCAACAACTCGGGTGCAGAGTCTGCTGTGAAAAGAGCGGTAGCCTCCCCTGTCACAATCGCCCCCGTTTGAATGAACTCCGTCCCGAAGTTCCGAACCGGGGGACCACTGTGCTGTCCATCCCAAGTTCGCAGAATGGGAACAGCACGAAAATGTTCAGTGGTCATATTATGCCATTACCTGAACATATCATGCCGAGTCCCATCCCTCCTCGCAAGCGCCAGATGTAACCGAGTGCCGTAACACTACGATTAACTTTGGGAGGCGAAGTGCAATCAAACAGGATTGAGAATGTTAGGGCTAATTTCTTAGCCCTATAAAAACTGTTATGCAAACCCGAAGGTTTCCATGAACATACAGACAATCGGAAACCACCAGACCCCATCACAAACAGAATTCCACAATCCACCGGTGTTGACTTAAAGGCACAGTGCAGCTCACAGCCTTCGTTTTGCGTTTTTGTTGCAGCTGAGTGCATTTACAGTTCAAAAATCCTCCTATGGTAGTAAAACAAACCCAAAACTACCCAACGACGACATCTGTGAAGCTCGACAGTTTCTTGTTCACGCGAGTGCATAAATTAACCTAGTTATCATAGTGGTGTTTGGTCGGAGTTCGATTCAACTGAGTGATTCCGGCCTCCATTTTGTTTTACACAAACTCATGATGATGTCTGACATAGTTTGCCACTGGTGACGTGTCTTTTTGTGCATGATGTGATCTACCTGATCTAAATTTAGATCCAAAAATAGGTCAAGACCAGCAGGGTCAGAGTCCGAAATTAATTCGTTAAAAAAATCGCAGTTCTTGACTCTTTGGGTGCAAGTCAATGAAACTTGGTAGTTCTTCTAACGGATAGCTGCCTGAGGTATGACTAAAAGCCCCAGGGGCTCCGTGCACCTGGATTTGACAAGTTCAGTACCTTTAAAGGCCAACAACTCGGGTGCAGAGTCTGCTGTGAAAGGAGCAGTAGCCTCCCCTGTCACACTATATCATTGTAGATGTCGACGACGATCCCGAAAACCGAAGAAGAGCTCTGCCATTTTGCACGAAGAAACTTTGGAAGTAGCGTGTGTACTCCCGGGTTTTGCTGTAGTAAATGTATCCTTAGTTGCTTCCTGGTTTGCTTCCAAAGAAAATTTTTATTTCGACCCATGCATAAGAAAGTGAGGGAAGTACTTCCAAGGTCGCTCAAAACTTTGGAAGTAGTCTGGAACATTCGGGCCAGGGTCTCACTTCAGTAAATTCAGCCCTCAGTTACTTCCTGGCTTACCCCCGAAGTAAGCTCTTCTTCCGATTCATGCATGCAAAAGTGAGGGAAGTACCTCAAAACTTTCGAAGTAATTGCGAACTTGCTCCATATGCATACGGGCCCTGAAGGTTTTTTTCCCCGTCCACACCATTCCCACAAGATTTGAACTTGTTGAAGGAGATGAAGATTTCAGGTAACACTAGTGAAAAGACTTGAACTTGTTAGAACCGTCTTACATTTTTAGCCATACACTGAGACCAGCCTGTAAACGGATATGTAGACATCAAACATCCCGGAAAGCCATATCGGTGTTAGGGTTGTAACGAATCTGATAACCAACCATTTTTCACACAAACCACCGGACAAAACCGGGCAATCTACTGGCTCATTTACTTGAACAAACACTAAAATAACACGCGCAAAAGTTTGCCTTTTTGCTGCCTCCACCTGTATATGGCTATACTATAACTACGTAACTACTCATGTGTGTCCACAAAGGATTTAACGGATCTGTATAATTATACTACTTAAAGACACAAGAAACCTAACAAGCAAAGGAAAAGACGGACGTATAAACGACACTAACCTTCACCAGTCCAAAGAGAGTCTTCCTTTGGACAAGCAGCCATCCTTCCTTGGCTGGTGCTGACGCTTGCTGTGTTGGTCCAGACCCCTGCAAGACAGGAACAAGGATCTGACATAAAAACTGATGTGCTACTACGTCAAAAAATTGGTTCTCTTAACTCCGCCTGCTATTTGGGACACCTGGCAATCTGTGCTCAGAAAATAATATAGTCTAACTCGTTGCGCTGAATATTCGATAAATAAGACATAAGACATAAGATCATGTATTGTCCATATAATTAAACAATGAATGGAAACGTGTGGTTCATCTGCTCTTAAAACAACCAAACAACATATAACAACAACCATGAAAAGTAAAAGTAAAGACAATAAAACATAATTATATAGACTGAGCAATGGCATGGGGCGGGAGCACGTGCTGAACACCAGAAACAACGGGGCCCTTGTTACAGTGTATGCCAACAACGGGGCTCTCGTTACAGTGTATGCCAACAACGGGGCTCTCATTACAGTGTATGCCAACAACGGGGCTCTCGTTACAGTGTATGCCAACAACGGGGCTCTCGTTACAGTGTATGCCAACAACAGGGCTCTCGTTACAGTGTATGCCAACAACGGGGCTCTCGTTACAGTGTATGCCAACAACGGGGCTCTCGTTACAGTGTATGCCGACAACGGGGCTCTCGTTACAGTGTATGCCAACAACGGGGCTCTCGTTCCAGTGTATGCCAACAACGGGGCTCTCGTTACAGTGTATGCCAAATACGGGGCTCTCGTTACAGTGTATGCCGACAACGGGGCTCTCGTTACAGTGTATGCCGATAACGGGGCTCTCGTTACAGTGTATGCCGACAACGGGGCTCTCGTTACAGTGTATGCCGACAACGGGTCTCTTGTTACAGTGTATGCCGACAACGAGGCTCTCGTTACAGTGTATGCCGACAACGAGGCTCTCGTTACAGTGTATGCAGACAACGGGGCTCTCGTTACAGTGTATGCCGACAACGGGGCTTTCGTTACAGTGTATGCCGACAACGGGGCTCTCGTTACAGTGTATGCCGACAACGGGGCTCTCGTTACAGTGTATGCCGACAACGGGGCTCTCGTTACAGTGTATGCCGACAACGGGGCTTTCGTTACAGTGTATGCCGACAACGGGGCTCTCGTTACAGTGTATGCCAACAACGGGGCTCTCGTTACAGTGTATGCCGACAACGGGGCTCTCGTTACAGTGTATGCCGACAACGGGGCTCTCGTTACAGTGTATGCCGACAACGGGGCTCATGTTACAGTGTATGCCGACAACGGGATTCTCGTTACAGTGTATGCCGACAACGGGGCTTTTCTTACAGTGTATGCCGACAACGGGATTCTCGTTACAGTGTATGCCGACAACGGGGCTTTTCTTACAGTGTATGCCGACAACGGGGCTGTCGTTACAGTGTATGCCGACAACGGGGCTCTCGTTACAGTGTATGCCGACAACGGGGCTCTCGTTACAGTGTATGCCGACAACGGGGCTCTCGTTACAGTGTATGCCAACAACGGGGCTCTCGTTACAGTGTATGCCAACAACGGGGCTCTCGTTACAGTGTATGCCAACAACGGGGCTCTCGTTACAGTGTATGCCAACAACGGGGCTCTCGTTACAGTGTATGCCAAATACGGGGCTCTCGTTACAGTGTATGCCAACAACGGGGCTCTCGTTACAGTGTATACCAACAAAGGGGCTCTCGTTACAGTGTATGCGAACAACGGGGCTCTCGTTACAGTGTATGCCAACAACGGGGCTCTCGTTACAGTGTATGCCGACAACGGGGTTCTGGTTACATTGTATGCCGACAACGGGGCTCTCGTTACAGTGTATGCCGACAACGGGGCTCTCGTTACAGTGTATGCCAACAACGCAGCTCTCATTACAGTGTATGCCAACAACGGTGCTCTCGTTACAGTGTGTGCCAACAACGGTGCTCTCGTTACAGTGTGTGCCAACAACGCAGCTCTCGTTACAGTGTATGCCAACAACGGGGCTCTCGTTATAGTGTATGCCAACAACGCAGCTCTCGTTACAGTGTATGCCAACAACGGTGCTCTCGTTACAGTGTGTGCCAACAACGGGGCTCTCGTTACAGTGTATGCTAACAACGGGGCTCTCCTTACAGTGTATGCCAACAACGGGGCTCTCGTTACAGTGTATGCCAACAACGGGGCTCTCGTTACAGTGTATGCCAACAACGGGGCTCTCGTTACAGTGTATGCCGACAACGGGGCTCTCGTTACAGTGTATGCGAACAACGGGGCTCTCGTTACAGTGTATGCCACCAACGGGGCTCTCGTTACAGTGTATGCCGACAACGGGGCTCTCGTTACAGTGTATGCCGACAACGGGGCTCTCGTTACAGTGTATGCCGACAACGGGGCTCTCGTTACAGTGTATGCCGACAACGGGGCTCTCGTTACAGTGTATGCCGACAACGGGGCTCTCGTTACAGTGTATGCCGACAACGGGGCTCTCGTTACAGTGTATGCCGACAACGGGGCTCTCGTTACAGTGTATGCCGACAACGGGGCTCTCGTTACAGTGTATGCCGACAACAAGGCTCTCGTTACAGTGTATGCCGACAACGGGGCTCTCGTTACAGTGTATGCCGACAACGGGGCTCTCGTTACAGTGTATGCCGACAACGGGGCTCTCGTTACAGTGTATGCCGACAACGGGGCTCTCGTTACAGTGTATGCCGACAACGGGGCTCTCGTTACAGTGTATGCCGACAACGGGGCTCTCGTTACAGTGTATGCCGACAACGGGGCTCTCGTTACAGTGTATGCCGACAACGGGGCTCTCGTTACAGTGTATGCCGACAACAGGGCTCTCCTTACAGTGTATGCTGACAACGGGGCTCTTGTTACAGTGTATGCCGACAACGGGGTTCTCGTTACAGTGTATGCCGACAACGGGGCTCTCCTTACAGTGTATGCTGACAACGGGGCTCTCGTTACAGTGTATGCCGACAACGGGGCTCTCGTTACAGTGTATGCCGACAACGGGGCTCTCGTTACAGTGTATGCCGACAACGGGGCTCTCGTTACAGTGTATGCCGACAACGGAGCTCTCGTTACAGTGTATGCCGACAACGGGGCTCTCGTTACAGTGTATGCCGACAACGGGGCTCTCGTTACAGTGTATGCCAACAACGGGGCTCTCGTTACAGTGTATGCCAACAACGGGGCTCTCGTGACAGTGTATGCCATTAACGGGGCTCTCGTTACAGTGTATGCCAACAACGGGGCTCTCGTTACAGTGTATGCCAACAACAGGGCTCTTGTTACAGTGTATGCCAACAATGGGGCTCTCTTTACAGTGTATGCCAACAACGGGGCTCTCTATACAGTGTATGCCAACAACGGGGCTCTCGTTACAGTGTACGCCAACAGCGGGGCTCTCGTTACAATGTATGCCAACAACGGGGCTCTCGTTACAGTGTATGCCAACAACGGGGCTCTCGTTACAGTGTATGCCAACAACGGGGCTCTCGTTACAGTGTATGCCAACAACGGGGCTCTCGTTACAGTGTATGCCAACAACGGGGCTCTCGTTACAGTGTATGCCAACAATGGGGCTCTCGTTACAGTGTATGCCAACAACGGGGCTCTCGTTACAGTGTATGCGAACAACGGGGCTCTCGTTACAGTGTATGCGAACAACGGGGCTCTCGTTACAGTGTATGCCAACAACGGAGCCCTCGTTACAGTGTATGTCAACAACGGGGCTCTCGTTACCGTGTATGCCAACAACGGGGCTCTCGTTACAGTGTATGCCAACAACGGGGCTCTCGTTACAGTGTATGCCAACAGAGCGTGTTCGAAAGATAGTCGGTCAAACACTGTTTGACAAACGTTTGGCAGCTCTCCAAGATGGCGGACGGGTAGACACGTGAGGGTGGCTGTCTCTGTTAAAGTGCGATTTACCACGTTCCTGGGGAATATAATTATGTGCCATGTGAATTAAGTGACATCTGTGCGTTATAATGTTGATGAGCTGTACTTCCAGTGGAATCAGATAAGTACTGTGTTTGCTGTATCATGATACATTGAATCGATGGTATTTGGTAGTGATGACTGTGTTGTCAGCATGAGTGTGCATTTTTGACTTGCCCTTAGGTGCACGAGCAAGGTGAAATTTACTGGACTTCAGCGTGCTTTAATCATAGGCGCAAGGAATAACTTTTTTGTGCATCTGCTTGACACTTGATATGTTGAAGCGCATGGGTTCTCCACTGGAAAATTTGGAGAAGCGCTTATGCGAGGACAGTCAGAACAGCGATCCGGACGAAACTATTATCACTGGACTTACCGGACTCAAGTCACTGGCGGCCAGCACCCCAGCTAAGACTAAAGGAAGGACGATGGAAGACGATGCTCTGAAAAGCCAGCTCCAGGCAGCATTCTGCGAGGCAGAAGTATTGGAGATGATTTCCAAAGCAGTTGCCGCTCAAGTGGCAACTCATCTCCGGAAGGAAATTGGTCAGTTGCGAACTGAGCTGCAGCAATACAAGGCAGAGTTGGAGAAGCGGGACAACCACATCGAGCTGCTCCAGGACAAAGTGGACGAGCTTGAACAGTATTCCAGGCGAAACAGCATCCGCATCAACAACATTCCAGAGAAAGAAGGAGAGGACACTGAAGAAGTTGTCAAGGCAGTGGGGCGTGCTGTAGGCATAGACTTCACCGACGCCATGATCGACCGGGCTCATCGTGTGGGGAGGAAAGCCGGGGTCGGTGAAACTTATGATCGTGCGATCATTTGCAAGTTCACGGCCTATAGATACAAGAGGAACTTGATGATGGAGAAAAAGAAGCTAAGTCAAAGTGACCCCAAGAAACTCTTCTCTGATAGGGCCTGGCCGGTTTCCAAAGGACCAGTACCCAAGTTGTTCATCAACGATGACTTGACACAAGAACGAGCAAAGATCGCCGCGAAAGCCAGAACATACAAGCGTGAGAAGACGATCGAGGTCACGTGGGTGAGAGACGGGGTGGTGTTCGTCAAAATGAACGGGGTTGTCCGCAGGATAACAGAATTGCGCTGCCTGCTGTTCTTAGTCCAACCAAAGTAAATAAAGAACTATAGCATCAATGAAAGACCTGTGACTTTACATGATAATGCGTATAGGAACCCTTGACTGGCCTACATAATCAAGTTGCCAATTTCACTGAACTTGCATATTGCCACCACAGTGTGTGTGTGTGTGTGTTCAACATATCCTGCAGAGTATATTGTGTTGGGCGCCTGTGCCTGGTCTCAGCGACGACTGCCCAAGCCACGCCTTCCTTATCCCTTTACCTGTGTGTGCGCGAATGTATAGAAATTGCGTGTACTTGTTGTGAAATGTTGCGAGGGTCGAGCTTCGCGGTACGGAAAGAAAAAGCAGACTTACGTATGGAAGTCTGTTGGTGGATTGCATTGTTTACTGTGTGCCGTGAGCGTTATAAACGCTAATTTATAAGCTAATTAACTTGGTTTAACCCCTTAAAAGATGACAAGCATATTAATCATATACATGCATACACGACACTCCTTTCAGCTAAATTGAAAGTCAGGAACCTTTTTTTCATAAAAAGGCCACTCTTCGTTGTAGTTATCTACTTTTGAAACCAATTTTTCTCTGTACATCTTCGTTCATTTTGTTAACCTTTTTTGACAGCCGCGTCAGCGATTTTGACTAGAATCATGTCAAAATTGTGTCATGTTTATTCATTATGTTTCTCTACTTTGTACAAACATTTGTATGACCTCTTTGTTTACCTGTTTTTCGCTGTAGCTTTCCCCTGTTTTTCGCTCTTTAACCACTGTTATCCCTTTTTAGATAGAGAGACCCGTTCACTGATTTTTGTTCCATGCCTGGCTACCAATGCCCAGCCCTGGTTCTTCTTCTTCAAAGAAGTTGTAACTTAAATTTTGAATGCCTTTAGACGTCGTTAGCTTAAGATCCAGGGCTGGTTCTTTTTACTCAATATCGGCCAGATGCTCGCAAAAATTCCTTTTTCTTGATTTTGACACCGTTTTGGTATATAATTTATGTTTTTATTTTTTTACGGACAAAAATTTAATGGTTTTCGAATTGCTCTCTTCATCTTTTTCCATGCTCATTTTGTGTGTGTGTATCACGAGAACAATGTTGAATGTTTTAACTCCACACTCTTAAAACCCATACCAGACTCAAAACCGCAACCCTCCTACTTCACCAAACCAATTGAAAACAAGCGTTACGGTCATGTGCCCTGGAACATTATACTCGTGTATAGTTTTGTGACACATGTTTTTGTCATTTTGCTGTTGGTTTTATTGTCAGGTGATGTCCACCCGAACCCAGGCCCGCCTGGTAGAGAGCATGCTAAAGATACTTCTATTGTGCATATAAATGTACGTAGTTTGCGAAACAAGATTGATATTTTACAATGTGAAGTTCTAGAGCACGATATTGTGACTTTGTCTGAAACTTGGTTGTGTGACTCAATATCAAACGACAGTTTATGCCTTAAAGGATTTCATCCCCCAGTGCGCCTCGATAGGCCAGATGGATATGGAGGGGTAGCTGTTTACGTGAAAAACGACTTTGTTTGCAAACCAAGACCTGACCTATTAATTCCAGGTCTTGAAGCAGTCTGGGTAGAAACTAAATTATTGCAAGAAACTGTGTTGATTGGTTCATTTTACCGACCACCAGACTCTCGGGTTGATTATTGGCACTTGGTTGACGAGTCTGTAAAGCAAGTAATGAGAACACCACATAAATTTCTAATTCTTGGAGACTTCAACGAAGATTTTTTGAATAATCCATCTCCCCACCTTCTTAATTTAATATATAAAAACAATTTGCACCAGCTCGTTACTGAACCCACACGTATTACAGAAATAAAATCCTCATGCATTGATCTGGTCCTGACTACGAGTATAAACCTAATCAGTGAAGTTGTAGTGTTACCCCCCATTTGTAGTGACCATTCAGTGCCATGTGTAAAATTAAAGTCACAGAGATTTAAAAAAGGTCAGTTTAAAAGGACTATATATAATTATGCCAAGTTAGATGTTGATACATTTTTGTTTGAATTAAACAAAATTGATCTTTTGAACACAGTTTTAAATGCGTCCATAGATGAAGCTGCTGCCTTGTTTTCTGAACACTTATTACGTGTTGCAAAAACATGTATGCCTGTTAAGGTAATAACAGTACGTGAAGATGACGCCCCATGGATGACTGAACATATTTTACAATTACGAAACGCAAAAAATTGTATACATCAAGTTGCTAAGCGCTTAAATACACCTGAGCAGTGGGCATTATTCCGCCTGACCAGAAATCAGTACACAGATGAAATTCGTAAACGAAAAAGAGATTATTTCTTAGAACTTGATGAGAGGATAAATTGTAAACAGAACTTCGGAAGCAAAAATTGGTGGCAACTTGTTAATTCCTTTCTGAAGAAAAAAGGTGTTGCATGTAACGAAATCCCACCGCTAGAGGATAATGGAAAAATTATTGATAACATTTGTGAAAAAACGATTTTGTTTAATAATTATTTTGAAAGCCAGTCTAAAGTTGAAAATCCAGACGATCCCCTGCCCGAGGCAAATTGGTGCGGCACGTCTTTACTGACTTTTGAATTGACAGAAGCAGAAGTTGTCCAAGTGCTAAGGAACTTAGATTTATCCAAGGCCGTGGGCCCTGACGGAATACATAATAAATTGCTTGTAGCTGGACTACCTGTTATTATTTCACCGCTTACAGTTCTCTTTAACAGATCCTTGTCCGAGGGTGTCTTTCCAGTTGTCTGGAAAACTGCTCACATTACGCCCATTTATAAGAAAGGCGATAGGAGTGCTTGTTCCAACTATCGTCCAATCTCTTTGCTGAGTTGTATTGGGAAGGTGCTCGAAAAATGTGTACAAATCCGTGTGTTTGGTTATTTGAAAAATTATAATCTGATTACACACTGTCAATCTGGTTTTATTGCTGGTGATTCAACTGTTTATCAATTACTGAGTATATATGACGATTTTTGTGTTGCACTTGATAAAAACATTATGTCACAGGCAATATTTTTTTATGTATCTAAAGCTTTCGATAAAGTTTGGCATCGTGGTCTGCTACACAAGCTTGAGGCGATAGGTATAGGGGGTCCCTTGCTTGTTTGGTTCGAACATTACTTGAGTGATCGCAGACAAGCAGTAGTACTGAAAGGAACCAAATCAAGTTATGTCACCCCTTCTGCTGGTGTCCCTCAGGGTTCTGTTTTTGGGACCTCTATTATTTCTCATTTATATTAACGATATTGGTATTGGTCTTGAATCAGTGTTGAAACTCTTTGCAGACGATACGAGCATGTATTTATGTTTAGATAACGATGTTACACGAGCTGAGATTTTGAATTCTGATTTGGATAAAATTTGCGCATGGGCTTTAAAATGGAAAGTCACTTTTAATTGTCAAAAGACAGAATTGTTGGACATTTGTAGGCAAAAAAATGTGTTACTTCCACCATTGTATTTTGAAGATGCACTTTTGATTGATGTTGAAAATCACAAGCACCTTGGCGTCATCCTACAAGGTAATTGTAAATGGGATTCCCACATAAAAAGTCTCATTGCTAAGTGTAGAAAGTCAATTGCGTGTTTTGGTTTATTCAAGTATCGTCTAAACAGAAAATCGCTTGAAGTTATATACAAATCCTTTATATTACCATTGTTTGATTACGCGGACGTTATTTGGGATAACTGTACGAAGTGTTTGTCAGACGAGTTGGAGACCTTGCATCTCGATGCAATCCGAATTATTGTAGGTGCAGTTCGTGGTACAAGCCACCAAAAATTGTATAATGAATCGGGTTTTGTGCCCCTGAAAGAAAGGCGACGTCGTCATAAACTCTTGCTGTATTATAAAATTGTAAATCGTTTAACCCCAGCATATTTATATTCCAAACTGCCTGTCTTGGTTTCCGATGTAAATCCTTACCACAGACGACGCCCTCTTGAACGTAAGGTTCCATTATGCAGAAGTGAGTTATGTAAATCTTCATTTTTTCCTTCAACGACAGCTTTGTGGAATAATCTTCCAGAAAATATACGACAAACGCAGTCAATTGGTGAATTTAAAAGATTTTTGATGAATGGAGATGTTGTTGTTCCACAGTATTATTATTTAGGCAACCGTAAGGCACAGGTATTTCACAGCAGGTTGAGATTAAATATGAGCGATTTGCAACAAGACCTTGTTAACCGACACCTCTCTGATAATTTAGAATGCACGTGTGGAGTACGCCCGGAAGACGCTGAACACTTTTTGTTACATTGTCCAAAATTTAAAGAACATACAGTGGTCGCCGGTTAATATGACCACTTTGGGACCGGGATAAAATGGTCATAATAAGCGGCTGGTCATATTAACCGATGTTAGAGAAAACGACTTAAAAAAATCGCAGTCGTAGGCGCTTTCGTTGCGGTGAATCCTGCGTTGCGCACTCCTTCCTCACGCTGTCTTCATTCTTGAGAATGTTTGTCAAAAATCCTCTGTTGACGCCCAACTGTGCAGCACTCTCACGCATACTACAGGATGGTAGAGCTTTAAATTTGTCAATAAGTTCTAGCTTTTCCTCGGCTGTCCGATCTTGGCGTTTTCGTTTCGACATTGTTTCCTCTTGAATCAGACTGAAAGATTGGTTGGCTCGTGCCCTGTTTGCCAAAAAGAGAGAGAATAATTTTTGTGATCACTTTAGATTTATTCACGGGAAATAATGAAAAGATCGCACGCTTTTTTGCCTTTTTTATGACGCTCAGTCTCGGGGAAAAAAAGAGAGAGAATAATGATCGCGACATTAGAGATCACTGAGCACTGATCACTGATCACTTTAGTTTCATTCACGAAAAAGAAAGAAAATATCGCACGCCTTTTTGCCTTTTTCAAAAAATCGTATGTATTTTTTCCCCCCCGAGTGATTGTGTGTGTGAAAAAGATGTGAACTTGTTGCCATTTTCTCGAAACAATGTGGCCATAATAAGCGGCGTTGAGGTCTTTTTTAGCGGCTTTTTCTAATACATAACAAAGAAGGACAATTCCGGACCGGGTAAAATTGGTCATAATACGCGGCTGGTCATATTAACCGCGGTCATATTAACCGGCGACCACTGTAGAACCATTTTATTCAATAGTCTACCAACGTACGCTCTGGATTGCAAAACACTTTTGTTTGGCAATACTGATTTAACTATATCTTTGAATACGAAAATATTTTCTGCTGTACAAGATTACGTTATGTCAACTGATCGCTTCGGCTGATATTATATTAACAGTGACAGCAATAGATGTAGCAAAGCATTCTCTCTCTCTCTCTCTCTCTCTCTCTCTCTCTCTCTCTCTCTCTCTCTCTCTCTCTCTCTCTCTCTCTCTCTCTCTCTCTCTCTCTCTCTCTCTCTCTCTCTCTCTCTCTCTCTCTCTCTCTCTCTCTCTCTCTCTCTCTCTCTCTCTCTCTCCCTTTCATCTTTTAAAAAAAATGTTCGAAAATATCTTTGTCAAAAATAATTCTCTCCCTACGCTTTAAAATCATAACTGTTACTGCATAACATCTTAATCATCATTTTATTAATCAATGAACCACGTTATTATAACTAGTGTTTTGTTACTTTTAACCTGATTACAAATTCTTAGTTAATTAGTTATTCGTTTGGCTGTTCAATACATGTTATATAAATATATAATTGTAATGTATAATGTCATGTATGTCTAAAAGGGACAGGTTGGAAGATTAGGCATTGCCTAAAACCTTTATCCCTTTGTATTAAAGTTTTGAATCTGAATCTGAATCTGAATCTGAATCTGAATCTCTCTCTCTCTTTATTTGTATAAAATATTATGAAATATTTTGAAAGAAAAGGGTTGAAGTTATCACTTGTTCGCCATGTCTTGTTATCAGAATGTGTATTGATTATTAGTTTTGGAACGTGTCCATAAGCAGTCTGCTTGTTAACGTTCTTAATGTTGTTACTGTTTATAACGTGTGTACAAGGAATTAATAAAAACACGCTTAAACCAAACGTTTGACGTTGTAGTAACATCAAGAGTCATCTTAATTTCGTCTCGTCAGGCATTTTTAAGTGGAGATTATTAGCATTTGTCTTTTTAGCATAACAATAGACACCGATATGTTTGAAGAAACAAATATACTTGTTCCAGTCTAAATAAACTAAATAAACCATGTTCAACATGCGTTCCAGCTGCTTATAGTTTTCTTGTCCAACAGACAGCGACAGATTCAGAATGAACGCGGGACAGAAATTAAATTAATTAAACATATATTTGACGCAGTTTTATTTGATTCTTCTGAATTTTGACAATCATATTTTCAAGTGAGCAAATCCCACACTTAGAGGATGGGTGATGCCTTGCCTTTCTTTAAAGCACACACCGACAAAACCGGCATTTCGGTATTGTTTAGATAAAAAGTGTACTGACAACATTTAAAGTGTCATTCTTTATAGGAAGTCACGCTAATATTGCTCATTCGATCGAAGCCTGACGACCACACAGACAGACAGTGACCTACCTGACGTGGTGTTTTGGGGATGGCCCCGGTGGCTCGCTGATGACTCATCATTGCGATCTCCCTGCTTTACTGGAACATCGACATCACAGTATTCTGAGTAACAACAGACTTTATCATGCCATGCATGTAACGCCTCACTATGACGTATTGTAACATCGACATCACAGTATAATAAATAACAACACACTATATTAAGCCATGCACATAACGCGTCACTATGACGTATTGTAATATCGACATCACAGTATAACGAGTAACAACAGACTGTATCATGCCATGCACGTAACGCGTCACTATGACGTATTGTAACATCAATATGAATGTATAATGATCAACAACAGACTATAGCAATCCATGCATGTAACGCCTCCGGGGCGGATCAGTTCATTTTATGGGGGGGGGGGGGGGTTCCAAAAGTCAAAAGTATATTGTGAAGATATGGGTGTGAAGGCGCGAAGCGCCGAGCCGACGGCGCGAAACGCCTAGCTTGCTAGGGGGTCCGCATGCCTCCCCGGAAATTTTTGAAAAAAAGGATGCAAAATGGTGCAATCTGGTGCATTCTGAGGATGATCATTACTAGTTTCAGGCAGCAGATTTTGTCACTGATTAATACCCCAAAAATTGAAACTCAACCCAAAAAAACACACACAAATATTTTTATTTTTGGGCTGGGGGGGGGGTCTGGAAACCCCAGAACACCCCCCCCCCTCGTCCGCCCCTGCTCCTCACTATCACATATTGCAACATCAACATCACAGTATGATGAGTAACAACAGATGACAACAACAAGCCATGCACGTAACCTCTCATTATTATGACGTAATATTGCTCTTCGGATTGACACTTTGGGGCGCAATCGATTGTGAACGCAAAATTGTTTGTGGTGATTTTGATTGTGTGCTGGTTAATGAGTTGGACATTATTAGTGGGGAGAAACATTATTTTAAAGATGTTTTTTTTTTAATGATATGATGATAGATAGTGAAATGAACGATGTGTGGCGACTTAACCATGCAGAATGATCTGATGATAGATAGTGAAATGAACGATGTGTGGCGACTTAACCATGCAGAATGATCTGATGATAGATAGTGAAATGAACGATGTATGGCGACTTAACCATGCAGAATGATATGATGATAGATAATGAAATGAACGATGTGTGGCGACTTAACCATGCAGAATGATATGATGATAGATAGTGAAATGAACCATGTCTGGCGACTTAACCATGCAGAATAAAAACAGCATACATGGAAGCAGAACATTTCCATTGGTCGCCAGGACACTGGATAATATTTTTGCAAATGATGTAGTGTATGACAATGTTTTTGATTGTCAAATATATTCAATTACACAAAGTGACCACAGAATGGTTGATATGAAATATTAAACCACAAACCTAAAGCGTAGTCCTTCTTTTTGTAAGTGTAATAATAGTTTGTTAAATGATGGCATGTTTGGTGATGTAACGAACGGTTATATTGATGGATATAAAAAATTGGATATCTCTATAATATATATCCCATGACCTCCCTTCTTTGTCTCTGTAATGCAACTATGGGTATATATGTTGTATTTTTCGGCTTCAATAAATACATAATGGGCTCAAAAAAATATATCATAGTACCGATTCCGGTTTGGCCGAGGAACTATACTTCTGCCTTCCCTTGACCCTTCACCGAACCTGTTTCAGTGGATTGATGAAGAGCATTGCTCACATGGCTAAACAAAAGACAACACAACATGTGAATGTTGATTCAGTAAACAAAGCGTTTATCTTTACACTTTGGGTGCAGGACAAAAGCGAAGAATCAACTGATATTCCAAGCACAGTTTCATCTAACCTTACCGGCGACACACAAAGTTCAGTTTGAACAGAAGCACGATGATCGACAGACAAAACCAGTACAATTACAAGGTAAATAAGCTTTCCTTGTGTAGCGAGCAGCGTCTGCAGTTAAAACGCACTCATACAAATGTCAACAGCACTTATTCTAAATCTATATTGCAACCTTCGGTTAATTCAGAGACACTCGATTAAACAATGATTGAACCATGTAAACAAACAACATGGTTCAAACATTCAATCATGATTCACCCATCTCAGTACTCAGGGCCGGACCAAATGAGTTGTAAGGGGGGGGGGGATCCTCCTTTTTTGGGGGGGCAAATCAGCGAAGTGGCGAAGCCACAAGCGTGCGCCTGCAAAGCAGGCGCGCGAACTAGGGGGGTCCGGGGGCATGCTCCCCCGGAAAATTTTTGAACAACGGTTAAAATATGTGCAATCTGATGCATTCTGGGCCTTGTTTTGAGGGTTAAGAGCAGCATTGTTTTGGTGCTAAAACTAGTAAAAGTCAAAGCAAGGTACATGCTTTTTCCAGGGGTGGGGTTCCGGAACCCCTGGAACCCCCCCCTGGGTCCGGCCCTGGTACTAGTGCAACAACCTCAGTGCAGAACTCAAGAAGTTTGCAGCAAGCACTTTCATTCCTTTTTTTCTTTGAAAGGCACACTATCCAACTATACAGCATCAATATATTTTCCACACAAGCAAGCTCCATGCAGCTACAATCAACAGCAGACAGAGTAAGCTTACCATTATTCAACACAGATTCCCCAACCTCCTAAAAGGTGTGTGTGTGTGTGTGTGTGTGTGTGTGTGTGTGTGTGTGGATGTGTGTGTGTTTGTTTGTGTGTGTGTGTGTGTGTGTGTGTGTGTGTGTGTGTGTGCAAGTTATTTCTGAGCGTTCAATGGCACGGGCACTGTCGGTGTTACCCAAAGGCAAAGGGGAAGAACCCTAGCTTGACCGGATTAGCTTGATCAGACTTTACATCTGCAGCCAGAACACTGAGACTAACTTCTGCAAAGTTAAAAATGTAAACACATGATGTATGCTCAGAATCAAATAAGTTGTTTCAGATCTTTTTAATTTGACATCCCACCTAAGCAATTCACTCGCGCGCACGCGCGTGTGTGTGTGCGTACGGGTGGGTGTTTGTGTGTGTTCGTGTCTCTCTGTGTTCAACAAGCAAAGATGCACTGCGTCAGTGTTACGAGTGTACCTTTTTCGCTGGCCGGTTCGCTTCGTTATCCAGCACAGGCTGTTTCATCCATTTTTCGAGCATGTCCAACTGTTTTGGTTTACACTGACGTAAGATCATGGTTATATGAAAGTATCCAAGAGCTCAGCAAACGTGTATTTCATCCTGATGGAGTAAAATCAGTCCAAACGGTATTCAACACGCAGTTTCAAGGAGCGGCCATTACATCGTTGTAGACAGAATTGACGCTACCAGTACGGGTTGATTAACGTTAGCAAGCACGATCAAACAAATTAACTCAGAGATATATTTCACGTACATGAAATTACTGGTTAAATCTAAAGAAAGTTATTCAGTAAAATGTTAGTTTATTTTCGTAATTCTACACTCCAACACAAAAATTAAACTAGAATTGGGATCCGAGTTAACCAAACCGGTTTTGGCAATCGCAGCCTGGCACTGTGACCTTGGACGGACTCAGAACCTAAATCGAAACTGTCTTTGATTCAATGAAAACTTTCATTGCGTGTGCTTTCTTTTCTATCTTGAAACTAAAATGCATTCAAAAGCAAATCGAACAGTGGTTTGAATGTAGATTTAACACACATTTACGGATGCACTTGTTTGCACTTTATTTCTTCGGCGACGTGGCTTTAGCATGGGGTAGTGAAGAGGAACACACCTCGCTGGCTCACCTATTTACACACCACAGATAACTACAGTGCTTTGTTGTGGTCCACGTTGTCTTTGGTGTACGCATGGGATATACAGCTTACAACACTCGTGGTTTTTTGTATATGGCTTGTATTTCAGTCAAGACCCAGCGGGAATATCATCGGGATACACTCGCCAGAGGCTCGTGGATCCCTATGATATTCATCCGCTGGGTCTTGACTGAAATACAAGCCATATAAAAAACCACTCGTGTTGTAACCTATACATATATATATCTATAAATATATATATACGGCTTCTGTGTGTGTGTGTGTGTGTGTGTGTGTGTGTGTGTGTGTGTGTGTGTGTGTGTGTGTGTGTGTGTGTGTGTGTGTGTGTGTGTGTGTGTGTGTGTGTGGGCAACACCTGTGGATTGTAGAGTTCTGTTTGTGATGTGGTCTGGCGGCTTTTGTAGGTCTGTTTGTTCCGGCCTTCCTTTGAAAAGCCATTACAGTTTTAAAAGGGCTTAGAGATAAGCTCTACGTTTTTCAATCCTGTATGAGTGGACTTCACCTCCAAAGGTGATTGTGGTGTTTCGGCACTCGGTTACATTCGGCGTCGTCGACAGGGATGGGACTCGACATGATATGATCAGGAATGGCATTATGGCCACTGAATCATTTTCGTGCTGTTCCCATTCCACGAATCTGGGAGGGACCTAAGCTTGGCGGGTCCATGGTTCGGAATTTTGAGGACAAAGTTCATTCAAACGGGGGCGGGTGTGACAGGGAGACTACCGTCGCCCTTCACAGCAGACTCTGCAGAGTTGTTCGCCTTAGAAGTTGTGAGCTATTTATAGCTCGCAAGGCAACACCTGTGGATTGTAGAGTTCTGTTTGTGATATCGTAAATATTCTGCATCAAATTTGGTGGGCATATTCAGGTGGACCCCGGGCACAAACTGGTGGATGAAAATTTTCAACACGTGCTCTAAGCCGGCGAACCGCTACTCTGTCTCGCGATCCACCCGGCGAAGCCGGGTATTCCTCTAGTATATATGGCTATTCTGATGGACGCGTGGGGGAATTCGGGGGCTGTGATTGGATGGTCTCACACATCCCTTTTCCGATAATCAAAGCATAATGCTACGGAAGTCGGCCATTTTTGCCAATATCCAAAAGCATATTGGCAATAACAAAGACGCATGGTTCCGGTTTACCCATCTGTACCACACGATGTTTCAATCGACAACAGTGCATACACTGACAACTTGAAATTCTTCTCGGGAATGTTTTTCAGCTTTACAAATGTCGATAGCATACCCTTTTCTGCTAACTTCCCGATGAAACAGGACTAAACCAATTATTTTCTGTCCCTAAACACCACAAAATGCCCAAAGTCGAAAGATGTAGTACAAACAGGGGAGTAAAACGGAACAGCCGTTTTTGTGTGCCTGTGTGAGCTCAGTTGCCGACTGACACAAACTTTCGCATTCGGCTTTTCTTATCTCGTAACTCCACACTAAATACCCCACTTCCCCTCTGAAGTATTGATGTACAACCCATGGCACTAACATTCATGTAGTCGTTTATAACTGAGGTTGAAAAATTCGCTTCATGACAAGACAAGTTTTAATGCCATTCACCCAAACTGAAAACTTCGCTGCCGTCTGCTCGCGTTGTACGGATTAGCTGTTCTCTTCTCCTCCCCTTGTTGCATCCTAGTTCTTCAGTTGTTTCTAGTTTTCCGTTGATGTTGTGTTTTGGTCTTCTTCATAAGTAGTCTTGTTCAAAATTAAAAAAAACTCAAACTTCCTTTTTGTTGTATACGAATGAACTAATAAAAAGCTGTTTAACAGTCAAATCGAGGTTTTTTTCCCAAGTCAGTGTGGCGCCTGCGCAAAACTAATGCGCATAAGAAACGGCGTCTGCTATCAAAACCTGAGATCAACGCATCAACGCAAAAACTGTCATTTTGTAAGTTTGGAACAACAAATCAAGGTCATAACAGCTATATAATCGCTATTGTATTTTCAGCGTAGCAGTAGGGTCCGATATTTAGACTCTTCGACTCGTCGGCATTATATTTGTCTCGTCTAAATATCGGACCCTATTGCTACGCTGAAAACACAATAGCTGTTAATAGACCAGTGGGATCTGTGTAAAGTTCAAATAAAGGATGTTTGAATAGATTATTGTAAAAAGAAACAAGTCGCGTAAGGCGAAAATACAACATTTAGTCAAGTAGCTGTCGAACTCACAGAATGAAACTGAACGCAATGCCATTTTTCAGCAAGACCGTATACTCGTAGCATTGTCAGTCGACCGCTCATGGCAAAGGCAGTGAAATTGACAAGAAGAGCGGGGTAGTAGTTGCGCTAAGAAGGATAGCACGCTTTTCTGTACCTCTCTTTGTTTTAACTTTCTGAGCGTGTTTTTAATCCAAACATATCATATCTATATGTTTTTGGAATCAGGAACCGACAAGGAATAAGATGAAAGTGTTTTTAAATTGATTTCGACAATTTAATTTTGATAATAATTTTTATATATTTAATTTTCAGAGCTTGTTTTTAATCCAAATATAACATATTTATATGTTTTTGGAATCAGAAAATGATGGAAAATAAGATGAACGTATATTTGGATCGTTTTAAAATTTTTTATTTTTTTTTACAATTTTCCGATTTTTAATGACCAAAGTCATTAATTAATTTTTAAGCCACCAAGCTGAAATGCAATACCGAAGTCCGGGCTTCGTCGAAGATTACTTGACCAAAATTTCAACCAATTTGGTTGAAAAATGAGGGCGTGACAGTGCCCCTCAACTTTCACGAAAAGCCGGATATGACGTCATCAAAGACAGTTATCAAAAAAATGAAAAAAACGTTCGGGGATATCAATCCCAGGAACTCTCATGTAAAATTTCATAAAGATCGGTCCAGTAGTTTGGTCTGAATCGCTAAAAATCCACTCGTGCTAAAAACATGAGTGAACGTGGGAGTCTAAGTCCATGAACGAAGAAGAAGAAGAAGAGCTAGTGACGATCAAACAGGCGGTCACGCCGCGCGACTTTCGCCACTTGCTAGTGACGATCAAACAGGCGGTCACGCCGCGCGACTTTCGCCACTTGCTAGTGACGATCAAACAGGCGGTCACGCCGCGCGACTTTCGCCACTTGCTAGTGACGATCAAACAGGCGGTCACGCCGCGCGACTTTCGCCACTTGCTAGTGACGATCAAACAGGCGGTCACGCCGCGCGACTTTCGCCACTTGCTAGTGACGATCAAACAGGCGGTCACGCCGCGCGACTTTCGCCACTTGCTAGTGACGATCAAACAGGCGGTCACGCCGCGCGACTTTCGCCACTTGCTAGTGACGATCAAACAGGCGGTCACGCCGCGCGACTTTCGCCACTTGCTAGTGACTATCAAACAGGCGGTCACGCCGCGCGACTTTCGCCACTTGCTAATGACGGCGAAGAGTACGGTACGTTGTGCTGCACGCTTTTGGAAAAATGAACATGACATGGAACTCAATACAGATTATTGGATTACGGCAAGTGTTTGCACGGAGGAGGAACGTTTAGGTTTACTGCAAGGGGAAATTGTGCACAACGTATATCCTGCTCATTTTGTATTGAATAAAATGAAGATTAAAGACAATAATAATTGCGATAATTGTGGAAAGATTGATTTTATTGAGGGTTTTTTTTTAATTGTATAACGATGAGAATTTTTTGGATAAATGTTGAGGATTATCTATCATAAGATGTTTGGTGGCTTGTTGACAGACGAGCTTTTTTGTCGGTCCAGGGGACCAAATCGTCTTTTGTTTCATCTTTATCGACCAAGGCTGAAGGCCGCATTTGATAAATATGTGACAAAAGGCAATATGCTCCCCGAGGTCCAACAAAAAAATGCTTTGGTTGTGAAAAGAAATAAACACATTTCGGCTTTAGCCATAAATGATTTTATGACAAGCAAGACAACCACTGCAAATGGTCCGTTTAAGGAAAGCAGTACTCAAGCGCTTGATTCTCAAACGGTTTGCTTGACCCTATTCAGTTTGTTCCATACCTGTGTCCTACTTTTGGAAGGGACGCACATACAGAAGCCGAAAGGAAAAAGACCAAACAACTTCAGGCTATAAGTTGACGGGTCAAGTTTTTATACCTTTTCTCTTTGATGTGATCGTGTGTTTATCATGTGAAAAAATGGTGAATTGATGTACGTGTGCATGATCGACTTTGACCTATATAGGTCTATGCTTGCGAGAGAGAGTTTCTTTGTTCTTGGTGGTGCTGACTCAGTGGCTGGCACTATATTTCCTACCGCAAGAGAAGACGAAATCTTTAAACTCCTAAAGTTCTATAAATTATACAGGACGATCGGAGTGGGGGCAGTGGCCGAAGTGCAACCTCATTCCTCCGTGTTAATCGCATTGTCGAAATTAGGGCTACGGCTCAAAGCCAAAGGCAGTAAATTGATATGCTTGTACTTGTAAGTTAGCTGGGGGCTAACCCGCGTGAGTCACGAGTCGTAGTTACGTAAGCGGCGGAGGGGTACTGCCTCGAAACTGTAGTGCACTGGTCTAAGGGAAGCAACTGCAGTCAGAAAGTACGAAGCAATGATGACTGACCTCTCTTGGAAACACTTCCTGTTTATCTTATCGGGCGACAAGGATTATTTATTAATTTTGGTAAACTGGTAAAGTTCGAACCTTCGCATTGGGAGGGGGAATCTGGCACAAACATGTCAGGCCAGATGTAATAAAGTAAGTCAGTAATTGTGCTACTGATAGTTTGTACAGTGCAAGGACGTCCGGGCGTGGAGAAACTAAGGAAAGCGCCCAGTAAGGCTGGGAGCAAAGGTCTGTGCCAGACAACGACGGCAGCCTGTCAGCTCCCGTTCCCAGCAGCGACAGCCAAGGAGCCTGGTTTGAAGGGCCACCGGACACCACCGGGCAGGAACCCTAGCAGGGGCACGGTATTAATGGTTTGTTTAGCAGGTAAGGGTGGAAGAGGTGGCCGATCGGGCTAGGCAGGAATCAGAAGTAAGGGTTCTAAGAGCCAGCTGGGTCTCGCTTTAGATATTAAAACCACTCGCGGGACACCTATTGTATAGCTGCTAGTGGCGTGGTGTTAGGAAACGCTACCGTTGCTGAGCTTTGGTTCAGTTTTGTGTGTTACATGTAGTTGACTTATTTGTACTTTGTGGGAAAGTACCGATATTATATTTTGTAAACACAATATTTATGCTTGGACGAGAATGCAGGTGAACTTTCTAGTCCTGTCAAAACAAGTTGTTTACCATGCTGTTTTAGTCGTGAGTTCGTGGCGTTCGTTCGGATTAAGTGCGTCGGCGCTTTTGATGTACGTCATAGAGAATGTCGCTAGTTTAGTCCATGCACGGCTCGTATAATGTAGTTGTATCATGTTCGGTCTGGAATATTCTCGAGATTGAGTATTTACTATATATGCCAGCGCGATTTGTATGTAAAAAAGGCTTCTATTTGAGTTCTGCTACGATGTGCAGTTGTATGTATGGAATGCTAAATAAATCCTCGAACTCAATTTGACGAGTTGTTTTCTGCTGCTGCGAAGACGGGCGACGTAGAATAAAAGAACACAACTATACGACGTTTGAGAACTTGTGGCAATCTCAAGTGTCGTGTAACAATTGGGGGCCAAGCCAAGGATCTACGTTTAACGCCAAGGGTTTTCCAGCAACAAGGACCAGTGTCAAGACAGTCACAGGAGGTAGCCATCAATCGGGTGTATCCTGAGGGATCAGTATTGAGACTACGGAACCGTGGATTCGGTGTGACTGGTGAAGAGTTTGGTAATCGCCGCAGCTCGGTACGGTGAGCGACGCCGGAGTGTATCGGGATTACAGAGGTTAGCTGCCGTTTGGACGAGACGGACTTCGTCGCGGAGCTAGTGCATTAATACTACGAAATACGACTGGGGTACGTCGTGTACGTATCGTGAGCAGAGTGCGCCGTCACGTTAGACGAGGAGGGTGGCAGCCTGCGTCTACGAAGGTGAACAGCGACGAGAGAAGCATCGGAGGTGCAGTAGAGACTGTGTTCTTTTACAAGACTACATTCGTCTACGTTTGGGGCTGTGAAAGAATACAGACGAACGCACCGGTAAAGACCAGAATGGCTGAGTTCTGGGGAAAAGGAATTGAACTGGGACTAAAAGGCAAGCAGTTGACGGAGTTCGTCGAGTCCCAGACACGACTCCTGGCGCAGCGTGAAGAAAGACAAGCGCAGCGTGAGCGTGAAGAAAGACAAGCGCAGAGTGAAGAAAGACAAGCGCAGCGTGAGCGTGAAGAAAGACAAGCGCAGCGTGAAGAAAGACAAGCGCAGCGTGAAGAAAGAGAAAGGCAAATTGAGCTGAAACGCTTAGAGCTCCAGATAGAAATGGAGACGAAGCGCTTAGAGCTTCAGACAGAAATGGTGCGTGTTCAAAATGAGCACGAGGCACCACGCCAAAGAGATAACCAGCAGCAAATGTTACACAGGGCACCGAAACTTCCAGCATTCGCTGACGGGAAGGACCAAATCGACTGCTACCTTGCAAGATTCGAGAGGTTCGCTGAGAGTGCTAGATGGCAGCGCGACGACTGGGCGATTCAACTCAGCGCACATTTGACTGGGGCAGCACTTGAGGTCTATACTAGACTCTCAAACGATGACGCCAGAGACTATGATGTACTGAAGGAAGCTCTGTTGCGTTGCTACAACTTCACTGAAAGGGGCTACCGTCAACGCTTCCGCGAATGCCAGCCATTGTCTGGAGAGACACCGAGCCAGTTTGTGGAGCGCCTGTCATCATACCTGCAGAAGTGGGTGGAGTTATCAGGTGAAGAGCAGTCATACGAGAGTCTGCGGGACTTGATCGTGAAGGAGCAGTTCCTTAATGCCTGCCCGAAGGACCTGACGACCCGCTTGGAAGAGCAAAAACTGCGGGGTTTGAAGGACATTACTGATGCTGCTGAGCGTTATCTCATTGCTCATGGAAGGACCCTGGGGACGTCAAAGTCAACGAAACCTTTCCAGAAGAGCGGAAACCAGGCAAACCAACCTGCCAAGGGACAAACTGAGTCCGCACCATCATCCAATGAAGGGCAGAACATAACGTGTTTCCTTTGCAATGCCAAGGGCCACCGAGTCGCCAACTGTCCCCAAAAGAAAAATAACGGACATGTCAATGACAAAGCGCAAGAACATCGACGGAGATATTACGACAACAAGAGGCAAACGAGTGGCTCGAACCAACAAGTATGTGCGAGCAGCGTCATACTCCCAAGGGCTGCCGAGCAAGTGGATACACCATCGGACGTGGAAGAATGTATATCTGATGGCCAGGGATGTCGAAGGGATTTGTTGAGAAGCAGGAAGTGACTGTTCTCAGAGATTCGGGCTGCAATGGGGTCATCGTCAAAGAGGATCTGGTGCCAACAGAGAAGTTCACTGGTGACTTCAAGAGGACGCTCATGGCTGACAGCAAATGCGTGAAGGCACCAGTGGCAAAGATCCAGATCAATACTCCATACTTCACCGTAGAAGTTGAGGCCGTCTGCCTGAAGAAGCCCTTGTCCGATCTATTAATTGGGAACATTGGGGGTGCGAGACGTCCTGATGACCCTGATTTCGAATGGAGAATGGGCTCAGCTCAGCCTGCTGCTGAGGAGGAAGACCCACTGCCATTCGCGAGTGAAGATATCAGCGAACTGTTACGAGATGACAGGGCTGCTGTGCATTGCCGCGACCAGCCGCAGGTTGTAAGCGCTGTGACGACCAGAGCCCAGGCGAAGAAGGACAAAACAACTACGCCACTCAGGGTCACCAACAGTTCTGCAACTGCTGTCGTGGACAGGGATCGGCTGATTCAGCTACAGGAAGCTGATTTGACCTTGACAAAGTACAGGAGTCGTCCTGTCAAGGAGATGACTAAGGGCGAAGGCACTGTGCACTTTGAGGTGAAGGCCAAGATCCTGTACAGAGTGTTCCAGCACGCGAGAGTCAACGGTGGGAAGCCATTACGTCAAGTTATGGTGTCTCAACCACTTAGGCGCCAGGTGATGGAGGTGGCCCACGACTCACCTGGGTGTCAAGAAGACATCGGACAGAATCCAAGCTGCGTTTTACTGGCCAGGACTGCATGCAGATGTGACTCGAATCTGCCGATCGTGCGATATTTGCCAGAAAACCATACCTCGAGGATGGGTCCCGAAAGTGCCGTTGCAGAAGATGCCTTTGATCGACCGACCTTTCAAGAGGGTGGCCATTGACCTCATCGGCGAGATCAAACCGCCAAGTGAAGAGGGTCATCGTTGGGTACTGACCCTGGTAGACTATGCAACCAGGTACCCAGAAGCCGTGCCTCTGAAGAAAATTGACACCGAGACTGTTGCTGAGGCACTTGTGGACATTTTCAGCAGAATTGGGGTTCCTGAAGAGATCCTCACAGACCTGGGGACACAGTTTGTCTCTGAATGCATGGAAGAGGTCAACAGGCTGCTGAGCATTCGTCACTTGACTACGACAGCTTATCACCCGATGTGCAATGGGCTGGTCGAAAAATTCAATGCGACGCTGAAGTCCACGCTGAAGAAACTATGCAGTGAGCAGCCAAGGCAGTGGCATCGCTACATCAATGCCTTGTGGTTTGCATACAGGGAGGTGCCACAAGAGTCCACTGGATTCTCCCCGTTCGAGCTGATGTACGGGCGGACCGTGAGAGGCCCGATGCAAATACTAAAGGAATTGTGGATGAAAGATGTGGACACACCTGAAGTGAAGAACAGTTACCAGTACGTGTTTGAGTTGCGAGAGAAACTGGAGGAGACTCTCGAGATTGCGAGAGAAAACTTGAGAAAGTCTCAGGATAGTGGAAAGCACTACTACGACCGCAAAGCCGTAAACAGGAAGTTTACACCAGGTAACAAAGTGCTGATACTGCTTCCCACTGATCACAACAAACTACTGATGCAGTGGAAAGGCCCATACGAGGTTGAGGCCGTGGTAGGGATCAACGACTACAAGGTGAATGTCGGCAAGAAGTCCAAGATCTACCACGCTAACCTCCTGAAACTGTATGTGGAGAGACCTCCGGAAGCAGTACAGGTCGCAGCAAGTGTGGAAGAACCAGCCGAACTAGACGAGTTCGACGGTGAGGAACTACTGGAGTTGGGAGACCTCCACAAGAAAGAGGGAGTGGATGACGTCAAGCTAGGACCTGACCTGACAGAAGACCAGCAGAAGGAGCTGCATGATTTTATGGGCGACTTCACCCATAGGTTCTGTGATGTTCCAGGCTCTACGTCCTTGGTCGAACATGAAGTCCACCTCACATCTGACGTTCCTGTTCGCTCAAAACCATACCCTATCCCGTTTCAGGCTCGGGAATCCTTGAAGAAGGACATCGACAACATGTTGAAGATGGGGGTCATCCGTGAGTCATCATCCCCTTTCTCATCACCCGTTGTTGTGGTCAAGAAGAAAGACGGCACAAACAGGGTATGCATGGACTTCAGGAAAGTCAATAAGATCACCGTGTTTGACCCTGAACCAATGCCGACGGCAACTGATCTATTCCGACAGTTAACCGGCAGTAAGATCTTCTCAAAGATCGATCTCAGCAAGGGATATTGGCAAATTCCTGTGCGCGAAGAGGACATACCAAAGACCGCCTTTGCAACTCCAGACGGAACGTATGAGTGCCTGCGGATGCCTTTTGGCATGGTGAACAGTGGTGCTACCCTGAAGAGGGGAATGCGAAAAATGCTCAAAGGAATGAAGAATGTTGTGTACTACTGGGATGATCTGCTAGTCCACACGGAGACCTTTGCGGAGCATCTGGAGACTTTGAGGGAACTGTTTTCCCGCCTGACAAAAGCTAATCTGACCGTGAGACCCAGCAAGTGCATTTTGGGAACCGACAACGTTGACTTCATAGGTTATTCACTGAAGGAAGGTCAAAAGGGGCTTTTGTTGGAAAACGTCACCAAGATCCTCAATGCGCCACGTCCTGAAACCAAGAAGCAGGTGCGATCCTTCCTTGGATTGGCTGGGTACTACAGAGAGTTTATTCCAAACGGCGCCTCTGTCGGACATGACCCGAAAAGGATGCCCCAACCAAATACTCTGGGAACCAGCTCAGGAGAAGGCATACCAGACCGTACGCGACCTGATGTCACGAGACCCAGTGCTACGCCTTCCTGATACTGCCAAAGAGTTCATCTTGCGTACAGACGCATCGGACGAAGGGATCGGCGCCATGCTGATGCAAGAGCATGGAGGTAAACCGTTTCCGGTCAGCTATGCCAGCAAGATGCTGTCAGGAGCCGAGAAGAACTACTCGACCATGGAGAAAGAGTGTTTAGCCATCGTATGGGGAATCAAGAAATTTGAACTCTACCTCCAAGGGGTGAAATTCGTGTTTCAGACTGCTCACAAACCCCTCACCTACCTGAACTCTGCAAAGTTTGTAAATAATTGTATCATGAGGTGGGTTGATATGCGAGTGGAATCGATTAAGGGTTCAGACAATGTTGGAGCGGATTTTCTCAGCCGAGTATGTGAGTAAAACTGTATTCATTCTCCAACAGACCAATGTGCATACCTGGATTTTAATCTGTTATGTATACATAATATGTGTACAGGTAGCGTTTCAATGATTGAAAGAAATTAGGTAAATTTCTTCTGGTGTTGGGGGTAATGTTAGGAAACGCTACCGTTGCTGAGCTTTGGTTCAGTTTTGTGTGTTGCATGTAGTTGACTTATTTGTACTTTGTGGGAAAGTACCGATATTATATTTTGTAAACACAATATTTATGCTTGGACGAGAATGCAGGTGAACTTTCTAGTCCTGTCAAAACAAGTTGTTTACCATGCTGTTTTAGTCGTGAGTTCGTGGCGTTCGTTCGGATTAAGTGCGTCGGCGCTTTTGATGTACGTCATAGAGAATGTCGCTAGTTTAGTCCATGCACGGCTCGTATAATGTAGTTGTATCATGTTCGGTCTGGAATATTCTCGAGATTGAGTATTTACTATATATGCCAGCGCGATTTGTATGTAAAAAAGGCTTCTATTTGAGTTCTGCTACGATGTGCAGTTGTATGTATGGAATGCTAAATAAATCCTCGAACTCAATTTGACGAGTTGTTTTCTGCTGCTGCGAAGACGGGCGACGTAGAATAAAAGAACACAACTATACGACGTTTGAGAACTTGTGGCAATCTCAAGTGTCGTGTAACACGTGGACCCCCCAGAAGCTGCAGCCTGGGGCTGGTAGCAAATCAAAACAAACCAGCAGCATGGGTGCCAAAGCAAAGGCATGGGAATGTATTCTCACCCCTACCAAGCTGACTGAGGAGAAATATGGTTCCCAGTTAAGCTAGGACTGGATGTTGCCAGCTAACCTGGGGCAGGCTTTTGGCGGGTCAATTTTCATGTAAAGTAGTACATGTACCCCTAAGAATAGAAAGATGCTTGTCTCCCGCCAATCTATGACCTTATAAGGCAGAAGTCACTGAGAGGCGGTTGACTCCCCGCCAAGCCAGGCATTGCTGGCTTAGCCAACCGGCTCATCTGCCCAGTAAATTTATTTCAAAATTGGCATTACCCCAAACAAGTAAATGCAAACCATCTTAGGTACGGTTTTAGCCGCAGAATTTTGGGTACAGTATCGGGAGAAGTGAAAACAGGTTAGCAAAATGTATTGCGGACTGGTTTACACCCCAGCAAATAGGGGCATGCTTCTGTATTGTTTTTTAGATGGATTGCTGCATTTTATTTGCCAAAGGCAGGATATTCTGTTCGGAGCAAAGCGTTTATTTATGTCATGCAAATAGTGTTGCGGATTGGTTTACACCTCCGTAGATTATTTATGTCATGAAAATAGTGTTGCGGATTTGTTTACACCTCTGCAAATAGTGTTGCGGATTGGTTTACACCTCTGCAAATAGGGGTATGTTTCTGTAACCGGTGGTTATTGCAGTTATTAAATTTAGTTATGCGGATTCGTTTACACCTCAAGTCGTGTAAATAGTGTTGCGGATTGGCTTACACCTCTGAAAAAGGGGGTATGATTCTGTAACCGGTGGTTATTGCGTGTTGCGGATTGGTTTACACCTCCGTTGTTTATTTATGTCGTGTTAATAGTGTTGCGGATTGGTTTACACCTCCGTTGTTTATTCATGTCGTGTTAATAGTGTTGCGGATTGGTTTACACCTCCGTTGTTTATTTATGTCGTGTTAATAGTGTTGCGGATTGGTTTACACCTCCGTTTGTTTATTTATGTCGTGTTAATAGTGTTGCGGATTGGTACACCTCCGTTGTTTATTTATGTTGTGTGAATAGTGTTGCGGATTGGTTTACACCTCCGTTGTTTATCTATGTCGTGTTAATAGTGTTGCGGATTGGTTTACAACTCCGTTGGTATGATTCTTTAATATTGCAAATAGGGGTATGATTCTTTAATATATTTAGATTGACTGCTGCATTTTTCATGGTATGTAAAACTACGCAAGATAGGTTAGCAACGCCGCAGTATGTAATGCGAACTAATAGGCAGTAATAGTAGTCTTGTCACGTCTCAAGCCGATTGTTTTGCAGATTGGTTTATCACAGGGAAGCAGGGCTGAACAGAAAGTGCTGCCACATTGGCACAATTAGGTGTCAGTCCCATGTCTGATTGTTTTGCAGATTGGTTTACAACATGGCAGCAGGGCTGAACAGAAAGTGCTGTAACATTGGTACAATTAGGTGTCAGTCCCATGTCTGATTGTTTTGCAGATTGGTTTACAACATGGCAGCAGGGCCGAACAGAAAGTGCTGCCACATTGGCACAATTAGGTGTCAGTCCCATGTCGGATTGTTTTGCAGATTGGTTTACAACATGGCAGCAGGGCCGAACAGAAAGTGCTGCCACATTGGCACAATTAGGTGTCAGTCCCATGTCGGATTGTTTTGCAGATTGGTTTACAACATGGCAGCAGGACCGAACAGAAAGTGCTGCCACATTGGCACAATTAGGTGTCAGTCCCATGTCGGATTGTTTTGCAGATTGGTTTACAACATGGCAGCAGGGCCGAACAGAAAGTGCTGCCACATTGATACAATTAGGTGTCAGTCCCAGGGTTTTTTTTTCTTGTTTTTCAGATTGGTTTACATCATCGTAGCAGGGCTGAACAGATGCTGCTGTCGCATTGGCATAATTATGTGTCAGTCTCATGTCTGATTGATTTGCAGATAGGTTTACAACATGGTAGCAGGGCCGAACAGAAAGTGCTGTCCCGTTGGCACAATTATATGCAGTCTCATGTGTTTTTGCAGATTGGTTTACAGCGGTAGCAGGGCTGAACAGGTAGAGCTGTCACCTTGCACAATTATGTTTCAGTCTCATGTTTTTGGCAGATTGGATTACAACATGGCAGGAGGGCTGAGCAGGTAGTGCTGCACACAGCCGCAACTTGTTTGTGGTTTTGCAGGCTGCAAAATTAATCTAAATTTGGCTGAATAAAACATCAATCTTAATCCGGCTATAATGCTAGAGAGTTGTCTTGATGGCTGGGTGTGTGCCTCGCCATGGGATGGTTTTCACCCCCAAGGCGGACAGTATACACATTCAGCAGTAGCGAGGTAGTTAAGTGCATATTTCAGGCGTGTTAAAAGATGTTTTAAATCCATTCTCGCATGTGAGTTCCAGGAATCATGATCACGAGGTCCAATCTTGTCGTCAGGGTGCTGCAGCACCGGGACAGGACGCGACAGGACCTACTCCTGCCGTTGCGGCTCGCGGAGTAGCCAGGCTAGGGTTTTCCCAGGTCCTTGCCAAGCCGCTCAGAGGAACACCACCGAGCAACCTGGTCCTGCACTTGGGTGCCAACGACATCGCCATAAGGCTGAATCAAAGGGCAAAGTGCCGAATTCAAAACGAGAATGGCAGAAGTGTCTACCATCTTAACATCTGGAGGATTGACTCTGCCTCCTCCCGGATTGCGTCCACCACAACCAAAGGGGAAACGAACTCTTTAAATCAAACTTCGGAGATTAAATTGCTAAAATTATTTTAAACTAAAACGCCCCTAGAATAAGGATTGGCGGAACATCTATTGCATAGCTGTATGTGGCGGGAGATAAGCATGGTAAAGGGGGACACTGCATTCTGTTGTATTTTGGTGAATTTTACCTGACTTAGGCAGGGTCCACAATGTGAGCCCAAGCGAACCACGGGATGTGGCTAGCGTAACCACGGGGGGTTGTCTACCCCGTGGCCGGTTCTGGATCCTGCTCCCTCCAGAAGACTGAAGCCTGGGGCTGGTAGCAAAGCCCCGCAAAACAGCAGCATGGGTGCCGTAAAGTAAGCACATGGTAATGGTTTCACACCCCGACCATGCTGACTCAGGGGTAAATGAAGGTTTGCAGCGGGAGCTCAGACACGTTGTTGCCAGCTAACATGGGCCAGCTTTTGGAGGGATTCAATTTCATGATTAAGCAGTTTCCCCCCTAAGGAGGGGTTGAATTTCATGATAAAGCAGTTACCCCCCTAACCATGCTTATCTTCCGCCAATCCGTGCCCATATCATGCCAAACCTTTACCTATATATCTTTTTATCAGTCTAGTAAAAATGAACTTGACTGATCATAAGCCTTGTGTTTTTATTGATTATCCCCCCTTAGTATGAGGGGGGATATTTGTGTTGCATGGTTGTTGGTATTGTCATAAACACATTTCGGCTTTAGCCATAAATGATTTTATGACAAGCAAGACAACCACTGCAAATGGTCCGTTTGAGGAAAGCTTAAGCAAGCGCTTAATTCTCAAACGGTTTGCTTGACCCTATTCAGTTTGTTCCATACCTGTGTCCTACTTTTGGAAGGGACGCACATACAGAAGCTGAAAGGAAAAACCCACCCTCCTTCCCCATTTTTGGCTCACGAAGTGTAGCCTATGCGATCGTAACTTTGTTAATTTGGTCATTGATTTTGAAGGACATACTTGGCTCGTTAACTTGGTTGGTAAATAGTGTTTTACATGTTTTTATCAGTTGCTGGCGGATATTACCTGTGTGTTATATTAGTTAGTCATGTTAGGGGTGATCCTTATGAAGGCACGGTAGGCTATGTTTAGGTGTCCATATGTAGCAATATCTTTCTTAGGCTAGTATTTGTTCATTTCTTGTCTCTTGGTACAGATGGGCGGGAGATGTAGAGGTTACATGCCGAGTCTCAGTGATTATCAAAAATAATGGTCGAAGTTAGCGGATCATGAAAAATGCGAGCTTCAGCGAGCTTTTTCATGACCGCGAACTGAGACCATTATTTTTGATAATCACTGAGACGAGGTATGTAACCTCTTTATCCCTCCTTTCTTCAGTTATTCAAAGAAAAGAGGAGTTTTTGTGCGAAAGTTTGATCGAATCATATTCACCCAACCAGTCTACCTGCGCAGGCGATCGATTAATGCGCGGTTGAATAGTTCCGTGCAAATCATTCAATTTTGTTAACACTTCTTGTCAGTTTCCATGTTTTGAACTAAAATCAAGTACACAGTTATGTTGTCATTCTGCTGTGGCGGTAAAGGCAGATAGTGTGTGTTCTGTTCATGTTTTGGTATCGCTCAGGAAATGTTCTTTCCTCGAATGTGACTAGCAGACGAAGTTTTACACCCGTGTTCCAACGCTAAAAACTGTATGAAGTTTAGTTTTCTGGGGCAAAATAGTGTATGAAACCGCTGCATGTTCTTCAAGTTGATTAAATGTTTGTAATTGATTGCGTGTGATCTGTTTATAAAATGAAATATTGTTGAAAACTGACCGTCGGATTGCAGTCTTGTAGATGCAGCCGAAATCTGGAAGGGGAACTACTCGTGTCGCTAGACAAAGTATGAGAGTTACTTTCCCTTGGAATCTTTCTAGCGATAAACGATTGTGCACGGCAGATCTGAATTCAGAAAACAACCAAACTCATGGATTTTATATTGAGATTCATGTGTTCAAGCCTGTAGTTGCTGGTTTAAATGCGGTATGGTTGTATTGTTTGCTCCAGAAATGTATACTGACGTCCAAAAGAAACGCGAAAAACAGTGTCTAGTGTCATTTATTGCCTAATAAAAAAAACGTACAAAAATTCAAATTTCATTATTAATGTCCAATTCATGGTAGAGTAGAACACTGACTTATGGTCCATAACACAGTAAGGTTGCGGAGACGATGCGTTATTAGCGCTTAACAGAACAGTCAATAGCGTGTGTGGCCCCCATTAGCATCGATGACGGCCTGGCATCGGCGGTGCCTTGAGCGGACCAACGTGTTGCTGGCTTGCCTGGGAATGTTGGTCCATGCCTGCCGGACGGCCCCATCAAGATCAGCGACAGTTGTGGGCCTTGGGACCACCCTGTTGAGCTTTGTCTGGAGCAAGTCCCAAAATTGCTCAAGGAGATAACGCTGGCCAAGGCATCATATGGATGCCTGAGCGGTGCAGGAGATCCTGAGTGGCCCTGGCGGTGTGGGGGCGCGCGTTGTCGTGCTGGAAAACCCAGTTTCCATGGGCTTGAAAAAAGGGCAGCACATGAGGGTGCAGCACCTGGTCCATATAGCGCTGCGCTGTTACGCCGTTGCCGGGTCCAGGACCCAGGCCTTGGAAGATGACGGGACCTAGCACCTGGTTGTGGCCGATGGCGCCCCACAACATGAGGCTTGGCCCACCCCAGGCGTTGTTCTCCACGACACAGTTGTCAGCATAGCGGTAACCACTTCTTCTCCATACCCGAACACGCCCGTCGGCATGGTCAATGCAGACACGGCTTTCATCGCTGAAAAGCACGTTCTGCCAGCGAACATTGTTCCCATTGAGGTGGCCTTGCGCCCAATGCAGGCGTGCCTGTCTATGGCGCACGGTGATGACGGGTCCCTTGGCTGGACGGCAGTTCCACAGCCCCCTGAAGCGCAGTCGCCGGCTGGCCGTTTGCCTAAAAATGGGTGCCTGGTGTGTCCCTATAACAGTTCTGGCTGTTTCTGCAGCTGTTGTGAAGGGATGTGCAACATGGCTGCGGAAAATGTGCCGATCTTGCCTTGGCGTCGTCACTCGGAGTCTGCCGATTCGCTCGGCATCAGCAATAGAGCCAGTTATCACAAACCGCTGCAGGAGACGATAAATGGTGGATATGTGACATTGGAAAGTCGCATCCACGGCTTTCGGCGTGTCCAGAGCCTCCAGACGTCCAATGGCCCTCTCGCCTTCAGCAGAAGTGAGTCTTGGCATGGTGATAGCGTCGAATGAAACCTGTAACTTTGTGCCATTTTTATCCTCTAGTGACAGTGAACACCACTCACTGATCAGCTTTTGTGCTTTTCTTGCACGTGCAGCTGAACTGCACTAGAAAAATGTCTCAGCTAACTCGGGCTTTACGTGGATTGCAAGTGCGCTGATGCGGTAAAATTCACAATACACCTTCCTCAGACATCGGTCTTGATATACTGGCTGCCAAAAATAACGCAACTTTTGTTAATCCAGAAAAAAATTATTTGTAAAATGAATAATATTTTTCGCGTTTCTTTTGGACGTCAGTATATATTTTGTACATTAGAGTGTTCTGAACTTTTGAGTCGCAAAAAGTAGATCCACAATGTGTACAGTCTCTACCCATGAGCTATCGAGGATTCAGGCCCGTTGTTGGGTAAGTGATTTTGGTTGTTGGGTAAGTTACCGAAAAATAACTAGCCCTACAAGTTTACAGAGAGAAAGAAGCAGAGGGGGGGGATAAAAGCATGGTAAAGGGGGACACTGCATTCTGTTGTATTTTGGTGAATTTTACCTGACTTAGGCAGGGTCCACAATGTGAGCCCAAGCGAACCACGGGATGTGGCTAGCGTAACCACGGGGGGTTGTCTACCCCGTGGCCGGTTCTGGATCCTGCTCCCTCCAGAAGACTGAAGCCTGGGGCTGGTAGCAAAGCCCCGCAAAACAGCAGCATGGGTGCCGTAAAGTAAGCACATGGTAATGGTTTCACACCCCGACCATGCTGACTCAGGGGTAAATGAAGGTTTGCAGCGGGAGCTCAGACACGTTGTTGCCAGCTAACATGGGCCAGCTTTTGGAGGGATTCAATTTCATGATTAAGCAGTTTCCCCCCTAAGGAGGGGTTGAATTTCATGATAAAGCAGTTACCCCCCTAACCATGCTTATCTTCCGCCAATCCGTGCCCATATCATGCCGACCAAGGCTGAAGGCCGCATTTTATAAATATGTGACAAAAGGCAATATGCTCCCCAAGGTCCAACAAAAAAATGCTTTGGTTGTGAAAAGAAATAAATCCGTTTTAAGCGTCAAATTTAGAGTAAACGCTGCCAAAAGTGTTAACAAAAAGAGAACAAGTTTAGGTCTTTGCACAAAGTGTTTTAAGTCAGCATATGGTCCTTGTGTAACAGTATTTAAAGCAACACGCGATCTTTCACAGCATTATTTTATTCCGCAAGAGGTCTTTCACTAGATTAAAAACAATGTTATTCAGTAAGCGGTCTTTCACAACTTTATTTCATTCAATAAGCGGTCTTGCACTGCATCATTTAACCAGTAAGCGGTCAGTTTGACTACATTATCCGATTTAGTAAGCGGTCAGTTTGACTACATTATCCGATTTAGTAAGCGGTCAGTTTGACTACATTATCCCATTTAGTAAGCGGTCAGTTTGACTACATTATCCCATTTAGTAAGCGGTCAGTTTGACTACATTATCCCATTTAGTAAGCGGTCAGTTTGACTACATTATCCCATTTAGTAAGTGGTCAGTTTGACTACATTATCCCATTTAGTAAGCGGTCAGTTTCACTACATTATCCGATTTAGTAAGCGGTCAGTTTGACTACATTATCCCATTTAGTAAGCGGTCAGTTTGACTACATTATCCCATTTAGTAAGCGGCCAGTTTGACTACATTATCCCATTTAGTAAGCGGTCAGTTTGACTACATTATCCCATTTAGTAAGCGGTCAGTTTGACTACATTATCCCATTTAGTAAGCGGTCAGTTTCACTACATTATCCGATTTAGTAAGTGGTCAGTTTGACTACATTATCCCATTTAGTAAGCGGTCAGTTTGACTACATTATCCCATTTAGTAAGCGGTCAGTTTGACTACATTATCCCATTTAGTAAGCGGTCAGTTTCACTACATTATCCCATTTAGTAAGCGGTCAGTTTGACTACATTATCCCATTTAGTAAGCGGTCAGTTTGACTACATTATCCCATTTAGTAAGCGGTCAGTTTGACTACATTATCCCATTTAGTAAGCGGTCAGTTTGACTACATTATCCCATTTAGTAAGCGGTCAGTTTCACTACATTATCCGATTTAGTAAGCGGTCAGTTTGACTACATTATCCCATTTAGTAAGCGGTCAGTTTGACTACATTATCCCATTTAGTAAGCAGCCAGTTTGACTACATTATCCCATTTAGTAAGCGGTCAGTTTGACTACATTATCCCATTTAGTAAGCGGTCAGTTTCACTACATTATCCGATTTAGTAAGCGGTCAGTTTGACTACATTATCCCATTTAGTAAGCGGTCAGTTTGACTACATTATCCCATTTAGTAAGCGGTCAGTTTGACTACATTATCCCATTTAGTAAGCGGTCAGTTTCACTACATTATCCGATTTAGTAAGCGGTCAGTTTGACTACATTATCCGATTTAGTAAGCGGTCAGTTTGACTACATTATCCCATTTAGTAAGCGGTCAGTTTCACTACATTATCCGATTTAGTAAGCGGTCAGTTTCACTACATTATCCGATTTAGTAAGCGGTCAGTTTGACTACATTATCCCATTTAGTAAGCGGTCAGTTTCACTACATTATCTGATTTAGTAAGCGGTCAGTTTCACTACATTATCCGATTTAGTAAGCGGTCAGTTTGACTACATTATCCCATTTAGTAAGCGGTCAGTTTCACTACATTATCCGATTTAGTAAGCGGTCAGTTTCACTACATTATCCGATTTAGTAAGCTGTCAGTTTCACTACATTATCCGATTTAGTAAGCGGTCAGTTTCACTACATTATCCGATTTAGTAAGCGGTCAGTTTCACTACATTATCCAATTTAGTAAGCGGTCAGTTTCACTACATTTTCCCATTTAGTAAGCGGTCAGTTTCACTACATTATCCCATTTAGTAAGCGGTCAGTTTCACTACATTATCCCATTTAGTAAGTGGTCAGTTTCACTACATTATCCCATTTAGTAAGCGGTCCTTCACTAGATTCTTTCGTTCAGCAAGCGTTTTTTTTTACTGCATTTTTTTATTCAGTTAGCGGTCTTTCACAACATTATTACATTTAGTAAGCGATCTTTCAATATATTATTTTATTCAGTACGCTGTCTTTCAATAGATTTCTTTATTTAGTACGCAGTCTTTCAATAAATAATTTTATTTAGTAAGCGGTCTTTCAATAGATTATTTTATTTAGTAAGCGGACTTTCAATAGATTATTTTATTCAGTAAGTGGTCTTTCAATAGATTATTTTATTCAGTAAGCGATCTTTCAACAGATTATTTTATTCAGTAAACGGTCTTTCAATAGATTATTTTATTCAGTAAGTGGTCTTTCAATAGATTATTTTATTCAGTAAACGGTCTTTCAATAGATTATTTTATTCAGTAAGTGGTCTTTCAATAGATTATTTTATTTAGTAAGCGGTCTTTCAATAGATTATTTTATTTAGTAAGCGGACTTTCAATAGATTATTTTATTCAGTAAGTGGTCTTTCAATAGATTATTTTATTCAGTAAGCGATCTTTCAACAGATTATTTTATTCAGTAAACGGTCTTTCAATAGATTATTTTATTCAGTAAGTGGTCTTTCAATAGATTATTTTATTCAGTAAACGGTCTTTCAATAGATTATTTTATTCAGTAAGTGGTCTTTCAATAGATTATTTTATTCAGTAAGTGGTCTTTCAATAGATTATTTTATTCAGTAAGCGGTCTTTCAATAGATTATTTTATTCAGTAAGTAGTCTTTCAATAGATTATTTTATTCAGTAAGTGGTCTTTCAATAGATTATTTGATTCATTAAGCGGTCTCTCACTTGCTTATTTTATTCAGCAAGAGGTTTTTCACTGCATTGTTTTTATTCAGTAAGCTTTCACAACATTATTTTCATCAGAAAGCGGTCTTGCACTACATTATTAATTTTTTTATTAAGCAAGCGGTTGTTCACTTAATTATTTCATTCAGCAAGCGGTCTTTCATAAGATTATTTAACCATAAAGCGGTCTTTCACTACATTATTTTGTTCAACAAGTGGTTTTTCACAGAATTTGTGTATTCAGTAAGCTCTTTTTCACAACATTATTGTATTTAGTAAGCGGACTTAAACAACATTATTTGTGACCCTCCACTACGAACCACGAAATGAGTCGCATGTCACCTCGCGCGGTTCTGCGCTAGGCTTAATATAAGTCCGGGGAGTGTCTGGTAACAGTGTGAGGGTCACCTTAGTCACAGGCTTATAACTCAAACAATTTTCGCTCTTTTCTAAAACGGTTTTTACCACTGGATAGAGCATAAAATTAAAACACTCTTTAGGAAAATGTAAAAATATGAAAATCATGCAAAGGTGACATGCGACTCATTCCGTGGTGGAGGGTCACATTTTAGTCAGTAAGCCGTCTTTCACAACATTATTTTTTAAGTAAGCAGACTTTAACAACATTATTTTATTCAGCAAGCGGTCTTTCACTAGATTATAAATAATGTTATTGTGTAAGCGGACTTTAACATTATTTTATTAAGTAAGCAGACTTCAACAACATTATTTTATTCAGTAAGCAGACTTTAACAAAAAAATGTTTATTCAGTATGTCGTCTTTCACAACATTTATTTATTTAGTAAGCGGTCTTTCACAACATTATTTTGTTCAGTAATCTGTTGAGAAATACAGAGGAGTGTGGCATAAAAAAAACCTAGCTAAGAACTACATAGTCTGTGTGAATGCCCCTGCTAAGGAGCCTTCTGTGTATCTAGATTCTTTTTGTTTTGCTTGTGTTTTTTAGTCATGCTTCTAGCTTGACTCGCATGCGACTTTCCGTGGTGGTGGCTTCCCCTTTTTGTTCTTTCACTTTTATTATCTTATTTTACTTTTGTCCCTATTTGTTCCCATTTTGCAGCCACCTCTGTAGGTTCGCGTGCGGGTCTAGCTCGCTCTTTATCTTCTAGTTTTCTTTATTAAGTATGAGCGTCCTGGTACGACCTTTGTTTTGTTTTACTGACGTTAAATATTGTAACGAACTAATTTATAAACGAGAGTGTGGCCGGCGTTTTTCTGATATTAATTTCATGTGCCTGTATGGCTCACGATGGACATCATGCTAGCCTATGGAGATTTTCCCCGGAGAGCACGGGACGCATGCTTTGCAACAGTAAAACCGTAGTAACGCGCAGTAATTTTTAGTTCACCTCTGTGGTGG
Organism: Littorina saxatilis; assembly: GCF_037325665.1. Classification (NCBI taxonomy): domain Eukaryota; kingdom Metazoa; phylum Mollusca; class Gastropoda; order Littorinimorpha; family Littorinidae; genus Littorina; species Littorina saxatilis. The sequence goes on from NC_090260.1 coordinate 6,723,072, forward strand.
ATAGCCTGTATTCGTCGTCACTTACTGGGAAGCCGTTCACGGAACAAGATGTTTTAGTATAGATAGATTTTTTTTGCTCTGTTCCGGGGCCCAGTTTCTTCTGCCAGCCTCCAGTTTTGTTTTAAGTTATTTTGTAGTTCAGGTTCAGTTGCTCGCCTTGAGTCTGTTTTAGATTATTGATGCTGTCAAAGGCGAGTATCCATTTCTGACTATGTTGCTTTTATTTACCGAATTCGTGTAATTTTCGTTTCGAATCTTTGTTTGTTATGACTTCTTTCCGTCTCTGTGTCTTCTGTCCGTTTCTTTGTCTTCTTTCCGTTTCTTTGTCTTACGTTTTTATTTATGCAAGGTAAGAGCTGAGACTGTTCTGTTTATTGTGATTTGACTTTAAGCCAGTTTTTTGTTTTCTAACTTTCTGTAAGATTTTGGTTCATGTTCTCGAGTCGTATTTGTATTTCTCCGTCCTGTAATGTTGATCAGCTTTCTTTTCAGTGCGTGTTGTTTCTTGTTTAGTTAGCCTAGTGTGTCCTACGTTTATTCTATGTAGGGTTTTCTAACATTTTTTGTCTTGGTGATTTTTTATTGATTTGCCGCCATCTTGTTTCGGCCGCCATTTTGACGTCCATCTTTGATGTTTATGTTTTTAGGACACCTTTGATGTTTAGTTTGATGTTTCGAATTCTAAGTTTAGTTTTTTCTTTCTATCAGTTTCCACCGCTCCGCGCTTCTCGCTCACCGCTCCGCGCTTCTCGCTCACCGCTCCGCGCTTCTCGCTCACCGCTCCGCGCTTCTCGCTCCATGCTCCACGCTTCACACTCTACTGTTCTGCACTCTCACTCAAGCTAGTCCTTTCTACTTCACATTTTAGCTTTAATTCACTTTCTAAACTTAGATTAGTTTTTCCGCCACGCTCCTATATAGGTTACTTAGCTCTCCATAGATTTATGTTTAGCCTTTTATATATTGATATTATGAGCTGATTCCGAATTACTATGACATCGACAAGTATGACCATATTCACAATAAACTTTAATTAATTTTCCAATTCTAGTGTTCGTTTTGTTTTGTGAGCGCGTCGGTTCTTTATAGCACCAAAATCACATCCTCCAGAATTTATATAAGCCATCACAAAATCTTACAGCTACTCAAGGGCAAGCACAGTGGAAACTTTGATATTTTTTGGAACATTTTGGATTGTTTTCGACAAAGAACTTTATGAACTTTTGTAGGCCTGTGATTAGGGCCACTGACTTTTGAACTTCTTATCCTTACGAATCTTGTGAAGAGATCATGAACCTTTTGTCTTAAAGGAACTGTGTTTCGTATCTAGCGAACAATATTTTAATTTATTTTTGTCGGGCCCAGAGCAGAGCAACTTAGGCATTATTTTAGGTTTGTTGACCATAGCATTGCACACTTCGTACTTCGTATTTTCTTCCCCTCTAGTGAGTGACCCGAGGTGTGCCGTTTTGAATTTTGTTTCTCTATATTTCGCAAGTCTTTGTTAACCTCTACGTTTTCACTTGACTTAAAGTATGGATGAGAAATTACCTTCTCATGAGAGTGCCGAGCTATCCCCTTACACTTTGAAGGTAGAGAGGGATGAACATTTTGCTTCGGACACTGATAGTCGTAAGAATGAAGGCGACCGTGATGGCGCTCAGGGAGAGTCTCTAGCTGAACCCACTCAGACCCAAGACACTTTGAATTCAGATAACTTTCCCTCTCAAGCTGAACATTCTCCTACACAGGAAGGTTTAGGAACTGAGCCCTCCCAACAGGCTGCAAGTGCAGAGCATCTCGCTCAACGAAGTAGAGAAGAAAGAGGCCCCGCCTTTGTTAGGGCTAGACTTAATGCTGAGGTTAGGGAACTGTCAGACAAGTACTGGGCCATAAGCCGAGCTCACAAGAATGTGATCAGCGAGTTGTGCACAGCCTTTAGGGAAACACCAGACCAAAGGAGAGTCCTTAAAGCTCAAAAAATAACCCTCTGTGAGCGCTTAAACGAGCTAAATGTAGCGAACTCGAGGCTTTGTCAAGTGGCTGAAAGTGATGTAGCTATAGAAGAGGATTTGAGCGATATGCACATGCAAACGGAGACACTCAAAGAACAATACCGCAGTCTCTTTCCCAAGTTAGACCCGTACGCCTCCAGCTCGGACTTGACTTCCACAGTCGCTTCTGGAGGTGCTAGAGAGGTTTCTCTAGATGCTTCTTTGGCGGTTAGCGCAGCGAGATTTAGGTCCCAGCAAATGGTCGCAGATGAAAGGGCTAGACAAGAAGAGACTCTTTTGCTTTTAGAGGAGAAGGCTTCTAGGTCTAAAGCTTTGGCGGCAGAGAAGAAGGCAGAGTTGGAAAGAGAGTTGGAAAGGTCTATAACTTTGGCTGCTGAGAAGAAGGCAGAGTTGGAAAGAGAGTTAGAAAGGTCTATAACTTTGGCTGCTGAGAAGAAGGCAGAGATGGAAAGAGAGTTGGAGAGAGAAGCTCAAGATGAAAGGCTAGCTTTGAAGAAAAAAGAAAAAGAAGTTAAGGCTGCACTAGAGAGGGTGGAGAGAGAAGGCAAGATGCAAGAAGAGCATGACGTTTTTAAGATCCTTAAAACTGACATAGAAGACCAGCAAAGGGCTAGAGAAAGATTCATGCCCCAACTACCTCGTGACAGCCCCATTGATAGGTACCTAGGTACTCACAACCCCCTGCATGTAGGTACACACTCAGAGAGCATAGGAGATGTGGCGGTAGGGTATGATAGGCACACACAGCACACACAAGATACATATAAGCCTGCGACAGCCGACACCTACGCCCGCCCGCGTCACCAGCCGGCAGCCAACACCCTCGTCTCTGGGCAACATCAGCCTGCGGCAGCCAAGCCTGGACTCCCGCCACTTCAGAAGCCCACCCCTTTGCATCTCCAGTCGGCCGCCGAGGATATCCGCGACACTCTTCGAGGCATCTCCAGGACCCGTGCCCAACCTTTCTCAGCTTTTCACCCACTTCCAGCAGCGGTCACAGCCACGGCTCCTACCACTACGACGATGACTACAGCCACCACGATGACGACAAGAGTCGGAGGCCAATTCGCGACCTCCTTTCGGCCTCAGTTTGTCAAAGCTGAGATTCCAAGCCACGAAGATCGTCCTCGCCAGATCTACGCGCCTTCCCGTTTCCCTCACAAATCCCTCAATCCATCAGCGAGACCTTTTCCCGGGCCTTTCCCTGGTCCTTTTCCTGCCATGACCTCCCGAGAGTCTCCGACCTATGTGCCAAGCTTTGCGGATGGGCCTTCTGTCATGCATCCTCCCATGCAAACGCAGCAATATGACCACGCTGCAAGCTTTGCTCCTGACACTGACTACACACAGCATGGTTTTCAAGAGGCTCCGGTCACGAGCCCTTCAGACGTCTACTACGGGCAAGATGCATACCTTCCTCAGATGCAAGGCCAGCCAGCGCTCTCCGAGGGTTCTGCCCTAGCTCGTACTCTAGCTGAGGCTCTCCTGATCAACAGGTTACCGACGCAGGAGCCCACTACGTTTTCAGGAGATCCTTTGACGTACCCTCTCTGGAGGTCCTCATTCACTCTTTTGATTGAGCGGCAGGGCGTTTCTGCAGAGGAAAAGCTCCTCTACTTGGAGAAGTACTTGGACGGTCCGGCGAAGGATGCGGTCAAGGGACTCTTTCTGATCAGGGATGCCCAGGCCTATCAGCAGGCCCTTCAGACGTTGGAGGAAAGGTTCGGCAGTTCTTTCGTCGTTGCCAGAGCCTTCCGAGAGAAACTAGATGCATGGCCGGTAATCAAACCCAAAGATGGACAAGCCCTCCGCGCCTTCTCGGACTTTCTTGGACAATGCCTTGTGGCGAGCCGAGTGATAGGCCAGCTACAGAATCTGGAAGACCAAGCCTATCACAAGACACTCATGAGCAAGCTTCCAGATTGGTTGGTGAGAAACTGGGTGCGGAAAGTAAACAAGACCAAGAACGAGAAGAAACGCTACCCTACCTTTGAGGAGTTGTCAGCTTTCATCAAGACAGAGGCAGACATCCTTTGCGAGCCCCTTTTCTCCTCCAGCAAATCTGCCGCCTCTTCCACCTCACAGACCGCCAGTTCATCAGTCCCCAAGAAAACATCGTACAGTACGGATTTTTCTACTGCATCTGCATGTCAAGAGTGTGACAAAAGTCTTTGTCAGCATCACGCGAAAACTGTCCTGAATACGAACTGCGACGAAGTCTGTCCCTTTTGTACCGTTCGTTTTCCGACCAGCTCTTCTTCTCATCCTCTACTCAGATGCCAGAGGTTCGATGAGATTCCCGTTGAGGACAGGAAACACTTCATGTACGAAACGTCCTTGTGCTTCTCCTGTGCCAGAAAGACTGACCATAGAAGTGTAGACTGCACTACCAGGGCGATATGCGACAAGTGCCAAGGCCCACATCTCACTATGCTGCATGGAGCGCCTAGCTACAGGAAGAAGATTCCCAATCAGCAACGGAATGCCCGGGGACCGCCAGATTCTTCAAGGTTTGTCTGTCTCAGTCAAGATGCCCGTGTTTCTGCCTCTGGATCAGCATTCGCGACGACCAACAAGTCAGGCAGACCAGTCAGAGCTACCATGATTGTTCCGGTCAGAGTTTCGACGAAAGAGAATCCCACGGTAGAGCATACGACATACGCGCTGCTTGACACCATGTCTTGCATCTCCTTCGTTACTGAATCTTTGAGTGACAAGCTGAACACTCATTCTGAGCCAGCGTCATTGAGGCTGAACACTATGACTTCTCAGAACACTCATATCGAATGTCAGAGAGTGACCGGATTGTGTGTCAAGGCCCTCAACTCCAATGTTTCCCACAACCTGAAAACGCTCTACACGACGGACCATCTCACCAATGACACTGAGAACATACCAACATCAGAGACTGCTCGTAACATCAAGCATTTGAGTCATATTGCCAGCGAGATTCCCCCGTTGCTCGAAGGCTGCACTCCCGGGTTGTTGATTGGCTACGATCATGCAGAGCTATTCATGCCAGAGAGAGTCATCAAGGGAGACCCATACGCCGTTCTCACACCGTTGGGTTGGACGATACTGGGACAAGTGTCGCCAAAACAGTCTGTCCATGACGTGATGCACGTGTCTCTAACAGAACATTGTCTCAGCGAGTACGAAGGTGAATCAGTCGCTTCCGTATATCGCACGACACTCGCCGAACCCAGAATCTCCGACGCCCTCCATGTCATGGAAAGGACGAAGAAGACCAGTACGAAGAAGACCACAACGAAGAAGACCACGACGAAGAAGACCACGACGAAGAAGACCAGTACCAGAAGACCAGTACGAAGAAGACCAGTACGAAGAAGACCACAACGAAGAAGACCACAACGAAGAAGAAAGTGGCTTCTTCCCCAACGTAACGTTGCTGTCGGAGATGTCGTCGTGCTACGTGACGAAGCCGTATGCAGAGCAGATTGGCCTCTTGGACTCGTGACGGAGGTTCGCCCCAGCGACGATGGACTCGTGCGAACCTGCAAGCTGAGGACTGTCAAGGTCACCTCGAAGACGAGCCATTCCACTTTCTACTACTGGCGCCCCATCTCCAAGCTGACCGTGCTGGTGAAGGCAGACCCGGACACCCAATGACTTTTCCAGTGAACTTTACTGTTTCGACAGACCGTTTGTGCATGTTTTGGTCTGACGTAATCCGTTCGCCTTTTTTGACAGGTGGCGCTGTTTTGATTTGGGGAGAAAGTTTCGTCTTAATGCAAATATTTTTTGTGACTTTGTGGTTTCTCTCCATTTTGTATATATATATATGTTTTTGGTTCCGCATTTTGGAACGAAAGCTCTTGACAGAGGCAAGCGCTTAATGAATCGGTTTGTTTAGTCCTTCCCGCGTGCGGATGCCTGTGCTTATGATTAAGACGACTGAAGATGTTTTTCTTTTGTATTTTGTAGGTTGCGACTACAGTCTTTCATACTGAGTTGCGGGTTATGTAAAGGTGTAAGAATAATGTTGACACGATATGTTGACAGTGACGGACCGACGAAATATGATGTTACATTTGTTGAAAGAACACGTGTGATTTTTAGATTGAGACTCATAGAGAGTGCGTTTCGAACAGCTACGTTTTGGATAATGCCGAAAGGATTCTGTAACGTTTCGGATTTTTTTGTATTTTGAACCACGTATGAGAGTGCGTTTCGAACAGCTACGTTTTGGATAATGCCAAAAGGATTCTGTAATGTTTCGGATTTTGTTTTTGAACCACGCATGTATTCGATGATTTTTGTTGATTTTTTATGTCGACTTTTGTAAAGACTAAGATGTCTTCGAGGGGGGAATGTGAATGCCCCTGCTAAGGAGCCTTCTGTGTATCTAGATTCTTTTTGTTTTGCTTGTGTTTTTTAGTCATGCTTCTAGCTTGACTCGCATGCGACTTTCCGTGGTGGTGGCTTCCCCTTTTTGTTCTTTCACTTTTATTATCTTATTGTACTTTTGTCCCTATTTGTTCCCATTTTGCAGCCACCTCTGTAGGTTCGCGTGCGGGTCTAGCTCGCTCTTTATCTTCTAGTTTTCTTTATTAAGTATGAGCGTCCTGGTACGACCTTTGTTTTGTTTTACTGACGTTAAATATTGTAACGAACTAATTTATAAACGAGAGTGTGGCCGGCGTTTTTCTGATATTAATTTCATGTGCCTGTATGGCTCACGCTGGACATCATGCTAGCCTATGGAGATTTTCTCCGGAGAGCACGGGACGCATGTTTTGCAACAGTAATATCGTAGTAACGCGCAGTAATTTTTAGTTCACCTCTGTGGTGGATAGCCTGTATTCGTCGTCACTTGCTGGGAAGCCGTTCACGGAACAAGATGTTTTTGTATAGATAGATTTTTTTTTGCTCTGTTCCGGGGCCCAGTTTCTTCTGCCAGCCTCCAGTTTTGTTTTAAGTTATTTTGTAGTTCAGGTTCAGTTGCTCGCCTTGAGTCTGTTTTAGATTATTGATGCTGTCAAAGGCGAGTATCCATTTCTGACTCCATGTTGCTCTTATTTACCGAATTCGTGTAATTTTCGTTTCGAATCTTTGTTTGTTATGACTTCTTTCCGTCTCTGTGTCTTCTGTCCGTTTCTTTGTCTTCTTTCCGTTTCTTTGTCTTACGTTTTTATTTATGCAAGGTAAGAGCTGAGACTGTTCTGTTTATTATGATTTGACTTTAAGCCAGTTTTTTGTTTTCTAACTTTCTGTAAGATTTTGGTTCATGTTCTCGAGTCGTATTTGTATTTCTCCGTCCTGTAATGTTGATCAGCTTTCTTTTCACTGCGTGTTGTTTCTTGTTTAGTTAGCCTAGTGTGTCTTACGTTTTTTCTATGTAGGGTTTTCTAACATATTTTGTCTTGGTGATTTTTTATTGATTTGCCGCCATCTTGTTTCGGCCGCCATTTTGACGTCCATCTTTGATGTTTATGTTTTTAGGACACCTTTGATGTTTAGTTTGATGTTTCGAATTCTAAGTTTAGTTTTTTCTTTCTATCAGTTTCCACCGCTCCGCGCTTCTCGCTCACCGCTCCGCGCTTCTCGCTCACCGCTCCGCGCTTCTCGCTCCGCGCTTCTCGCTCCACGCTCCGCGCTTCTCGCTCACCGCTCCGCGCTTCTCGCTCCATGCTCCACGCTTCACACTCTACTGTTCTGCACTCTCACTCAAGCTAGTCCTTTCTACTTCACATTTTAGCTTTAATTCACTTTCTAAACTTAGATTAGTTTTTCCGCCACGCTCCTATATAGGTTACTTAGCTCTCCATAGATTTATGTTTAGCCTTTTATATATTGATATTATGAGCTGATTCCGAATTACTATGACATCGACAAGTATGACCATATTCACAATAAACTTTAATTAATGTTCCAATTCTAGTGTTCGTTTTGTTTTGTGAGCGCGTCGGTTCTTTATAGCACCAAAATTACATCCTCCAGAATTTATATAAGCCATCACAAAATCTTACAGCTACTCAAGGGCAAGCACAGTGGAAACTTTGATATTTTTTGGAACATTTTGGATTGTTTTCGACAAAGAACTTTATGAACTTTTGTAGGCCTGTGATTAGGGCCACTGACTTTTGAACTTCTTATCCTTACGAATCTTGTGAAGAGATCATGAACCTTTTGTCTTAAAGGAACTGTGTTTCGTATCTAGCGAACAATATTTTAATTTATTTTTGTCGGGCCCAGAGCAGAGCAACTTAGGCATTATTTTAGGTTTGTTGACCATAGCATTGCACACTTCGTACTTCGTATTTTCTTCCCCTCTAGTGAGTGACCCGAGGTGTGCCGTTTTGAATTTTGTTTCTCTATATTTCGCAAGTCTTTGTTAACCTCTACGTTTTCACTTGACTTAAAGTATGGATGAGAAATTACCTTCTCATGAGAGTGCCGAGCTATCCCCTTACACTTTGAAGGTAGAGAGGGATGAACATTTTGCTTCGGACACTGATAGTCGTAAGAATGAAGGCGACCGTGATGGCGCTCAGGGAGAGTCTCTAGCTGAACCCACTCAGACCCAAGACACTTTGAATTCAGATAACTTTCCCTCTCAAGCTGAACATTCTCCTACACAGGAAGGTTTAGGAACTGAGCCCTCCCAACAGGCTGCAAGTGCAGAGCATCTCGCTCAACGAAGTAGAGAAGAAAGAGGCCCCGCCTTTGTTAGGGCTAGACTTAATGCTGAGGTTAGGGAACTGTCAGACAAGTACTGGGCCATAAGCCGAGCTCACAAGAATGTGATCAGCGAGTTGTGCACAGCCTTTAGGGAAACACCAGACCAAAGGAGAGTCCTTAAAGCTCAAAAAATAACCCTCTGTGAGCGCTTAAACGAGCTAAATGTAGCGAACTCGAGGCTTTGTCAAGTGGCTGAAAGTGATGTAGCTATAGAAGAGGATTTGAGCGATATGCACATGCAAACGGAGACACTCAAAGAACAATACCGCAGTCTCTTTCCCAAGTTAGACCCGTACGCCTCCAGCTCGGACTTGACTTCCACAGTCGCTTCTGGAGGTGCTAGAGAGGTTTCTCTAGATGCTTCTTTGACGGTTAGCGCAGCGAGATTTAGGTCCCAGCAAATGGTCGCAGATGAAAGGGCTAGACAAGAAGAGACTCTTTTGCTTTTAGAGGAGAAGGCTTCTAGGTCTAAAGCTTTGGCGGCAGAGAAGAAGGCAGAGTTGGAAAGAGAGTTGGAAAGGTCTATAACTTTGGCTGCTGAGAAGAAGGCAGAGTTGGAAAGAGAGTTAGAAAGGTCTATAACTTTGGCTGCTGAGAAGAAGGCAGAGATGGAAAGAGAGTTGGAGAGAGAAGCTCAAGATGAAAGGCTAGCTTTGAAGAAAAAAGAAAAAGAAGTTAAGGCTGCACTAGAGAGGGTGGAGAGAGAAGGCAAGATGCAAGAAGAGCATGACGTTTTTAAGATCCTTAAAACTGACATAGAAGACCAGCAAAGGGCTAGAGAAAGATTCATGCCCCAACTACCTCGTGACAGCCCCATTGATAGGTACCTAGGTACTCACAACCCCCTGCATGTAGGTACACACTCAGAGAGCATAGGAGATGTGGCGGTAGGGTATGATAGGCACACACAGCACACACAAGATACATATAAGCCTGCGACAGCCGACACCTACGCCCGCCCGCGTCACCAGCCGGCAGCCAACACCCTCGTCTCTGGGCAACATCAGCCTGCGGCAGCCAAGCCTGGACTCCCGCCACTTCAGAAGCCCACCCCTTCGCATCTCCAGTCGGCCGCCGAGGATATCCGCGACACTCTTCGAGGCATCTCCAGGACCCGTGCCCAACCTTTCTCAGCTTTTCACCCACTTCCAGCAGCGGTCACAGCCACGGCTCCTACCACTACGACGATGACTACAGCCACCACGATGACGACAAGAGTCGGAGGCCAATTCGCGACCTCCTTTCGGCCTCAGTTTGTCAAAGCTGAGATTCCAAGCCACGAAGATCGTCCTCGCCAGATCTACGCGCCTTCCCGTTTCCCTCACAAATCCCTCAATCCATCAGCGAGACCTTTTCCCGGGCCTTTCCCTGGTCCTTTTCCTGCCATGACCTCCCGAGAGTCTCCGACCTATGTGCCAAGCTTTGCATATGGGCCTTCTGTCATGCATCCTCCCATGCAAACGCAGCAATATGACCACGCTGCAAGCTTTGCTCCTGACACTGACTACACACAGCATGGTTTTCAAGAGGCTCCGGTCACGAGCCCTTCAGACGTCTACTACGGGCAAGATGCATACCTTCCTCAGATGCAAGGCCAGCCAGCGCTCTCCGAGGGTTCTGCCCTAGCTCGTACTCTAGCTGAGGCTCTCCTGATCAACAGGTTACCGACGCAGGAGCCCACTACGTTTTCAGGAGATCCTTTGACGTACCCTCTCTGGAGGTCCTCATTCACTCTTTTGATTGAGCGGCAGGGCGTTTCTGCAGAGGAAAAGCTCCTCTACTTGGAGAAGTACTTGGACGGTCCGGCGAAGGATGCGGTCAAGGGACTCTTTCTGATCAGGGATGCCCAGGCCTATCAGCAGGCCCTTCAGACGTTGGAGGAAAGGTTCGGCAGTTCTTTCGTCGTTGCCAGAGCCTTCCGAGAGAAACTAGATGCATGGCCGGTAATCAAACCCAAAGATGGACAAGCCCTCCGCGCCTTCTCGGACTTTCTTGGACAATGCCTTGTGGCGAGCCGAGTGATAGGCCAGCTACAGAATCTGGAAGACCAAGCCTATCACAAGACACTCATGAGCAAGCTTCCAGATTGGTTGGTGAGAAACTGGGTGCGGAAAGTAAACAAGACCAAGAACGAGAAGAAACGCTACCCTACCTTTGAGGAGTTGTCAGCTTTCATCAAGACAGAGGCAGACATCCTTTGCGAGCCCCTTTTCTCCTCCAGCAAATCTGCCGCCTCTTCCACCTCACAGACCGCCAGTTCATCAGTCCCCAAGAAAACATCGTACAGTACGGATTTTTCTACTGCATCTGCATGTCAAGAGTGTGACAAAAGTCTTTGTCAGCATCACGCGAAAACTGTCCTGAATACGAACTGCGACGAAGTCTGTCCCTTTTGTACCGTTCGTTTTCCGACCAGCTCTTCTTCTCATCCTCTACTCAGATGCCAGAGGTTCGATGAGATTCCCGTTGAGGACAGGAAACACTTCATGTACGAAACGTCCTTGTGCTTCTCCTGTGCCAGAAAGACTGACCATAGAAGTGTAGACTGCACTACCAGGGCGATATGCGACAAGTGCCAAGGCCCACATCTCACTATGCTGCATGGAGCGCCTAGCTACAGGAAGAAGATTCCCAATCAGCAACGGAATGCCCGGGGACCGCCAGATTCTTCAAGGTTTGTCTGTCTCAGTCAAGATGCCCGTGTTTCTGCCTCTGGATCAGCATTCGCGACGACCAACAAGTCAGGCAGACCAGTCAGAGCTACCATGATTGTTCCGGTCAGAGTTTCGACGAAAGAGAATCCCACGGTAGAGCATACGACATACGCGCTGCTTGACACCATGTCTTGCATCTCCTTCGTTACTGAATCTTTGAGTGACAAGCTGAACACTCATTCTGAGCCAGCGTCATTGAGGCTGAACACTATGACTTCTCAGAACACTCATATCGAATGTCAGAGAGTGACCGGATTGTGTGTCAAGGCCCTCAACTCCAATGTTTCCCACAACCTGAAAACGCTCTACACGACGGACCATCTCACCAATGACACTGAGAACATACCAACATCAGAGACTGCTCGTAACATCAAGCATTTGAGTCATATTGCCAGCGAGATTTCCCCGTTGCTCGAAGGCTGCACTCCCGGGTTGTTGATTGGCTACGATCATGCAGAGCTATTCATGCCAGAGAGAGTCATCAAGGGAGACCCATACGCCGTTCTCACACCGTTGGGTTGGACGATACTGGGACAAGTGTCGCCAAAACAGTCTGTCCATGACGTGATGCACGTGTCTCTAACAGAACATTGTCTCAGCGAGTACGAAGGTGAATCAGTCGCTTCCGTATATCGCACGACACTCGCCGAACCCAGAATCTCCGACGCCCTCCATGTCATGGAAAGGACGAAGAAGACCAGTACGAAGAAGACCACAACGAAGAAGACCACGACGAAGAAGACCACGACGAAGAAGACAGAAGACCAGTACGAAGAAGACCAGTACGAAGAAGGCCACAACGAAGAAGACCACAACGAAGAAGAAAGTGGCTTCTTCCCCAACGTAACGTTGCTGTCGGAGATGTCGTCGTGCTACGTGACGAAGCCGTATGCAGAGCAGATTGGCCTCTTGGACTCGTGACGGAGGTTCGCCCCAGCGACGATGGACTCGTGCGAACCTGCAAGCTGAAGACTGTCAAGGTCACCTCGAAGACGAGCCATTCCACTTTCTACTACTGGCGCCCCATCTCCAAGCTGACCGTGCTAGTGAAGGCAGACCCGGACACCCAATGACTTTTCCAGTGAACTTTACTGTTTCGACAGACCGTTTGTGCATGTTTTGGTCTGACGTAATCCGTTCGCTTCTTTTGACAGGTGGCGCTGTTTTGATTTGGGGAGAAAATTTCGTCTTAATGCAAATATATCTTGTGACTTTGTGGTTTCTCTCCATTTGTATATATATATATATGTTTTTGGTTCCGCATTTTGGAACGAAAGCTCTTGACAGAGGCAAGCGCTTAATGAATCGGTTTGTTTAGTCCTTCCCGCGTGCGGATGCCTGTGCTTATGATTAAGACGACTGAAGATGTTTTTCTTTTGTATTTTGTAGGTTGCGACTACAGTCTTTCATACTGAGTTGCGGGTTATGTAAAGGTGTAAGAATAATGTTGACACGATATGTTGACAGTGACGGACCGACGAAATATGATGTTACATTTGTTGAAAGAACACGTGTGATTTTTAGATTGAGACTCATTGAGAGTGCGTTTCGAACAGCTACGTTTTGGATAATGCCGAAAGGATTCTGTAACGTTTCGGATTTTTTTGTATTTTGAACCACGTATGAGAGTGCGTTTCGAACAGCTACGTTTTGGATAATGCCAAAAGGATTCTGTAATGTTTCGGATTTTGTTTTTGAACCACGTATGTATTCGATGATTTTTGTTTGATTTTTTATGTTGACTTTTGTAAAGACTAAGATGTCTTCGAGGGGGGAATGTGAATGCCCCTGCTAAGGAGCCTTCTGTGTATCTAGATTCTTTTTGTTTTGCTTGTGTTTTTTAGTCATGCTTCTAGCTTGACTCGCATGCGACTTTCCGTGGTGGTGGCTTCCCCTTTTTGTTCTTTCACTTTTATTATCTTATTTTACTTTTGTCCCTATTTGTTCCCATTTTGCAGCCACCTCTGTAGGTTCGCGTGCGGGTCTAGCTCGCTCTTTATCTTCTAGTTTTCTTTATTAAGTATGAGCGTCCTGGTACGACCTTTGTTTTGTTTTACTGACGTTAAATATTGTAACGAACTAATTTATAAACGAGAGTGTGGCCGGCGTTTTTCTGATATTAATTTCATGTGCCTGTATGGCTCACGCTGGACCATGCTAGCCTCTGGAGATTTTCCCCGGATAGCACGGGACGCATGCTTTGCAACAGTAAAACCGTAGTAACGCGCAGTAATTTTTAGTTCACCTCTGTGGTGGATAGCCTGTATTCGTTGTCACTTGCTGGGAAGCCGTTCACGGAACAAGATGTTTTAGTATAGATAGATTTTTTTTGCTCTGTTCCGGGGCCCAGTTTCTTCTGCCAGCCTCCAGTTTTGTTTTAAGTTATTTTGTAGTTCAGGTTCAGTTGCTCGCCTTGAGTCTGTTTTAGATTATTGATGCTGTCAAAGGCGAGTATCCATTTCTGACTATGTTGCTTTTATTTACCGAATTCGTGTAATTTTCGTTTCGAATCTTTGTTTGTTATGACTTCTTTCCGTCTCTGTGTCTTCTGTCCGTTTCTTTGTCTTCTTTCCGTTTCTTTGTCTTACGTTTTTATTTATGCAAGGTAAGAGCTGAGACTGTTCTGTTTATTATGATTTGACTTTAAGCCAGTTTTTTGTTTTCTAACTTTCTGTAAGATTTTGGTTCATGTTCTCGAGTCGTATTTGTATTTCTCCGTCCTGTAATGTTGATCAGCTTTCTTTTCACTGCGTGTTGTTTCTTGTGTAGTTAGCCTAGTGTGTCCTACGTTTTTCCTATGTAGGGTTTTCTAACATATTTTGTCTTGGTGATTTTTTATTGATTTGCCGCCATCTTGTTTCGGCCGCCATTTTGTCGTCCATCTTTGATGTTTATGTTTTTAGGACACCTTTGATGTTTAGTTTGATGTTTCGAATTCTAAGTTTAGTTTTTTCTTTCTATCAGTTTCCACCGCTCCGCGCTTCTCGCTCACCGCTCCGCGCTTCTCGCTCACCGCTCCGCGCTTCTCGCTCACCGCTCCGCGCTTCTCGCCCACCGCTCCGCGCTTCTCGCTCACCGCTCCGCGCTTCTCGCTCCATGCTCCACGCTTCACACTCTACTGTTCTGCACTCTCACTCAAGCTAGTCCTTTCTACTTCACATTTTAGCTTTAATTCACTTTCTAAACTTAGATTAGTTTTTCCGCCACGCTCCTATATAGGTTACTTAGCTCTCCATAGATTTATGTTTAGCCTTTTATATATTGATATTATGAGCTGATTCCGAATTACTATGACATCGACAAGTATGACCATATTCACAATAAACTTTAATTAATTTTCCAATTCTAGTGTTCGTTTTGTTTTGTGAGCGCGTCGGTTCTTTATAGCACCAAAATTACATCCTCCAGAATTTATATAAGCCATCACAAAATCTTACAGCTACTCAAGGGCAAGCACAGTCTGTGAATCGCTTTATCGGGTAATGTGAAGTGAGAGAGAGAGAGAGAGAGAGAGAGAGAGAGAGAGAGAGAGAGAGAGAGAGAGAGAGAGAGAGAGAGAGAGAGAGAGAGAGAGAGAGAGAGAGAGAGAGAGAGAGAGAGAGAGAGAGAGAGAGAGAGAGAGAGAGAGAGAACTTTGAACTTTGAACTTTATTTATTTATCGAGGGTAACAGAATAAGCAAAATATACATGCTTTTTTTCGTCCGGACCTCGCCCATTGAGGGTAACTCGATTAATAACAAGAAAAAAATAGAAGTTAAGTTAATCACAATACAATGTATATAATTAACATGTCAAACAATTAAAAAGACATTCAAACTGCATTATGAATATCAAGCAATGATGTAATATTATCACATAATTATTTACTTGTTTCCAAGAGAAACAGCATATACATTTCTTTGAAGGAAGTTTCACTGAATTGCATTTCAATTAAATCAGGAATGGAGTTCCACAATAAGGCGCCAGAATAAGAAAGACTTGATTTGTGAAGATCAATTCTAGGGGTTGGGGTAATTAATTTGTTTAGTTTTATTGAATTATTCAGTTAGAAATTTGAGGCAATGAATGTAGGTGCATTCCCTGACATAGTTATATGCATCATTACACCTTTGTTATAGATGTATCTTGATTTGATAGAGAGAGAGCGAGAGAGAGAGAGAGAGAGAGAGAGAGAGAGAGAGAGAGAGAGAGAGAGAGAGAGAGAGAGAGAGAGAGAGAGAGAGAGAGAGAGAGAGAGAGAGAGAGAGAGAGAGAGAGAGACAATGACAATGACAATGACAAATTCTTTATTTACGAGGGTAATGGCAAAAGCAAACAGGTGCTTTTTTACATCCAGCCCTCGCCCATGGAAGGGTTTAATCTAATGATAATACGTTTTTAAAATGTTGGAATATCCATTAAAGAAGTAATACAAACAAACGATGAACAAGCAAACGATTAACAGACTAAAAAAAAAATATATATATACATACAAGCGAACATGACATATTATTGTCAAAGGCATAATGAAAACTGTATCAATCAAGCAAAAACGTGTGCAACTTCGAGGAAAGAAAAATTCTGTGAACTGAGGAATCAATGGAACAACTACGTTGCAACTAATAACAATGTAGCATCGTTACATAAGTCATGTTTGAAATTAATTAGGTACATGTATCTACTGAAACGTGTAAAAGGTAAAAATAAGGCATCAACAATATAAACATGTTCAGGCTAAGTGAGAACAAATGTGCCATGTATAAGGAATGAGAAATATCTGTCTTTAAAAGTCTTGGCATTGACGGAATGTCTGATATCGCTTGGAAGTGAATTCCAAAGATTAGTCCCCGAAAAGAGTAGGCTGGACTTAAAAAGATCTATACGAGGCCGAGGAGCATACATTTTTGAAGGGTCTCTTAAATTGTGGGAAGTGAATTGAGAAGAAAGAGGTGCAGGCGCTCTTCCAATTATGAGTTTATGCATCAAAACGCCTTTATTGTACATGAGTCTTGATTTAGGAGGAAGGATGTTTAGAAGTTTATAGTCTTCGTTGGAAACCGAGACTTGTAATAAAATAACTTTGATTGCTCTTTTATGTATACTAAATAAAGGTTTCAGAGTGTTTGCACTCGCACAATCCCATAATGTTGACGCATAATCAATGATTGATTGAATGTGAGCGTTAAAGAAAAGTTGCCTGGCATGCCTGTTCAAGAAGTGTTTTATTCTGGACAACAAGTAAAGTCTCTTGGAAAGTACTTTACATACTCCTGTAACATGATCAGTCCACGATAAATTAGAGAGAGAGAGAGAGAGAGAGAAAGAGAGACTGGGAGAGCAAAAGAGTGAGGAAGAAAAGAGAGAGAGAAATTATAGAAACAAGAGAGAGACAGAGAGAGACAGAGAGCGACAGAGAGAGAGACAGAGAGTTAAACTGAACAGAACTTTATTTTGCAAAGCCGGGCCTTTTTAAACAATCTTTACCTGAGACAAACAAACAAACAAACAAAAAAATATTATCAAATAATACTAAAACTATAAGAATTAAAGCAGCAAAATTAGAATAAAAACACCTCTTCACACTCGCATTGAGCGAGAGATAGTGAGAAAGAAATGGGAGAGAGATCGAACCAGATAGAGAGAGAGAGAGAGAGAGAGAGAGAGAGAGAGAGAGAGAGAGAGAGAGAGAGAGAGATAATAGTAAGAGAGGTGAGAGACTAAGAAAGAGAGAGGGGGGAGGAGTGGGAGACAGAGAGAAGGGTGATAGATAAGGAGATAGAAAGGGAGAGAGGGGGGGGGGGGGAGCAAACGTGTCAATTCAATGGCGGATACTAAGTGACTCTGAGCGCAGGGGAAAAAAAGAAGCTCACCTCTTTCTCGCTGACCACAGCAACAATATCTCTGTCTCACGGCTAGGCGTGGTCTCTGTAACGATGTCCACAGCAACAATCTCTCAGTCTCCGACACAACTAGGCGTGGTCTCTGTAACGATGACCACAGCATAAATCTCTCTGTCTCACAGCTAGACGTTGTCTCTGTAACGATGACCACAGCAACAATCTCCCTGTCTCACAGCTAGACGCTGTCTCTGTCTCGATGACCACAGCAACAATCTCCCTGTCTCATAGCTAGACGATGTCCCTGTTTCGATGACCACAGTAACAATCTCCCTGTCTCACAGCTAGACGTTGTCTCTGTCTCGATGACCACAGCAACAATCTCCCTGTCTCACAGCTAGACGATGTCTCTGTCTCGATGACCACAGCAACAATCCCCACGTCTCACAGCTAGACGTTGTCTCTGTAACGATGACCACAGTAACAATCTCCCCGTCTCACGGATAGACGTTGTCTCTGTAACGATGACCACAGTAACAATCTCCCCGTCTCACAACTAGACGTTGTCTCTGTCTCGATGACCACAGCAACAATCTCCCCGTCTCACAACTAGACGTTGTCTCTGTCTCGATGACCACAGCAATAATCTCCCCGTATCACAGCTAGGCGTTGTTTCTGTCTCGATGACCACAGCGTGGTCTATTGCACGATGTACGGTCCAGAAATGTAACTTGGAACGTTCTGTGCAACACCAAAATGACATGCAATGTTTGGTACCTCTCATCAGATCCTGTCTGATTTCACTGCGCTTGTTCAATGTCAGTACACACAACGGGACACTTCTTGCTTAGCGTGGAGCAGATTGTGATAGCAGTTCTCCATCGTTCGTTCAACAATGGCTGGCTACACATAATGCATGCCTAAATAACAACGCTTACCAGGAAGGTTTTTGGTCAGCATGACTCGCATTGTGCTCAGCGCCCTCTATCGTTCGATCAACACTCGCTGGCTCTACACAACACATGCTATATATAAACCGTCCATCACACTGTGCTCAGCGCCCTCTATCGTTCGATCAACACTCGCTGGCTCTACACAACACATGCTATATATAAACCGTCCATCACACACAAGATCACTTTTTTTTTTTTAGCGTATCACCAACTCTGTCCCTCATAGAAACAGTTTCTGTGAGGACGTAAACTCCCCCTCTGGTTTCACAAGAACACTTCACGTGCAGTATCCGTGTAGGAGCCGAGCCCGGATGTTGCGCGTAACCAATAGAAGTTCGGCTCCCTGTGTCCGTTTTCTGTCTCAGTGTTCGATGTTGGCAATCACAGCAAGCGAGACAGACAGACAGACAGACAGACAGACAAACAGACATCAGACAGACAGAGAAAAAGACACAGAGAGATACTCAGACAAACACAAAGATAGAAAGCTGGAGAGACATAGAGTGATAGACAGAGGCAAAGAGACAGAGAGAGAGATCGATCGCGCGAGAGAGAGAGAGAGAGAGAGTGAGAGAGATAGAGAGAGAGAGACCGTGAGAGAGAAACGGAGACAGAGAGAGACAGAGACAGAAAGAGGGAGAGAGAGAGACGGAGACAGAGAGAGACAGAGATACAGACAGACACAAACAGAAACAGTTGGAGAGACAGAAAGAGATACAGACAGACACAGGGAGAGAAAGTTTGAGAGACAGAGTGAGAGACAGAGAGACGCCAAGAGAGACAGGTTGAGAGACAGAATGAGAGACAGAGAGACACAAAGAGAGACAGGTTGAGAGACAGAATGAGAGACAGAGAGACGCCAAGAGAGACAGGTTGAGAGACAGAATGAGAGACAGAGAGACGCCAAGAGAGACAGGTTGAGAGACAGAGTGAGAGACAGAGAGACGCCAAGAGAGACAGGTTGAGACTGAACAGAATGAGAGACAGAGAGACGCCAAGAGAGACAGGTTGAGAGACAGAATGAGAGACAGAGAGACGCCAAGAGAGACAGGTTGAGAGACAGAGTGAGAGACAGAGAGACGCCAAGAGAGACAGGTTGAGACTGAACAGAATGAGAGACAGAGAGACGCCAAGAGAGACAGGTTGAGAGACAGAATGAGAGACAGAGAGACGCCAAGAGAGACAGGTTGAGAGACAGAGTGAGAGACAGAGAGACGCCAAGAGAGACAGGTTGAGACTGAACAGAATGAGAGACAGAGAGACGCCAAGAGAGACAGGTTGAGACTAGACAGAATGAGAGACAGAGAGACGCCAAGAGAGACAGGTTGAGAGACAGAGATAGAGAGACAGTGACACACAAAGAGAAAGTTGCAGAGACATAGTGAGTGACAGAGAGAAAGAGACAGAGATACACAACAAGTCGCGTAAGGCGAAAATACAACATTTAGTCAAGTAGCTGTCGAACTCACAGAATGAAACTGAACGCAATGCCATTTTTCAGCAAGACCGTATATACTCGTAGCATCGTCAGTCCACCGCTCATGGCAAAGGCAGTGAAATTGACAAGAAGAGCGGGGTAGTAGTTGCGCTAAGAAGGATAGCACGCTTTTCTGTACCTCTCTTTGTTTTAACTTTCTGAGCGTGTTTTTAATCCAAACATATCATATCTATATGTTTTTGGAATCAGGAACCGACAAGGAATAAGAGGAAAGTGTTTTTAAATTGATTTCGACAATTTCATTTTGATAATAATTGTTATATTTTTAATTTTCAGAGCTTGTTTTTAATCCAAATATAACATATTTATATGTCACACGCTTTCCTTCTTTGCCACTACTAAAGCAAACGTGTGCAAGATTGTATGTTACACGCTTTGGAGCATGTGCAAGAACGGATTCAAACTCGAAATCGTCCCTCCAAAAGCCCCAAAATGCACACACGACTTTTATTTCTCCTGCTGTTGTCGTGTCTTCTCTTTACAAATTCTTCAACGCTGAGAATACTGAAAACGGCATCCCAGACTACAGTACTGTTTCCATACGCGAGTTTAGCTTCCCTTGGAAAGTGGCTCGCTCAGGAGGCCTGTTAGTCTGAAACTAGAAGGACAGAGTTCTGAACATAGATGACAAAGACCCCGGAAAGAACAAACATTTCGCGGATGCAGACACAGAAAGACGTCATGAAGAATGGAATGCTTCAAAAGATACAGACTGTGACGATGACTGTGACGTCATTCACATATACCGAGACGTCATTCATAGTTGTTCGTTCACTTTCGTCAAAAAGTAGATCTCTCCACAATGGCTGCTCCTGTGTTTAGGTTTATCAAGCGTGAGTACGCAAAACGTGTTTGTTCTCTCCTCTGTTGAAGCTGTGAGACATAATCGCCATTACGAGCTAGTCGTGTGACAGAGAGTGTTCTTGCACACTCGACTGCTGCTGTTTCACTCCGGCTAAAGCCGTCGTGAAACATCTACAGTCTCGTGTGCAAGAAAACTCTCTGTCACACGACTAGCTCGTAATAGCGGGTAATGTTTTTGGAATCAGAAAATGATGGAGAATAAGATGAACGTAAATTTGGATCGTTTTATAAATTTTTATTTTTTTTTACAATTTTCAGATGCTTAATGACCAAAGTCATTAATTAATTTTTAAGCCACCAAGCTGAAATGCAATACCGAAGTCCGGGCTTTGTCGAAGATTGCTTGACCAAAATTTCAATCAATTTGGTTGAAAAATGAGGTCGTGGCAATGCCGCCTCAGCTTTCTCTAAAAGCCGGATATGAAGTCATCAAAGGCATTAATCGCAAAAATGACAAAAACGTTCGGGGATACCATACCCAGGAACTCTCATGTCAAATTTCATAAAGATCGGTCCAGTAGTTTAGTCTGAATCGCTCTACACACACACACACACGCACAGACACAGTTGTTGCTTTGTAAATGTCTATGCATCAGTGTATTATGTCTTGCCACACGCATGCCAAATTTCCTTGTATTGATGAGGACAATAACATTTCTTGTATCTTGTATCTTGTATCTTGTATTCTTTAGCCATTTTAGACTAGTCCCTCTTTAGGGCGAGGGCCAGATGTAAAAAAAAGATCACTGCTTACTCTATGATCCTCGTTAAAATTAATAAAGAATTGTTCTTGTTCTTGTTCTCCTCTCTCTCTCTTTCGCTGTCTCCCTCTCTCTCTCTCTCTCTCTCTCTCTCTCTCTCTCTCTCTCTCTCTCTCTCTCTCTCTCTCTCTCTCTCTCTCTCTCTCTCTCTCTCTCTCTCTCTCTCTCTCTCTCTCTCTCCCTCTCTCCAAGCTATAGTATTTGTGGTGAACGTCTAAAACACAGTGGACTTTAACAGGTCTGTCAAACAGTCATGGGATGCGAAAGTCGTGTGAGGGTGACGGAGTGTCAGATATCATCCGTTCAGCTCAAGTGTGTTTTATTCCGGCAAGATCCATCTTGTGTGAAATCAAGTATTTTTCGTTGTAACTGGGTTTCTCCGCCACTTTCACAAACTAAAAATAGAGACAATGGCATTGACAATGTCAATTCTTTATTTAACGAGGGTATAATAGAGTAAGCAGTGATCTGCTTGTTTACATCTGGCCCTCGCCCTAAAGAGGGACTAATCTCAAATGGAGGAATAAGCAAGAAAAGAAATCAACTGCTACATATGTTTATAGATCCTTCATACAGGCGTGTCCGCAATGTGGAATTTTGAGAACATGTGCTGCCTGGGTCTGCAGTGGCCAGGGGCGGGTTGCATGAGAGTAACTTCACCCCAGTTCTCAGGCGCAACAGTGGCCAGGGGCGGGTTGCATGAGAGTAACTTCACCCCACTTCTCAGGCGCAACAGTGGCCAGGGGCGGGTTGCATGAGAGTAACTTCACCCCACTTCTCAGGCGCACCTAGCATATAACAACGTTATGTCCCACCTAGCATATAACAACGTTATGTCCCACCTAGCATATAACAACGTTATGTCCCACCTAGCATATAACCACGTCATGTCCCACCTAGCATATAACCACGTCATGTCTCACCTAGCATATAACCACGTCATGTCCCACCTAGCATATAACAACGTCATGTCCCACCTAGCATATAACAACGTTATGTCCCACCTAGCATATAACAACGTCATGTCCCACCTAGCATATAACCACATCATGTCCCACCTAGCATATAACAACGTCATGTCCCACCTAGCATATAACAACGTCATGTCCCACCTAGCATATAACAACGTCATGTCCCACCTAGCATATAACAACGTCATGTCCCACCTAGCATATAACAACGTCATGTCCCACCTAGCATATAACCACGTCATGTCCCACCTAGCATATAACAACGTTATGTCCCACCTAGCATATAACAACGTCATGTCCCACCTAGCATATAACAACGTTATGTCCCACCTAGCATATAACAACGTTATGTCCCACCTAGCATATAACAACGTCATGTCCCACCTAGCATATAACCACATCATGTCCCACCTAGCATATAACAACGTCATGTCCCACCTAGCATATAACCACGTCATGTCCCACCTAGCATATAACCACGTCATGTCTCACCTAGCATATAACCACGTCATGTCCCACCTAGCATATAACCACGTCATGTCTCACCTAGCATATAACCAGGTCATGTCCCACCTAGCATATAACCACGTCATGTCCCAAACCCCACCTAGCATATAACCACGTCATGTCCCACCTAGCATATAACCAGGTCATGTCCCACCTAGCATATAACAACGTCATGTCCCACCTAGCATATAACCACGTCATGTCCCACCTAGCATATAACCACGTCATGTCCCACCTAGCATATAACCACGTCATGTCCCACCTAGCATATAACCACGTCATGTCCCAAACCCCACCTAGCATATAACCACGTCATGTCCCACCTAGCATATAACAACGTTATGTCCCACCTAGCATATAACAACGTCATGTCCCACCTAGCATATAACAACGTTATGTCCCACCTAGCATATAACAACGTTATGTCCCACCTAGCATATAACAACGTCATGTCCCACCTAGCATATAACAACGTCATGTCCCACCTAGCATATAACAACGTCATGTCCCACCTAGCATATAACAACGTCATGTCCCACCTAGCATATAACAACGTCATGTCCCACCTAGCATATAACAACGTCATGTCCCACCTAGCATATAACAACGTCATGTCCCACCTAGCATATAACAACGTCATGTCCCACCTAGCATATAACAACGTCATGTCCCACCTAGCATATAACAACGTCATGTCCCACCTAGCATATAACAACGTCATGTCCCACCTAGCATATAACAACGTTATGTCCCACCTAGCATATAACAACGTCATGTCCCACCTAGCATATAACAACGTCATGTCCCACCTAGCATATAACCACGTCATGTCCCACCTAGCATATAACAACGTTATGTCCCACCTAGCATATAACAACGTTATGTCCCACCTAGCATATAACAACGTCATGTCCCACCTAGCATATAACAACGTTATGTCCCACCTAGCATATAACAACGTCATGTCCCACCTAGCATATAACCACATCATGTCCCACCTAGCATATAACAACGTCATGTCCCACCTAGCATATAACAACGTCATGTCCCACCTAGCATACAACAACGTCATGTCCCACCTAGCATATAACCACGTCATGTACCACCCAGCATATAACCACGTCATGTCCCACCCAGCATATAACCACGTCATGTCCCACCCAGCATATAACAACGTCATGTCCCACCTAGCATATAACAACGTCATGTCCCACCTAGCATATAACAACGTTATGTCCCACCTAGCATATAACAACGTCATGTCCCACCTAGCATATAACAACGTCATGTCCCACCTAGCATATAACAACGTCATGTCCCACCTAGCATATAACAACGTCATGTCCCACCTAGCATATAACAACGTCATGTCCCACCTAGCATATAACAACGTTATGTCCCACCTAGCATATAACAACGTCATGTCCCACCTAGCATATAACAACGTCATGTCCCACCTAGCATATAACCACGTTATGTCCCACCTAGCATATAACAACGTCATGTCCCACCTAGCATATAACAACGTTATGTCCCACCCAGCATATAACCACGTCATGTCCCACCCAGCATATAACCACGTCATGTCCCACCCAGCATATAACAACGTCATGTCCCACCTAGCATATAACAACGTCATGTCCCACCTAGCATATAACAACGTCATGTCCCACCTAGCATATAACAACGTCATGTCCCACCTAGCATATAACCACGTCATGTCCCACCTAGCATATAACCACGTCATGTCCCACCTAGCATATAACCACGTCATGTCCCACCTAGCATATAACCACGTCATGTCCCACCTAGCATATAACCACGTCATGTCCCACCTAGCATATAACCACGTCATGTCCCACCTAGCATATAACCACGTCATGTCCCACCTAGCATATAACCACGTCATGTCCCACCTAGCATATAACCACGTCATGTCCCACCTAGCATATAACCACGTCATGTCCCACCTAGCATATAACCACGGCATGTCCCACCTAGCATATAACCACGTCATGTCCCACCTAGCATATAACCACGGCATGTCCCACCCAGCATATAACCACGTCATGTCCCACCTAGCATATAACCATGTCATGTCCCACCTAGCATATAACAACGTCATGTCCCACCTAGCATATAACAACGTCATGTCCCACCTAGCATATAACAACGTCATGTCCCACCTAGCATATAACAACGTTATGTCCCACCTAGCATATAACAACGTCATGTCCCACCTAGCATATAACCACGTCATGTCCCACCTAGCATATAACAACGTTATGTCCCACCTAGCATATAACAACGTCATGTCCCACCTAGCATATAACAACGTCATGTCCCACCCAGCATATAACCACGTCATGTCCCACCCAGCATATAACCACGTCATGTCCCACCCAGCATATAACCACGTCATGTCCCACCTAGCATATAACCACGTCATGTCCCACCTAGCATATAACCACGTCATGTCCCACCTAGCATATAACCACGTCATGTCCCACCTAGCATATAACCACGTCATGTCCCACCTAGCATATAACCACGTCATGTCCCACCTAGCATATAACCACGTCATGTCCCACCTAGCATATAACCACGTCATGTCCCACCTAGCATATAACCACGTCATGTCCCACCTAGCATATAACCACGTCATGTCCCACCTAGCATATAACCACGTCATGTCCCACCTAGCATATAACCACGTCATGTCCCACCCAGCATATAACCACGGCATGTCCCACCTAGCATATAACCACGTCATGTCCCACCTAGCATATAACCACGTCATGTCCCACCTAGCATATAACCACGTCATGTCCCACCTAGCATATAACCACGTCATGTCCCACCTAGCATATAACCACGTCATGTCCCACCTAGCATATAACCACGTCATGTCCCACCTAGCATATAACCACGTCATGTCCCACCTAGCATATAACCACGTCATGTCCCACCTAGCATATAACCACGTCATGTCCCACCTAGCATATAACCACGTCATGTCCCACCTAGCATATAACCACGTCATGTCCCACCTAGCATATAACCACGTCATGTCCCACCTAGCATATAACCACGTCATGTCCCACCTAGCATATAACCACGTCATGTCCCACCTAGCATATAACCACGTCATGTCCCACCTAGCATATAACCACGTCATGTCCCACCTAGCATATAACCACGTCATGTCCCACCTAGCATATAACCACGTCATGTCCCACCTAGCATATAACCACGGCATGTCCCACCCAGCATATAACCACGTCATGTCCCACCTAGCATATAACCACGTCATGTCCCACCTAGCATATAACCACGGCATGTCCCACCTAGCATATAACCACGGCATGTCCCACCTAGCATATAACCACGTCATGTCCCACCTAGCATATAACCACGGCATGTCCCACCTAGCATATAACCACGTCATGTCCCACCTAGCATATAACCACGTCATGTCCCACCTAGCATATAACCACGTCATGTCCCACCTAGCATATAACCACGTCATGTCCCACCTAGCATATAACCACGTCATGTCCCACCTAGCATATAACCACGTCATGTCCCACCTAGCATATAACCACGTCATGTCCCACCTAGCATATAACCACGTCATGTCCCACCTAGCATATAACCACGTCATGTCCCACCTAGCATATAACCATGTCATGTCCCACCTAGCATATAACCACGTCATGTCCCACCTAGCATATAACCACGTCATGTCCCACCTAGCATATAACCACGTCATGTCCCACCTAGCATATAACCACGTCATGTCCCACCTAGCATATAACCACGTCATGTCCCACCTAGCATATAACCACGTCATGTCCCACCTAGCATATAACCACGTCATGTCCCACCTAGCATATAACCACGTCATGTCTCAAATAGACTCTAGTTCTGGGGACAGAAACACCAAGTTAGCATAGTATCCAAAACCACTACCGAAGAAAAGAAATTATCAAAAAACAATGCTCAAACCAGGCTGAGCTAATTGGATACCATCAGTGCATGATGCATTACATATAGCAGTGACGACAACAGCTCCAGCGACATACACCACTCAGCAGAAAGTCAACAACTAAAAAACCCATCACTATTAAACAACCACAGCCTCTGTTACTGAGAGCCTCCAAGAGGGAAACAACAGCAACGTGTTCAACCTACATCGGACACAAAAACAAACTACAAGGGAATCAGTGTACCTCCGACACGGGGAGGGGGGGTGGTGTGGGCTGAGAGCTATTCTTTTCATATGAAACACAACACACTAACCGTCACAAACGTCGACAGCATGGTTTTAAAAGTAACTGCTCCTAATCCGGTTTTCTATCGGGGACGGGAACAGCGCGGGCTCAAAACCATGCAGTTGTCGCTGTCGTCGTGGGTTCGGCCCCCAAAGTTCGGTGAGGGATTTCTTTCCCAGAGTCAACTTTGTGCAGACTCACCTCCACACCGGATACCCAACGAAGCACACCAACCGAGTAGCGGCCCTGTGTCTATGCTGTGACGTCATCAAAAAACGTGGGTATCCTAAGAAAACCGTCCAAAAAAGCACTAACAAGACTTGTTGATGAATACTTTATTGTATATACAGCTGTAAAACAAATATCAGTGCACATCCATTATACATTTTACAATATTTACTTCCCTATGCACGCAGCATGATAGCAAATAAGCCTCAGGTAGTGCTTCCCCATGCTATTTTCCATCGTGTTCTCGTATTTTTTTTGACAAACGAAGACAGACAGAAGCAAAATATTTCCTGTGAGTTTTTCTTTGGTCGTTTCTTGATCATGTCTGTGCGTCCTATACATGGCAGAGGTCTAGTTAGTTGGCAATTTAAAAAACAATGTAGGTTCTGCTGAAATCGCATGATAACAATCGGCGGCATGGTATGATACCGACCAGCGACATCGTCGAGTCTGAAATGGGTTCAAAACAGCGCAACGTTTTATTCGTTTATTTCCTGAAAAAACGGCTCCAATGACAGTTTTAAAGGTTGATACACAACATTCAAAATTAATGTTGTTTTATCTTATATCTAATGTTTGCAACAAATTACGAACCCAAATTAAAGCATTAATTACCGTGTAATTTTATTAAAACTGTATATGCCAGTTAAGGCCGTTCACTTGACTATCAGGATCATATTTTGGATTAATGATATCTTCTACAGGGGTCACGTGACCGCCGCTCAACTAAGGGTACCCTCAAAAGTGACCTGACAAAAACGGAAGGGCCCAATTAAAAATCGACAACAAATCACAATTGGCAAACTTTGCAACGTTTACATAAGATAAGAAAGTCAAATCAATTATCTACCCTGAACAGGTTGATTTGTTTAGCTAGCTTGCGTATTTCGTGTGCTCTGATATTCCTACTGATGCAGGTGTCGATCGCAAGAGGGGTCAAAAACGGGAGTTTTTGCGTCATTTGTTAGGGGTGTCGTAACAAAAAGCGTTGTACTTTAGCAATGACTTGGTGGATTGCTTCGAAACTTTCAGAATAGTTTACCAACATACTAGAGACAAAAGCAATAAAACTAGCCATTCCAAAACAACAGGGTTTTTACCCACATTGCCCACAAGAAATGACGCCCAAACAGGCTTTTTATGGCTTCTGACGAGGCTGACACCTGTCTTCTTCAAAACGGCAAAACAACACTGCTATGCACAACAGCTGAACTGTTTCAAACGGCAGGGGAATGAATTACTTCTGGCAATATACTTGGTTTTACTATAACTGGCCGCATCACAGAGTTCTACAGCTTTTTTTTATTTTTTTTTATTTTTATTTTTTTTTATTGCGCAATCATTGCGAGCTGACAATAACCAAACTCAAGAAGCGACTGTCTCTCTAGAACCTCAATCTCTTAAAAACTGGACTCCCAAAAAATTTAGATCACTACTTACCAAACAAAAAGCAAATACTCCTTGTTCAATAAATTTTTGGATGAATAAATATAACTATAAAATAGAAAGAAATCATTGGATGATAGCAAACAACTGCACCAAGGAAGAGCGACTAAGGCTACTTCACTGGAAGATATTGCATAATATCTACCCCACTAATATCTTACTACACAAAATGAAAAAACGTGAAAACAATCGCTGTAGTCTGTGTGGAGATATTGATTTCATTGAACATTTTTTCTTTAAATGCCCAAGAATATCACTTTTTTGGAAGAACGTAGAAAAGCAAATTTATATAAAAACAGGTTCACAGATAAAATTAAAAGAAACTGACGTTTTATTTGGTTTCCAACCGAACAAGCAACAGGACCAAACTATAAGAAATATTAACTTTATTCTGCTTGTTGCAAAAATGTCAATAAGTATATACAAATACGGAGAAGGCTTTGACCCAAATTGTATATTTGAAAGAGAGCTCTCCATTCGGCTTTTTGCCTGAGAAACCCAGTATTATCATGCTATTGTAAATGACTCGTTGCAAATGTCAATGTATTAACTAAGGTGAACCAATGATGAAAACAATTATGACGAACAGCAAAATATATCATTATTATTAATTCATTTAAACACAACCATGGTAATAGAGAGAGAGAGAGAGTGAGGGAGGGAGAGTGAGGGAGGGAGAGAGAGAGAGGGAGAGGGAGAGAGAGAGAGGGAGAGGGAGAGAGAGAGAGAGGGAGAGAGAGAGAGAGATATTAAGAGAGGAAGAGAGAGAGAGAGGGGAAAAGGGGAGGGTGCGAGAGAGAGAGAGGTAGAGAAAGAGCGGAGGGAGGGGTGGGAGAGAGAGAGAGCGAGAAAGAGAGATTTTCGAAGATTGTCCATGTTAAACGAAAGAATGATATTATTGCTATTTATAACCCTATCTGTTTATGTTTAAACTGTTCAGCATCGCTCACAGTATCAGAGAGAGAGAGAGAGAATGGTAGGGTTTATGTTTAAACTGTTCGGCATCACTCACAGTATCAGAGAGAGAGAGAGAGAGAGAATGGTAGGGTTTATGTTTAAACAGTTCAGCATCGCTCACAGCATCAGAGAGAGAGAGAGAGAATGGTAGGGTTTATGTTTAAACTGTTCAGCATCACTCACAGTATCAGAGAGAGAGAGAGAGAATGGTAGGGTTTATGTTTAAACTGTTCAGCATCACTCACAGTATCAGAGAGAGAGAGAGAGAGAATGGTAGGGTTTATGTTTAAACTGTTCAGCATCACTCACAGTATCAGAGAGAGAGAGAGAATGGTAGGGTTTATGTTTAAGCTGTTCAGCATCGCTCACAGTATCAGAGAGAGAGAGAGAGAATGGTAGGGTTTATGCTTAAACTGTTCAGCATCGCTCACAGTATCAGAGAGAGAGAGAGAGAGAGAATGGTAGGATTTATGTTTAAACTGTTCAGCATCGCTCACAGTATCAGAGAGAGAGAGAGAGAGGGAATGGTAGGGTTTATGTTTAAACTGTTCAGCATCGCTCACAGTATCAGAGAGAGAGAGAGAATGGTAGGGTTTATGTTTAAACTGTTCAGCATCGCTCACAGTATCAGAGAGAGAGAGAGAGAGAGAGAGAGAGAATGGTAGGGTTTATGTTTAAACTGTTCAGCATCGCTCACAGTATCAGAGAGAGAGAGAGAGAGAGAATGGTAGGGTTTATGTTTAAACTGTTCAGCATCGCTCACAGTATCAGAGAGAGAGAGAGAGAGAATGGTAGGGTTTATGTTTAAACTGTTCAGCATCGCTCACAGTATCAGAGAGAGAGAGAGAGATAGAGTGGCAGGGTTTATGTTTAAACTGTTCAGCATCGCTCACAGTATCAGAGAGAGAGAGAGAGAGAGAGAGAGAATGGTAGGGTTTATGTCAGCATCGCTCACAGTATCAGAGAGAGAGAGAGAGTGGCAGGGAGGGTGAGAGAGACAGAGAAGGGGAGAGAGAGAGAGAGGACGATTAAAGATAGAGAGAGGGAGAGAGGGGAGGGGAGGGAAAGAGAGGATGGGGAGAGAGGATAGAGAAAGAGAGAAAGTGTGCAAATGCCAGTTGACGGAGAGAATTATAGCTAAATTATAATTGATTGAAAATATTGTACATTTTCGAAGATTGTCCATGTTAAACGAAAGAATGATATTATTATTATTTATAACCCATTCTGCTTACGTTTAAACTGTTCAGCTTCGCTCACAGTATCATACTCGTTGCGAGTCATATTGTAACTGAGGTTCAAATAAAAAAAATAAAAAAAAATTAAAATTTTTTTTTTTTTTTTTTAAATATAAAAAAAAAACCAGAGTTCTACAGCTAAATGTATGTGTTTATTTTTTCATGACGATTAGTGTAGATTCAGACTAACAAGCCTCGTGAGAGAGCCACTTTCCAAGGGCAGCTAAGTTCTGTCGTCTGGGATGCCGTTTTCAGTATTCTCAGCGTTGAATAATTTGTAAAGAGAAGAAACGATAAAAGCAGGAGAAATGAAAGTCGTGTGTGCATTTTGGGGCTTTTGGAGGGACGATTTCGAGTTTGAATCCGTTCTTGCCATGCTCCAAAGCGTGTAACATACAATCTTGCACACGTTTGCTTTAGTAGTGGCAAAGAAGAAAAGCGTGTGACATAGACAAAATATTCAACACTGTCTGTAGAAATGTCAGTATGTACATTTGCATTACGCTGGTAGCGTTTCGTTTAATGAAACACATTAATTTTGTTTTGTAGAAATCAATATTTTTAAAGTTGTCAAGTTTTATATAATTAAATGCCACATCTTTTGTTTATACATGTAAATACACAAAAGGTTGTACTTACACTAGTAGTTTTTGGAAGACATTTGCGACAACAATATTTGATAGACGAATATATAAGCAAAATTTATTTTACTGTTGACATATCAAAAGAGTGGAGCCGAGTTTCCTTCTTGGCCCATGCATTAGGATTCAAGCCGCTGTATATAAACTATATGTCAACAACTCTTTTCCTTTGGAGTGGACCCCATTTAAACCTTTCATATTGTTGAATGATTAAGAAGAACGTATTTAATCACGTTTTGTATGTTGTAGAAATTGGTTTGTTGTAGATTTAGTTTTGGAAGAGAGCGACAGAACATTTGATAAGGCAATATGACAGTATGTGTGTTATGCTATACACAAAATGCCGACTTGCTTACCTGCATACCTGGGTTGTATTTTAGACAAATTAAGTTAATGTGTAAGGTGTTTGTACACGAGTAGGAACCAGGTAGAGAACATGTTTGTGAGTGTAAACTATCAGTGTCTATTTCCTCACAAAATGAAATAGAAAATATGGTGATGTGAAAGGGTCAGTAGGGTCCAGACGTTTTGTGGGCCACGTTGATTTTTTTGTCGTGAAGTGATTGTATGTTTTTTTGTACACTTGGTTTTCTTTACGCTAGTGGTGCTGTTGTTGTGTTGGTATACATGTATTTAAAAAAAAGTAAAAAACATGTAAAAAAAAAACCAAAAAAAACGTAACTAAATTTCATAAGTTTAGTTTTCTTGTTAAATAGACCTCCTGATACCTGCATGTTTGTGTTGCACTGTATTTAAAACTTGAACAAAAAAGGTTTCAAACAAAAAACATGTTAATGGAAAACCGTTCAACGTTCATACCAGGTTCTGTTCGCTCTAAGTAGTGGTACAGAAGAGGGTTTATTTCTCGCCGTCTTTCGTCATTCGAAGAGCCTGCTCACTGTAGTTTTGCATGTAAACTATCTTTCAAATCCAACATAACAAACCAGGATTGCTTGCCGTTTTCTAAAATTGCGGTCGTTATTTTTCACACACTATATCAGCCTGAGTGTGCTACAGATTTATTAGAAATGGTGCGCCTTTGACTCTAAAAAAAAACCTCTCTAGTATTTAAACAAAACGCAGAATAATGTTCAATTTAAGTCACCGTTTCGACAGTTTAAAGTGGAAAAGGCGGCAAAAAACGCAATTATGGAGTGTACGTGTTGTAGAGACTCTGTAAAATTATAACCAAATATTGCTAAAAAATCTAGTTTCGGACAAACAAACAGCCAGCAGATCTTAGAATAACCATATGTTTCAGACCAGAACATATCACTTAAAACAATATCCTTTTTTTCTTCTTCTTCTTCTTCTTCTGCGTTCGTGGGCTGAAACTCCCACGTACACTCGTGTTTTTGCACGAGTGGAATTTTACGTGTATGACCGTTTTTACCCCGCCATTTAGGCAGCCATACGCCGCTTTCGGAGGAAGCATGCTGGGTATTTTCGTGTTTCTATAACCCACCGAACTCTGACATGGATTACAGGATCTTTTTCGTGCGCACTTGGTCTTGTGCTTGCGTATACACACGAAGGGGGATAAGCCACTAGCAGGTCTGCACATAAGTTGACCTGGGAGATCAGAAAAATCTCCACACTTAACCCACCAGGCGGCCGCGGCCGGGATTCGAACCCTCGACCTTCCGCTTTGGAGGCCGACGTCTTACCACCACGCCACAGCGCCCGTCCATCCTTTTTTTTTTTTTTTTTTCAATTTCATGTGTTTAATGTACAAGATCAATCATGGTAAAATGGTTTCAGGGAGGTTCAAACACAGGAACTGACTTACCTTTACAGTCAACAGTCAGCGTTGAAATCAAACAAGTTGTATGTCGTTCACTTAGTGTTGATAATCGTAGCAGAACACGCCACATACAACACTTCTTGCTGTCCTCTGAACGTGGGGGCTGAGTGATTCAATCAGTGTTCACAGTGATACAGGGACACACAACACATCACATCACTCCATGACCTCTGAGTGTGGGGGCTGAGTGTTTCAGTCAGTGTACACAGTGATACAGGGACACATCACATCACTCCATGGCCTCTGAGTGTGGGAGCTGAGTGTTTCAGTCAGTGTTCACAGTGATACAGAGACACACATCACATCACATCACTCCATGGCCTCTGAGTGTGGGGGCTGAGTGTTTCAGTCAGTGTTCACAGTGATACAGGGACACACAACACATCACATCACTCCATGGCCTCTGAGTGTGGAGGCTGAGTGTTTCAGTCAGTGTTAACAGTGATACAGGGACACACAGCACATCACATCACTCCATGGCCTCTGAGTGTGGGGGCTGAGTGTTTCAGTCAGTGTTCACAGTGATACAGGGACACACATCACATCACATCACTCCATGACCTCTGAGTGTGGGGGCTGAGTGTTTCAGTCAGTGTTCACAGTGATACAGGGACACACATCACATCACATCACTCCATGGCCTCTGAGTGTGGAGGCTGAGTGTTTCAGTCAGTGTTCACAGTGATACAGGGACACACAACACATCACTCCATGGCCTCTGAGTGTGGAAGCTGAGTGTTTCAGTCAGTGTTCATAGTGATACAGGGACACACATCACATCACTCCATGGCCTCTGAGTGTGGGGGCTGAGTGTTTCAGGCAGTGTTCACAGTGATACAGGGACACACAACACATCACTCCATGGCCTCTGAGTGTGGGGGCTGAGTGTTTCAGTCATTGTTCACAGTGATACAGGGACACACATCACATCACTCCATGGCCTCTGAGTGTGGGGGCTGAGTGTTTCAGTCAGTGTTCACAGTGATACAGGGACACACAACACATCACATCACTCCATGGCCTCTGAGTGTGTGTGGGTGGGGGGAGGGCAAATCCACAGCGGTAGACCTGTTACTCTAGAATGCAGAACAGCAGCAGGTCCTACACAAACGTCACGAGTGTCTCTCTAAGTCAACAGCTGAGTTAGTTATCCAAATAAATATGATGAACGTATTCCTGCAAAAATCGTCATTGCCTTGAGAGGACTTATACTTCCCTCACATCGCTATACAACACTTCACCAATAGACACAGTGACACACACCGAGCACACACAACTACTCTCCATTTATTGTTGTGGTCTTGGCGACAGGTCCTTACAGACTAACACGGACCTCGGACGACACCGCAATGTATACCACAGCAGACATGCGCAATCAACACTAACACACACCTCTCTCAATTCAGCCGTGTGTTGTTGACGACGAGTCCTCAGAATATCAGACTGAGCTCTGACAACACCGCGACATGAACAGAACAGACAGGTCCGTGCTAGCCCCGTGATACGTACACTCAACTCAGACTGAGCTCTGACAACACCGCTACATGAACAGAACAGACAGGTTCGTGCAAGCCCCGTGATACGCACACTCAACTCAGACAAAAATGGAGAGGGACAGAGAAAGAGAAGCGACAAGGGTGGGGGTGACATGTACAACGTCAAAGCAAAATAAATTCAGACAACAACAAAAGTAGTGGTCAAGTTGTTTTCCTTATTTAAGAGTTCATCGACATTCAACGTTTTGTTTTGTGTTTAACTTCAGTTGCATGCAGGCTGCTTCAACCCTTAATTTTTTGCCTCTTTTTTATATTTAGTCAAGTTTTGACTAAATATTTTAACGTAGCGGGGGGAATCGAGACGAGGGTCGTGGTGTATGTGTGTGTGTGTGTGTGTGTGTGTGTGTGTGTGTGTGTGTGTCTGTCTGTGTGTGTGTGTAGAGCGATTCAGACTAAACTACTGGACCGATCTTTATGAAATTTGACATGAGAGTTCCTGGGTATGAAATCCCCATACGTTTTTTTCATTTTTTTGATAAATGTCTTTGATGACGTCATATCCGGCTTTTCGTGAAAGTTGAGGCGGCACTGTCACGCCCTCATTTTTCAACCAAATTGGTTGAAATTTTGGTCAAGTAATCTTCGACAAAGCCCGGGGTTCGGTATTGCATTTCAGCTTGGTGGCTTAAAAATTAATTAATGACTTTGGTCATTAAAAATCTGAAAATTGTAAAAATAAATACAAATTTATAAAACGATCCAAATTTACGTTTATCTTATTTTCCATTATTTGCTGATTCCAAAAACATATAAATATGTTATATTCGGATTAAAAACAAGCTCTGAAAATTAAATATATAAAAATTATTATCAAAATTAAATTGTCCAAATCAATTCAAAAACACTTTCATCTTATTCCTTGTCGGTTCCTGATTCCAAAAACATATAGATATGATATGTTTGGATTAAAAACACGCTCAGAAAGTTAAAACAAAGAGAGGTACAGAAAAGCGTGCTATCCTTCTTAGCGCAACTACTACCCCGCTCTTCTTGTCAATTTCACTGCCTTTGCCATGAGCGGTGGACTGACGATGCTACGAGTATACGGTCTTGCTGAAAAATGGCAGCTACTTGACTAAATATTGTATTTTCGCCTTACGCGACTTGTTATATTTAGTCAAGTTTTGACTAAATATTTTAACATCGAGGGGGAATCGAAACGAGGGTATGGTGTATGTGCGTGTGTCTGTGTGTGTGTCTGTGTGTGTGTGTGTAGAGCGATTCAGACTAAACTACTGGACCGATCTTTATGAAATTTGACATGAGAGTTCCTGGGTATGAAATCCCCGAACGTTTTTTTCATTTTTTTGATAAATGTCTTTGATGACGTCATATCCGGCTTTTCGTGAAAGTTGAGGCGGCACTGTCACGCCCTCATTTTTCAACCAAATTGGTTGAAATTTTGGTCAAGTAATCTTCGACGAAGCCCGGGGTTCGGTATTGCATTTCAGCTTGGTGGCTTAAAAATTAATTTATGACTTTGGTCATTAAAAATCGGAAAATTGTAAAAAAAAATAAAAATTTATAAAACGATCCAAATTTACGTTTATCTTATTTTCCATCATTTGCTGATTCCAAAAACATATAAATATGTTATATTCGGATTAAAAACAAGCTCTGAAAATTAAATATATAAAAATTATTATCAAAATTTTTTTTTCGAAATCAATTTAAAAACACTTTCATCTTATTCCTTGTCGGTTCCTGATTCCAAAAACATATAGATATGATATGTTTGGATTAAAAACACGCTCAGAAAGTTAAAACAAAGAGAGGTACAGAAAAGCGTGCTATCCTTCTTAGCGCAACTACTACCCCGCTCTTCTTGTCAATTTCACTGCCTTTGCCGTGAGCGGTGG
Source organism: Littorina saxatilis (assembly GCF_037325665.1). Classification (NCBI taxonomy): domain Eukaryota; kingdom Metazoa; phylum Mollusca; class Gastropoda; order Littorinimorpha; family Littorinidae; genus Littorina; species Littorina saxatilis. The sequence continues at coordinate 6,759,877 of NC_090260.1, forward strand.
ACTGACGATGCTACGAGTATACGGTCTTGCTGAAAAAGGGCAGCTACTTGACTAAATATTGTATTTTCGCCTTACGCGACTTGTTATATTTAGTCAAGTTTTGACTAAATATTTTAACATCGAGGGGGAATCGAAACGAGGGTCGTGGTGTATGTGCGTGTGTGCGTGTGTGTGTGTGTGTGTGTGTGTGTGTGTAGAGCGATTCAGACTAAACTACTGGACCGATCTTTATGAAATTTGACATGAGAGTTCCTGGGTATGAAATCCCCAAACGTTTTTTTCATTTTTTTGATAAATGTCTTTGATGACGTCATATCCGGCTTTTCGTGAAAGTTGAGGCGGCACTGTCACGCCCTCATTTTTCAACCAAATTGGTTGAAATTTTGGTCAAGTAATCTTCGACAAAGCCCGGACTTCGGTATTGCATTTCAGCTTGGTGGCTTAAAAATTAATTCATGACTTTGGTCATTAAAAATCTGAAAATTGTAAAAAAAATTAAACATTTGTAAAACGATCCAAATTTACGTTTATCTTATTCTCCATCATTTGCTGATTCCAAAAACATATAAATATGTTATATTCGGATTAAAAACAAGCTCTGAAAATTAAATATATAAAAATTATTATCAAAATTAAATTGTCCAAATCAATGTAAAAACACTTTCATCTTATTCCTTGTCGGTTCCTGATTCCAAAAACATATAGATATGATATGTTTGGATTAAAAACACGCTCAGAAAGTTAAAACAAAGAGAGGTACAGAAAAGCGTGCTATCCTTCTTAGCGCAACTACTACCCCGCTCTTCTTGTCAATTTCACTGCCTTTGCCATGAGCGGTGGACTGACGATGCTGCGAGTATACGGTCTTGCTGAAAAATGGCATTGCGTTCAGTTTCATTCTGTGAGTTCGACAGCTACTTGACTAAATATTGTATTTTCGCCTTACGCGACTTGTTATATTTAGTCAAGTTTTGACTAAATATTTTAACATCGAGGGGGAATCGAAACGAGGGTCGTGGTGTATGTGCGTGCGTGTGTGTGTGTGTGTGTGTGTGTGTGCGTGTGTGTGTGTGTGTAGAGCGATTCAGACTAAACTACTGGACCGATCTTTATGAAATTTGACATGAGAGTTCCTGGGTATGAAATCCCCGAACGTTTTTTTCATTTTTTTTATAAATGTCTTTGATGACGTCATATCCGGCTTTTCGTGAAAGTTAAGGCGGCACTGTCACGCCCTCATTTTTCAACCAAATTGGTTTCAAATTTTGGTCAAGTAATCTTCGACGAAGCCCGGACTTCGGTATTGCATTTTAGCGTGGTGGCTTAAAAATTAATTAATCACTTTGGTCATTAAAAATCGGAAAATTGTAAAAAAAAAATTAAAATTTATAAAACGATCCAAATGTACGTTTATCTTATTCTCCATCATTTGCTGATTCCAAAAACATATAAATATGTTATATTCGGATTAAAAACAAGCTCTGAAAATTAAATATATAAAAATTATTATCAACATTTTTTTTCGAAATCAATTTAAAAACACTTTCATCTTATTCCTTGTCGGTTCCTGATTCCAAAAATATATAGATATGATATGTTTGGATTAAAAACACGCTCAGAAAGTTAAAACGAAGAGAGGTACAGAAAAGCGTGCTATGCAGCATAGCGTAACCACTACCCCGCTCTTCTTGTCAATTTCACTGCCTATGCCGTGAGCGGTGGACAACGAGTATACGGTCTTGCTGCGTTGCATTGCGTTCAGTTTCATTCTGTGAGTTCGACAGCTACTTGACTAAATATTGTATTTTCGAGGGGGAATCGAAACGAGGGTCGTGGTGTATGTGCGTGTGTGTGTCTGCGTGTGTGTGTGTGTGTGTGTGTGTGTGTGTGTGTGTAGAGCGATTCAGACTAAACTACTGGACCGATCTTTATAAAATTTGACATGAGAGTTCCTGGGTATGAAATCCCCGAACGTTTTTTTTATTCACAGCGTATGCGACTGTGGTGATGGAACAGAAACTGCAACACACTTCTTACTGAGTCAAGTTATGACTAAATGTTTTAACATCGAGGGGGGAATCGAGACGAGGGTAGAGAAAGGGGGAATGTACGTTCTGGCTCACTGATTCCGACAGACCCTAAATATTAACGCAAAATAGGCTTCTGGACTAAACTTTTACTAAAATGAAACATGCGACAAAATCAGAAAATTACTGCATAAATCCATACAAAAAAAATACAGTAAAGTAAGGTTGTTTTGAACCAATGCCGGGTCTGTCGGAATCAGTAACCCAGAACGTACATTCCCCCTTTCTCTCTGTGCAACGCTAAATTTAGTTTCCATTGAAATATTAACTAGTTGGGCCAGCGTGTGTTTCGATCCAATCTGCCCCGTCGGCAAGCCATAACTACCGTATTGATCTGGTAAAAACAAACAGCAAGCCTGTCTTCTATATTCCTCCAATGGCAAGACAAGATTAAATCATGTGATAGCAACAGTTACGTCACTTCCGCCCACCACTGTGTGTTGATAACAACCCGATCTAGTTTGTGTTGTTAGCAACCAGGCAGACCTGTCTCGCCATTTCGTATTGAGGTGCTGTTCTGTGAAGACGTGTTTGTGTTTCGGTGAAAAAAGTGCTTAATTTAACAAGGTGAATGTCGCAGAATTAGAGAAATAGCTTCTTGAATCGCAAAATGTTCATCAAGAATTGTTAGATTATTCTAGGCGGTCAACAACTTTAATTCTACCTGACATGGAACAAGCTTGTAATGTCCCACTACCAGCGCCAACACCATCAGAATTTTGGACAGAAGAAGAACAGCATGTACTAGAAGAGAATAGAAAATATTTTGAGCAGATGGCCTTAATAGCAGTTAAGGCTAAAACAGAAGGATTAATGAGACTGCCCAAAAAACCAAAAAGGAAGATAGAAGATTTGTTCAAAGAAAAAGACGGAAAGAAAAAGAGAGTAGAACCAACAACGCCAAATGATTTACATCACTATCTCGTTTCAAACCAAGCAGATGTTAGCCATGCTATATCCACAGAAGCTTTCACAAATGCTTATTTTGCTCAAGCAGAAAATGAAAAAGATATTGTGGAAAGACTGCAAAAAGGGATGAGAAATCTCAAAAGACAGGACGCACAACAAATCTTAATTTACATTCAGTTTGGACAGTTTTTGATTATGTGCAAACAATGGCAGGAGAAGCAAAGAAAAGAAGGGAGAATGAAAGAAACGTGGGCTGACTGGTTGAAAGCAAAAACTGGCTATTCCGATGTTCATGCGCGTAGACTACGCGCCGTTGCTAGATCGCTTTATGCATTTCCGCGATTTACCACTGTTGGTTTGCCAATCAGTTTTATCATGGGCAAACTTAAACAAATCGAAGAGATGCTCCAGATCGAAGAGTACAGAGAGTACTGGTCAGAAACGCCGCATATTCCTGTCACATCAGAGCTCCAACAGTCCCAGTCTTAGACTTACAGTGCTTGTTTGTGCGCAACAACAGAAGTATCACACTGCACCTGCACTGTTAGACAAGTGTTTAAATATAGTAACGATCATGCATGTACGGTTTCAAAAATAGTAATGACGTGATTCTAAATATAGTAACGATCATGCATGTACGGTTTGCTGCGCCTGCCCTGCTTTGGCTGTCTTCTTAATCATCCTGCTTCAACACCCTGCTTCAGCTGTGTTATTGTTTTTGCTTCACCTTGCTTCAACGCCCTACTATAAACTTTTTAGGCTGCCTTCGGGCGGCCGCCGAGTGTTAACTTATTCAATTGACTTGGGTATTTGATTCAAGCTTTTGATAAGTGTACTTGGTGGCTGCTTTGAAACTCAACAAAGCCTTCTCCCCTTTCACAAACACTTCCCAAACGCAAGCAACGTCCTTTTCCCCGCTGCAGTCAAAACAAAGCTGTCATAGCGGGTTTTCCCGATTGACAAAAATTCTTATTACACACTCAGACTATTTGGAGCCGCGTTTGTTCTCCAGTGCCCAATTGCATAAGAATATTCTGGTGATGAATAAACGCGCTTTGTGTCATTAGCATCTAAAGATTTCTTGTTTACAATAGTTGTGTTGATCTGATAAAGCGCGGAACTGATCTTAGGGTTGTCATGGTGAAACACTCGCTTCTGAAACAGTGCTAGAGAAAGGGAGAATGTACGTTCTGGCTCACCGATTCCGACAGACCCTAAATATTAACGCAAAATAGGCTTCTGGACTAAACTTTTACTAAAATGAAACATGCGACAAAATCAGAAAAATACTGCATAAATCCATACCAAAAAAATATAGTAAAGTAAGGTTGTTTTGAACCAATGCCGGGTCTGTCGGAATCAGTAACCCAGAACGTACATTCTCCCTTTCTCTGATACAACGCTAAATTTAGTTTCCATTGAAATATTAACTAGTTGAGCCACTCCAAACAGCCAGCGTGTGTTTCGATCCAATCTGCCCTTCGTCGGCAAGCCATAACTACCGTATTGATCTGGTAAAAACAAACAGCAAGCCTGTCTTCTATATTCCTCCAATGGCAAGACAAGATTAAATCATGTGATAGCAACAGTTACGTCACTTCCGCCCACCACTGTCTGTTGATAACAACCCGATCTAGTTTGTGTTGTTAGCAACCAGGCAGACCTGTCTCGCCATTTCGTATTGCGGTGCTGTTCTGTGAAGACGTGTTTGTGTTTCAGTGAAAAAAGTGCTTAATTTAACAAGGTGAATGTCGCAGAATTAGAGAAAGAGCTTCTTGAATCGCAAAATGTTCATCAAGAATTGTTAGATTATTCTAGGCGGTCAACAACTTTAATTCTACCTGACATGGAACAAGCTTGTAATGTCCCACTACCAGCGCCAACACCATCAGAATTTTGGACAGAAGAAGAACAGCATGTACTAGAAGAGAATAGAAAATATTTTGAGCAGATGGCCTTAATAGCAGTTAAGGCTAAAACAGAAGGATTAATGAGACTGCCCAAAAAACCAAAAAGGAAGATAGAAGATTTGTTCAAAGAAAAAGACGGAAAGAAAAAGAGAGTAGAACCAACAACGCCAAGTGATTTACATCACTATCTCGTTTCAAACCAAGCAGATGTTAGCCATGCTATATCCACAGAAGCTTTCACAAATGCTTATTTTGCTCAAGCAGAAAATGAAAAAGATATTGTGGAAAGACTGCAAAAAGGGATGAGAAATCTCAAAAGACAGGACGCACAACAAATCTTAATTTACATTCAGTTTGGACAGTTTTTGATTATGTGCAAACAATGGCAGGAGAAGCAAAGAAAAGAAGGGAGAATGAAAGAAACGTGGGCTGACTGGTTGAAAGCAAAAACTGGCTATTCCGATGTTCATGCGCGTAGACTACGCGCCGTTGCTAGATCGCTTTATGCATTTCCGCGATTTACCACTGTTGGTTTGCCAATCAGTTTTATCATGGGCAAACTTAAACAAATCGAAGAGATGCTCCAGATCGAAGAGTACAGAGAGTACTGGTCAGAAACGCCGCATATTCCTGTCACATCAGAGCTCCAACAGTCCCAGTCTTAGACTTACAGTGCTTGTTTGTGCGCAACAACAGAAGTATCACACTGCACCTGCACTGTTAGACAAGTGTTTAAATATAGTAACGATCATGCATGTACGGTTTCAAAAATAGTAATGACGTGATTCTAAATATAGTAACGATCATGCATGTACGGTTTGCTGCGCCTGCCCTGCTTTGGCTGTCTTCTTAATCATCCTGCTTCAACACCCTGCTTCAGCTGTGTTATTGTTTTTGCTTCACCCTGCTTCAACGCCCTACTATAAACTTTTTAGGCTGCCTTCGGGCGGCCGCCGAGTGTTAACTTATTCAATTGACTTGGGTATTTGATTCAAGCTTTTGATAAGTGTACTTGGTGGCTGCTTTGAAACTCAACAAAGCCTTCTCCCCTTTCACAAACACTTCCCAAACGCAAGCAACGTCTTTTTCCCCGCTGCAGTCAAAACAAAGCTGTCATAGCGGGTTTTCCCGATTGACAAAAATTCTTATTACACACTCAGACTATTTGGAGCCGCGTTTGTTCTCCAGTGCCCAATTGCATAAGAATATTCTGGTGATGAATAAACGCGCTTTGTGTCATTAGCATCTAAAGATTTCTTGTTTACAATAGTTGTGTTGATCTGATAAAGCGCGGAACTGATCTTAGGGTTGTCATGGTGAAACACTCGCTTCTGAAACAGTGCTAGAGAAAGGGAGAATGTACGTTCTGGCTCACCGATTCCGACAGACCCTAAATATTAACGCAAAATAGGCTTCTGGACTAAACTTTTACTAAAATGAAACATGCGACAAAATCAGAAAAATACTGCATAAATCCATACAAAAAAAATATAGTAAAGTAAGGTTGTTTTGAACCAATGCCGGGTCTGTCGGAATCAGTAACCCAGAACGTACATTCTCCCTTTCTCTGATACAACGCTAAATTTAGTTTCCATTGAAATATTAACTAGTTGAGCCACTCCAAACAGCCAGCGTGTGTTTCGATCCAATCTGCCCTTCGTCGGCAAGCCATAACTACCGTATTGATCTGGTAAAAACAAACAGCAAGCCTGTCTTCTATATTCCTCCAATGGCAAGACAAGATTAAATCATGTGATAGCAACAGTTACGTCACTTCCGCCCACCACTGTCTGTTGATAACAACCCGATCTAGTTTGTGTTGTTAGCAACCAGGCAGACCTGTCTCGCCATTTCGTATTGCGGTGCTGTTCTGTGAAGACGTGTTTGTGTTTCAGTGAAAAAAGTACTTAATTTAACAAGGTGAATGTCGCAGAATTAGAGAAAGAGCTTCTTGAATCGCAAAATGTTCATCAAGAATTGTTAGATTATTCTAGGCGGTCAACAACTTTAATTCTACCTGACATGGAACAAGCTTGTAATGTCCCACTACCAGCGCCAACACCATCAGAATTTTGGACAGAAGAAGAACAGCATGTACTAGAAGAGAATAGAAAATATTTTGAGCAGATGGCCTTAATAGCAGTTAAGGCTAAAACAGAAGGATTAATGAGACTGCCCAAAAAACCAAAAAGGAAGATAGAAGATTTGTTCAAAGAAAAAGACGGAAAGAAAAAGAGAGTAGAACCAACAACGCCAAGTGATTTACATCACTATCTCGTTTCAAACCAAGCAGATGTTAGCCATGCTATATCCACAGAAGCTTTCACAAATGCTTATTTTGCTCAAGCAGAAAATGAAAAAGATATTGTGGAAAGACTGCAAAAAGGGATGAGAAATCTCAAAAGACAGGACGCACAACAAATCTTAATTTACATTCAGTTTGGACAGTTTTTGATTATGTGCAAACAATGGCAGGAGAAGCAAAGAAAAGAAGGGAGAATGAAAGAAACGTGGGCTGACTGGTTGAAAGCAAAAACTGGCTATTCCGATGTTCATGCGCGTAGACTACGCGCCGTTGCTAGATCGCTTTATGCATTTCCGCGATTTACCACTGTTGGTTTGCCAATCAGTTTTATCATGGGCAAACTTAAACAAATCGAAGAGATGCTCCAGATCGAAGAGTACAGAGAGTACTGGTCAGAAACGCCGCATATTCCTGTCACATCAGAGCTCCAACAGTCCCAGTCTTAGACTTACAGTGCTTGTTTGTGCGCAACAACAGAAGTATCACACTGCACCTGCACTGTTAGACAAGTGTTTAAATATAGTAACGATCATGCATGTACGGTTTCAAAAATAGTAATGACGTGATTCTAAATATAGTAACGATCATGCATGTACGGTTTGCTGCGCCTGCCCTGCTTTGGCTGTCTTCTTAATCATCCTGCTTCAACACCCTGCTTCAGCTGTGTTATTGTTTTTGCTTCACCCTGCTTCAACGCCCTACTATAAACTTTTTAGGCTGCCTTCGGGCGGCCGCCGAGTGTTAACTTATTCAATTGACTTGGGTATTTGATTCAAGCTTTTGATAAGTGTACTTGGTGGCTGCTTTGAAACTCAACAAAGCCTTCTCCCCTTTCACAAACACTTCCCCAACGCAAGCAACGTCCTTTTCCCCGCTGCAGTCAAAACAAAGCTGTCATAGCGGGTTTTTTTGATTGACAAAAATTCTTATTACACACTCAGACTATTTGGAGCCGCGTTTGTCCTCCAGTGCCCAATTGCATAAGAATATTCTGGTGATGAATAAACGCGCTTTGTGTCATTAGCATCTAAAGATTTCTTGTTTACAATAGTTGTGTTGATCTGATGAAGCGCGGAACTGATCTTAGGGTTGTCATGGTGAAACACTCGCTTCTGAAACAGTGCTTCCTTGTAGTTATCATGCGATATGCTCGACTTTACAACCTGTTTGCTTACACCCTTTGCTTTTTTAACCACCCCTTTCTCACTTGCAACACTGTACATCTTTGCACGCAATCCAACATACTCCTTAATTATCTTCCCATTCATTTCATCTTTCATCTTTCCAATAACCTTCTTGTTAACATTTGAGTGCAATGGTGATTCTTTAGGGTAGTCGCAAGTGTCATAAAAAGAATCTTTTCCTTTTACTGCAGGACTTTCAGCTTCTAGATCTTTGTAAATGTCATCCGCTGGAATGTCAAGTAAGAATGAATCTGTGTCTGTGTAAAGTACTCTCGATTTGGGATATCTTGGTTTCAAATAATCATACAAAAACTCAAGCATCAACAGTTTTGACAACTCTAGCACAGTAAAGCCTATGAATACTGGTTTGTCAAGCTTGACTTCAAGTTTTTTCATTAAGATACCATACAGCTGTTCATGAAAGTATTTAAAGTCTTGATACTGTGGTTTGGATGTCAGCTTGATGGCCTCATTTTCTCTTGTAACAAGTCTAACATCCTTTCTCTTGTGTGGGTTTTCCATTGTCTTACCAAAGCAACTGTTGTTCATCAGTTTAAAAAAGTCTTTCTCTGATGCATCAGCGGCTTTGGTTCTCAGTTCTGTGTTTTTCATGATGTAAGGTTTCATAAACTGTTCTTGATCAAATAAAATTATACGATGAACAGCCTTCAAAATCAATCCATGTCTAATGTAAAACTGTAACAGTCTGTAGTGACACACATACTTCTTTTTGTGAAACAGATTGGGCACCAGCTTTGGAGGTTCTCTTGGGTTTACTTTTAACCTCTCAGCCGCTAAAGGATAATCATTATGTAGATCATGAAGTGATAGTGGATAGTCTAAGTCAACTTCTAGTATCCATCCCTTTCGACTGTCTGGGCCTGCTTTTAATATTGCCAGCACAACACATTGTGAAAATGGTCCTGAATAGATCTTAAAGTTCCGAAGTGGAAGCGTCTGACACATTGCCCAACCATACAAATTGTTTGCATCTAGATACATGATGTAATTAGAAGGTTTCATAGGATCAAAGTCGTCCAAGTATTTGTTGTTGGCTTTGCAGTAATTGTGTGAAGCCATACTGATTCCTCCACGTAGTCCATTTTCAATCATCTGAAGTGTATGTAGATCTGATAGCAAGTCAATCTTTACTCCTGTAAATCTAAGAAATGCATCCCAGCTCATGCCTGGTGCAGATATGTAATGTGAAGGATCTAGATTGTAGTGCTTCATACATGTTCTTCTGTAATTCTCAAATATATCTGCAAGTAAACAAACATCAGCCAACAAATATTGATCATGATAATCACCCATTGTATTACATCCTAATTTATTCCATGCAGTCTTAGCGTGTTCATAGTCTTCGTCACTTATACCTTTACCCTTCAGCCGTGAGAAGTAAGCATCCTTTGGCGGTAACTCATCTTCATCAAACCTCTCCCACGAATCCATGTATTCATATGGATAGACTCCCTTTCTAACTAAGTCACTGTCAAAGTACTTACATGTGATTGGGAAAGCAGTTAGTGATGAAGATAAAGACTCAAGTGTTCCCATCAGATGTTGAGCAGAATCGTAGAAGTGTAAACTATTCAGAGTAAAGGCCATGTACTTTTCTGAAGACTGCGCAATGCATCTTGCTTTGTATTCATCAGTTACTGCCTGCATGATCAGATGTGAATCATAACCGCGCAAGTTATGGAAGAAGATTGGAAGCTTCCAAGTCTTAGGATCAAACTTTAATTGTAGATTACATTTGCTGTGTGCTGCTCCTCGGAACTGCCCACTTACATGATCATGATCTCTTACTATTGGATTGTCTGTGTTTGGTGTTAGACTTTGTTCGCATATCCAACACTGTGTGGTAGAGTTAAACTGTTCTTGGTCTTCCGGTTTCATAACAATGTCTGAAAGATTCAGTTGTTTGGAGCAGTCATTTCGCACTTGGTTCATTTGCTGTAAGAAGTTCTTTGCTGCATTAGGTCCTCTGTACAATTGCGGTTTAGAATGTTTACCATCTGAACTAACAACAATAAATGCATATGAACAGACTTGATGATTACTTAGAGTTACTGTTTTAGGTAGGTCTTTTGGTAAAGGTCCTTCATATGGCACAATGATAGATTCAAAGTCAGCATAAACAACATAAGGACTTTTCTGTAGTTTGCATACATTCTTAAAATACACTTTGCTGTCTGGCGGTGGTGTTGTTAACTTCACAACTGCATCATCAACGCTCTTACAATGTTGGCATATCAAAACAGTGGAGGCGAATTCAGTATTAGAGCTCACAGTCCTGTGTTATAGCTGCCTTGTTTTGTTTAGCGTGTGCTGACAAAACACTAGCCCCTGCTCGTCAAGCGTTAAACGGTTTGTCTTTCGCCGCTAGCCTGCAGGCGAGTTGGCGTTGTTTATCTCTGGTGGCCACTGTTTATAATTCAGAATCTCGGAACCGAGTCTCAGTAAAAACTCTTGGAGAAGTCTGCAAAGCGAAGACCAGAGCTTTTTTGCTATGTATGTGGGGGTTTTGCAGACGACATTTTGAAGCATACGCGTTGCCATGACTGCATCAAAATGTTGTATTAAAAACTTCGATAAAGTATCTCAGTTGCACATTTTAGCAAGGTCAATCATTATGCTAATTTAAAATCGCTTCAAGCACTTATTGATTAAAACCAAAACTGAAATATAATCTGCTAACACTTTCTTTTATCTATCTAGAGAGTATTGCCAGGATGGTCACGTGCTTCCGTCTTAAATAAACGGGATTATGTATGCCACAGTATGGATGAACCGAGAACTTTGCATTCACTGAAGTGGCCGTAACACAGGTTAAATAGCAATCTGTTTAACAGAGCTCTGTAAAGCACACAATCTCCCCCCCCCCCCTCCCCAGCCCCCCAAACAGATTAACAAAATAAAAGAAGATGATTTTAGAAACAGCAGCCGGAGAGAGGCCCGCGGGGAGGGGGGGGGATTAAAGATTGGAATTTAATTATAATTGGATAGATCCGCCGCACTGCCAAGAAAAGCGTACAGTGTTTCACCCACTTTCCCGAAAATATATGCATCTGTGTTAAAATTGTCAAAATGGAGTTCCAACTTATCATCAGTGATCAGACATAATTATGTAGATAGATGATCAATGTAGGCTATATTATATCTCTGTTATCATGCACTACTGACTCAACAACACAAATACTTGCTGAATATAATATCTCTATTTGAAAGCATATCCAAAGGAACCTTTTGTCTCTGTTGATAAATATCGAAGTTCATTGCATTATCTTTACTCTAGACTTGTATTCAGTTTCTCTGTCAGAGCGGCAAAGTATCGTCTGCTACAGACACCGACCCAGCAGTAAGAAAGCATAGGCTCTAGCTGAATACATTTTATTTTTTTCTCGTCAAAAGTAGAAAATACATTCATTCGTAAAGAAGAACTAGGGTTTAGATGAAAAGGTTAGTCAGTGTAATATCATATATATACCAATAGATTAAGGAAGATTTTTCAAGAAAGTGCCGATTGTGTTTTTTGTGGTTAGGCCTATCTTTTATCGCGAGTTCCGACAGTAGCGGCTCGGTTACTGCGGACCAGCATAACTGAGTTCACACAGAACTATTCTCAGCTGCACTCAACATGGAAAAAACCCTGTGTTAATTGTTTCAAGACAACCACATTTTGTAACACTACTTTGAAACTTCTGCTTCTTGTCATCATTATAATCATTGCAAGGGCTCCAGGAACTGAGAAATGTTAAACACACTTAAAACCACGTAAATGTTACAGGAAGGCGCCTTTACCGCCTATGCATGGTGCCACAGATTTCAGCAGCTAGCGGCCGCCGTGACCTTGCAAGGCGGAGCATCGAAATTTGCGCGGAATATTCAAAAAGCTTAAACCACACTCACTTTTTTTTTCTTGAAAACAGCATAAATATTGTTTTAAGCGTAATAAGTTTAATCTGTATGTATGCTGGAGGTGTAAATGCACTAACATGCATATTTTGTTGCTTGTAAGATGTAGTGTTCACTTACAAAACTTTGACAAGTTTGGTCTTTCGGTTGGCGGTGTAATGTGATTCTTATGTACCGGTTCGACATGTAGGAAACAGCAGTATTTAACTGATTTCTTCCGCATTGAATGTTTCTTTGTGCAATCAGTATAGAAGATTGCAGAGAGTGTATTCTGATGATTTAAAATGTGTGTATTATTATTAAGCAGCCCTGATAGTACTGACTATGTCTCTTTCTACTAAACTGACTCAGTGTGTGACTTCTTAACTGTGCACATTTTCAGCCAGAAATTCATTTCTCTTCCTTGTCTTGCTTGCAAATTTGTTCTTTCCTGGCCGAGCGATAACATAAACACTCCTGCCAAGGGTTGTGTTCTGCGATGTTTTAGAGCTCGGAAAGGCAGCAGAGGGCTTGTCATCAGCTTTCCCTAAATGGATTGCTTGAGGGCTAATAAGGAAGGGATACTGCTATATCAGTGGTGGTTGTTGACATCTTGTATATATACAGCTTGCTGAATCCTAATGCATGGGCCAAAGAAGGAAACTCGGCTCCACTGATTTGATATGGCTTGTGTATAAGTGCTGCATGAATTGATGGAATACGCAAGAGACATCGCCTACAAAAGTCTTGTTTACTATTGTGATTGCTTGTGCTCGCCATCAGTCTACTCATTGTACGAATCAAAGTGTAATGATATTTTACACCATCAGTCATTAGTAACATGTCAACATGGTTAGTATCACAATCACCAATCGTTGGTGAGTTCTTTGATATTCTGACTGGTTTCAGTTCATCTTCCTCATCCCACGTGTAAACATTTACGGTGATGGGTTTGTTTTGCTGTTCAAATTTGTCAATGCTTGTAATGCTGACAGGAAATTCAATACCAGTAAAGTTTAGTTTATTTCTGTATGCATGATAGTTAGACACTCTTTCTGCATTTTTCTTTACACTGTACAGTCTTGCCAGAACACACCACATAAAACATTTGTCATCATCATTCTTTATGTTCAGCACAGCACGTTTTTTGACAAGAGCAGGAGGTAAAGGTATGTAACTTCTACCTCTGATGGGGGCAAATTTACTTAGCTTCAATTCTATTTTTAGAATTTCACCTTCTGACCATCCGGATCCTTTCATCTTTGCATCCTCTGCAGCTTGCTCAAACCGTTTCATCATTTCATCTGCCCAGTTTCCATTCAATTCTGCCATAGAATTAAGTGCTAGTTGTCTGGTTGAAACATGAACTTCTAGCACCTCATCACTGATTGTTTTGTATTTTATTAAACTGACTATCTGCACTTTTACTGGAGGTTCAATCAACAAATTGTTTGGAATTTGTTCAATGGCGTCTTGCACACTGGACTGCACATTTTGAGGATCCGTTACTTGTAATTCAACGGTGTCAAATACTGTCGATAAAGATTCTAATACAGAGTCTTCCATCGCTGTGAGTTTGATTTTATAACTCAAAATAAAAATATAAATTAAAAAAATGAAGTTGCTTAGAATTCTTTCTCAGAGCTTCCATTTTTGTTAACACTATAAAATCTGAAATAAAAAATCATTTAACATTTGTACCACGTGGAACTAATTGTAATTCCTCTTTTACAAAGGCTCTTTGCGGTGCTGGTTCTCTCAAGTAATATATAGGTGGATTTGTCTCTACTACTCTCTTGATTTCATGAATGTCAATACTCCAGATTGGATCCGTTGCACGCTTCCTGCTGTCACCCTCAGCTTCACCGGGTGCATATAAATATCTGACTTTCTGATTGAAAGGTAGTAATGCCACTGGTGTTGTTGACTTTGGAGCAACAGGTATTGTTTTCTGTTTGATTGCATCAACTGGTCTTAACCCTGTAGCTTTAAATACCTCCAGATTCATTGCTCTAAGTACTGATGGTAATCTTTTGACCCATTCAGTGTTACGCAATTTACTTTCTGTGTCCAAAAATTCCTGATGGTACTGATATGAAAACAGTTTTTCTGCCAACTGTTTGTTAAAGCTCTCAACAATAGCCTGTGACCTGTGGTTTCCTGGAATACCTCTCTTCACTGTAACATGATGTTTTAACAGAAGCTGGTTGACAGCTCCTTTACACTCCTTACCATCATCGCACTGAATCATTCTGGGATACTTTAGTGGTCCACGTCTGTAAATTTCTTGCAGGGCAACAGCTGTAGCTATAGCACTTTTCTCTGTCAACGGTTCAGCATCTTTGTATCTTGTTGCAACATCAACTACAGTCAGTGCATACTTATATTTCTTCCTTCTGACTGTGTCATGCGGTAAATACAGCAGGTCTATTTGATGAGTGTCATTCGGTTTAATGTTAACAAAGTGTGGTCGTGTAATTTTTCTTGGTGCAGGTAAATAGATCTGCCAAACTGCCTGCTTTGACAACCATTTCTTTGCTGTATCTTGAGAAACACCTGCTGCGTCACTGAGCTTGTCAATAGCAGTTCTTCCTTTCCAGTATCCTTTTGGGGAATAATATATTTTAGATAACAAAGCATCACTCATGGTTTTTTAAATGACAGAATATTAAGATTTGACAGCACGCGCAATAAAGTAAACAACAGCCATACCAATAACAATGAAAACAATTTCGCCCACCTTCTGCTCTTCTGAAGGCTGATAAAAGTCACCCAGTTTTGGAGGAGCACTTGTCTTCATTTTCTTTCCAGTTACAAGATAGTATTCTTGAATGGCTGCATCAACATTGGCAAAGGTTTTGTTTGCATGTCCTTGCTGCCTGAGTTTATCATTCATAAAGTCTAACTGCGCAATTCGTTTCTTCTCGTATTCATCCTGTGCTTTCGCCAGTTGTTCCATGGCTTTGTTGTGCCTTTCCCTCTCTTCACCATTTTGCAGTTTAGAAAACAAATAGTTGCTGCCAGAAAATGCAAGCGCATTTACAATCGCACCTCCCACCATCATAACCAAGCTAGCCATTTTATTGTCTTACATGTTTATATTTTCTGGAATAATTCCTTGCTTCACCAAAAAGTCTTTTGTTGCAAAGGAAGCTGTCACAACACCAATTAGTTTAGCACCGTCTTCGAAGTCTAACTTTCCCAAGTCGGCTGGTTTCATTCTGAGGAGACTTTTACCCAGCATTGTGTAACCTACACTCAAGCCTCCAATCACTGCAGCGTGATAAACTAGATTAACTATTGTCTTTTCAGAACTCATTTTTATGTTATCAAAATTAAAATATTAAAATTATTCCATATGAAATGAATCCACTGCAGGTACTACTGTGGGCTTTTTTATTGTTTGTACTGCTTTGTTTGTTGGTTTTGGTGTTTCTGATTTTGGTGTTTCTGATTTTGGTGTTTCTGATTTTGGTTTTTCTGACACTTTATATTTGCCTTGCCAAAGTTTGTAAAGCAAGTATCCACCTCCTCCAACAACAGCTGCTACAGCTACTTTTCTGTATGATAGAAATGAAGATTTTAATTCTTGATCAGTTTGTGTGACCTTAGTCACTTCAGGAATGTTTGGTGTCTGCTCAACTTCAGACATAATGTTCTGCTTTGCCTTTTGATTTAACTTTTTTTGTCTGTTCCATTCGGCTAGTTTTTTTCCTGCTTCTACTCTACCAGGTTTCTTTGTCACTGTGTTCACTTCTGGTATTTTCGTCTGCTCCACTGTCTGCTTCAACTGATCTGTCATCTTTTTTATTCTGAAAATTAATGTGTTTGAAAGTAATTAATCCAGCAACAAATGGTACTAATAAAGCACCAAATCGATAATACAGGCCACAGGCAAGAGATTCGAGGGACTTGGAAACAACAGGGTCATGAGTTAGATCATGTGTTAAGTCTTCCTCCGAGTCGAGAGGTGTAAAATGTCCAAAAATCTTTGTGTACAAACCTATAACAGTCTGTCCAATACTTCTAACCATCTTAGAACCAAGCACTGATTCATACCGTCCATGATACTTTTCTATATCTTCTGAGGAAAGATGTTGTACTTCTTCCACAGTTAACTGCCGCCCAAGGTAGTGTTTTGTTTTTCCACAAACAGCAAGTGAATACAATCTTTCTTTTTTATCAGGTATAGTCCTACTGTCACAGATTTCAATATCTGTAGCAGTCTGCATCAGCAATTCATCACAGTTCATTTTATTTTGATGCAGAATAAAATTAAAATCTAGTAATTAAACTTGAGTAAGAACTTAGGTAGGAACTTGAGTAGGAACTTAGGTAGGAACTTGAGTAAGAACTTAGGTAGGAACTTGGGTAAGAACTTAACAAGAACTTGTGTAAGAACTTGAGTAAGAACTTGGGTAAGAACTTGAGTAAGAACTTGACAAGAACTTAGTAAGAACTTGACAAGAACTTAGTAAAAACTTGACAAGAACTTAGCAAGGATTTCTACAAACATACATACTGAACTGGTTGATCAGTTTTTAAAACCAGTTTCGAGTGCTTAGAAGATTTCAGATTATTCTTTATTCTTTCTCTCTCCTGTTTGTTTTCAATGACATCATTTTCTCGAAGACACTCTTCAAAACTGTCACGGTCCTTTGAATAGAACAATGTTATTGTTTTGAGTTGCTCTCTAAAGTCTTTCAGAACTGCATTGTATTTTTGTGTTAATATCCAAACTGATATTAATGCATGTCGTCCACTGAATGCAAGCTTTGCTAGTGCACTTTTCTTTCTAACAATGTCACGTTCTGCTGCACAGTCATCAATAATAAACAGTGTTGGCGTGTTCTGAAAAAGATCGAAATAATGCTCCAAGCAAACATTTAGACGATCAGAAGGATTTACAATAAATATATTTTGATCAGACCATATGAATTTTCTCTCCTTGTATGTTCTGTTATGCTTTATGGTTGGACAGAATATGACTATGTGTTCAAAGTGATTTATGTAAACAGTCTGTAATAAATCCAAAACATATCTTGTTTTGCCGCAACCTGTTGCCCCACAAATCAAAGAACAGTGTGGATCTTTTGGAAGAAAATCTAGATACTTCATTTTAACACGTTCAATAAACAATATCCTGTAATCTGCTTTCAGAGATGTTTAACTGCGCATCTGACACAACAAACACGTAGATCTTAACTGATTTACTACTACTCCCTACTTCCTTTTCAATTTGTATTGTGATTCCTTCTGATCCGTTTTCAATTCGCCTTCCACTTCCATGCAGTTTGTTGTCGTCAGTTGTTCTGAGATCCAGCCATAACGCATATTTATTTGTCAAGAAATCTTCTACGCCAACACCGTGTAAATGTAGATCTTTAGCCACAAGATCAGATGTTGGGTCTTTCAATCTTCCTCCAGTAAAGTACTTTCTTGCTTCATCATAGTGTTGGTATGGCAGCATGCCAGATGCAAATATTTGGTTTGGCTGCCCTTCAATTGTGCAATATACTCTATTGATTAGTGGATTGTAAAACTTTTCTATTTGCCTTTCATATGAATCTTTTGGTTCCTCAAACAACATAAGTATTCCCTTCATTGACCTAGCTGGTGTATTCAAGTTAATGTTCCAGATTGGATCAGCCTGGCTTTTTGAAAGTGTACTGTGATTCAACACTCTTTCATAATAGATAGGCAGCTTAGAACTGTACTGATTTTCTATAAGTCTAGCCAGTTCAGGATGGTTTACAACATCAAACTCTAAAGAAATTCCAGACACCTTATACTTTGCTTCCGGGTCTTGTGAAAGCATAACACGATCATAACTATTGAAAGTCAGGTCGTATGACAGCCTGTCACGCAATGCTCCTTGATAGAAGGGAGGATGTGAATTTATGAGTTCAAAGTCAAGTGGAATACAAAATTTGTTTCCAAAAGCAACATTGACAGCGTTATCTTTTTTGTTGTCAGCTTTATCTCCGGCTCCTATTCTAACTTTTATCCCATTGTCTGACTGAATCCCTTGAAACACTCTGTTTTTCTTTTCATTGTCAGTCAACCAATTATCTGCATAAACTAAAAATACATCTGCATTATTCAATGACATCACTTCCCGCCCTTCCAGTTTGACAGTAATCTTCCTCACAATTGCTCTTCCTACATTATAAGCCAAAGTCCTATTTTCATCTGAGCCAGATTCTAATTCTAATTTGAATGATAGTCTTACAGTGCCTGGTACAATAACATCGTTCTTACCTAGATTAGGAAACCTAACAGTAAGTATTTCATTCTGATCAATAGTAGAAGGATTATTTGTAACTATAACTGTTTGCCTTATTCCTTTTACCCCGAGAGGCTCTTTCAGCCTTCTGTAAGGATCAAGAACAGAACCGAACGATTGTGCCATCTTTTTTTATTTTCAAAATAAAAAATAAGTTACAAATGGCAGAAGGTGGATTTGAAGATTTATTTGAGCCAGCGGACGACATGAGCGAAGCAATCCCTTTGGTTCCCTACCATCATTCACTGCATTATGAGGTGGCACGACATGAACTTCTGGAAGGTAAAGTTAGAGATTTCTACAAAAGTTTAGGAGAAGAACCTGATGTTTTAGATCCAAACCAGTTCAAAATGGAAGCAAATCATTTATATACAACTAGCGATAAAGGAGAAAAAGTCCAACTTACATATAAATCTAATCCTGCTAAGTTTCTATCAAAAGTTTCACTAAAACAAAAACTTACTGCTAATCGACTTAGGCAATTAGATATTGTGCCTAGCACACGGTCATCATCTTCCCATGTTGTTTCCTTACTTCAACAAGCAGAACTAGGACTACCAACTGCTACTCAAATAGAATCTGTTCCATTGCAAGATCTTAATAAACTTGCAGATGAGGCTGATCAACTTATACAAGAGATAGAGACTTCTTTTTCTGAGGAAACTTCACTGAAGACTCCACATGAACTATTACCTATGAGAGAAATAGAAGCCCTTAATCAATCACTACAAACCATCAGAGGTGAAATAGCAAATAATCTGTCAAAACTAGGTCAGCTGGATGAAGATATAAACAAAGAGAAACAAAAACTTGCTGATGCTGATGATTTGAACCTAGAACAAGAAGTAAAAAACAGAATTTCTAAGCGTTTAAAAGATTTGCAGGAGGAGAAAGCCATAAGGTTAGAAGTTCTAAGTAACAATAGAGAACAACTGAGAACACAGGTCAGCAGAATAAAAAATACAATTCAAAGAATCCTTTACGAAGACACAACTCTTGCTGAAAGAATTAGAACGCTTTTCAGAGAGCAGGGAATCACAATAGCTAGTATACTAACTGCGTTAGGATTTGCAATAAGCACATTAGTGTTAACACTCACAGGTGGCACTGTCACACCTCCACCTCCACCTCCACCTTCACCTTCATCTGATCCGGGATGGGTAAAGAAACAACTCAAACACATTGCAGAACTATTAAAGAAACTAGCAGCAAAAGCTTTGGATGCACTTCCAGGAATCATTGGTTCAATTGTTAGCTGGCTGTTATCTTTTGCAGGTAAAGTTGTTGGTTTCATGGCTGAACATCTCTGGACTCTAATAGTTTTAATTGCAGGTGTTCTGCTAACGAGAATAAAGCAAAAGTAAGCCTACACCCACTCCACCAATTACTAGAGCAGTCTTCTGCGATTCATGATCATCACTAATACTAACAGCTTGATCATCACTAGTGACAGAATGATCTTCACCTGCAGCGTGATCTTCACTTGTCACGCTTTGTTTCTGTTCATTGTGATATGGCTGTAACATCGTTCTGATTTCTGAATTCAGTTCTTCACCCTTTCCAAGCGGCTGGGTGTCACTAGCAATAATGATTTCATTGTTATAATTTGTTATTGTTCCAATCTGCAGCTGGAGATCAGAAGGTAACATGTAAAGGCCGTTACCAACAGCAAAGTCAACTTTTGATCTTGCATAACGGAGAGAGTCTTGATACCTTTTGATGCTGGAAGGCAGATCAACTGCAGAGTTTATGACATCTTCTAAATTTGATAACAACTGTTTCTGCGCACCAAACCCTGTGCTTGTTCTCATTATGTTTGATCGTGTCTGTGCCTGCGAGCCTAGCAAGCACCACGCATATGTTCGGATAGATTCATTGATCCTTTCAACACCTGATCCAGTGAAACCTTTGCCGGTGTCTAATATAAAAGTAGTCCATGCATTGTGGTGCTGTTGTTCTATTGATCCTAACTGTACCTGCACATTTGAAGAAAAAGATGTATGACCTGGCCAGTAATCAAAATTATACCTCCTGTGGACACCCCATAAATATAGTGTTCCCATGCCATGGTTTTTGTCTTGCTTTTGCCTAAAGTCGGTCTTAAAATCTATATTGAATTCATTGCAGAGACGCTCATACACTTTCATGTTTATCCTATTGTTGAATGGGTTCCAGCTCTTTTCATGCGGCATTGGTGCCTGAAGTTCAGACAAGATTCTCCTGCACTGATAGTAAACGTGAAATGTGTACACACACTTTGTCAGTAAGTTTGAATTATTCATGTGGTCTGCATAGGACACTCCACATCCTGTGGTTGCACAGAATATTGCAAAGTTTAACTGATTCTGATAGAACTGAATTGGGTGAGAGTTCCACATCTTTGGAACACTATCATTTTTGATTGGGGGATTTAGGTAAGAATGGAATGGGTCAGGCACTTTAACGCGAATGGATTCTGTTTCTGTTACAGCAAAGTCCAACTCATGGAAAGAAATAGTCTTTGGATTGTAATATGGTCCAGTTTTGTATTTAATGTCTTTGTTGAATTTATACTGAATCATTTTTGTTGTTGAATAAAAAATGTTTATCACACTAACAAATGTGAAGACTGGTGTGCCAGTTAAACTTGCAAACCCTATCAACAATCAAAATGGAGGAATGAAAGTTGCACTGCATGAAATTATGTACAAGGTTACTTGGTATAATATCAGTAAAAAAAAGAATAACAACTGGGTTAGAATTAATGGTAAAACACATTCTGTAGAAGATGGTTACTATGACTTCTGCACTTTAGAGAAAGAATTGTTTGCTCCAGTAGGTATTACAGCGAGTTTAAATCATGCAAGTCTCATTGCTACTCTTACTTTGCCCAAAACTAGAGAAGTAAACGTTTACTTTCCAACCAAACTCCTTGATATGCTTGGAATTACAAAAATATACAAGGGAACACGTCCCATTGACATGGATGTTAACAGTGTACTGTTTGTTCACATGAGAGAGCTTAACACATCCTATAATCTGTTTAATGATCAGCGTTCTGATCTGCTTAGGATTCTTCCACCGAGTGATGCCTCTTTTTGTAAAATGCACGTGCCAACATTTAAGACACTTCAGTTCAAGGACTTGGAGGAAGGGTGTCATGAATTCCTACACATTGATCTGAAAAATCAAAGTGGACAACCAGTTGATTGTTTGTTTAACATTACATTGGAAATAGTTCCATAAAATATTGAGTATTAAAATGTCGAGTGGACCTACAATAGCTTATCCTGTTGCATGTTCAACTATAGAGTTGAAAGATTTAGCAGACGCTATCGACTTTGAGAGCAATGCTGAAGTTGGTGCAGTGTATGCATTCGAGTTTACAGACACTGGTCATTACAAGAGAAAGGAAATCGACGATGAAAAGAAACCAAGATTCCTCAAACTAGGTCAAATCCGTGATGTTAATGTACCTGATCCAATTGTCGATGACACATTCTACATGTGGAAACATCAGAATAAAAAATGGGTACTTAGTCCTGTTATAAAAAAGATTGACTGGGAAATGAAGTTTGAATTTGTGAGTCCATACACTCTTGTTGGAAAAGACGACACATTCCGTAAGTCAATCAATGCTAAACCACTAATTGTTAGCCTTGTTCCTGCGATTAACAGCAGGGGAGAAGTTGCAGTTAAACCTTTCCATAAGAACAACTATCTCATTCACAGAAAACAAAGTGTTGAAAAGGACGCTGACACCATTGTCGATTTTATACCCAAGCTTCCAATAGGGCAGAATGCAACTATGATATTTGATATAGTTGTCAGGAAAAGGGAAGAAACCACAAACACTGTTCTAATGAGAGGAATAAATCTCAACTGGAGACCATTAAATGTTGAAGAAGTCAGAGTATTTATTGCTGTTCAAAAGGATTCTAACACAATAAAAAAACAGACGTCAAACCAAAATGTTGTTGTTAACGCAGATATAAATAATTTAACAGAAATAAGAAGTATTAATCTTACTTATCTTGATTTGATTGCTTTCTACTATACAGATAAGGTGTTAAGCAATGAACAGCTTCAAAGCTTAGCAGAAACACTGGCCAGTGAGAATTAAGATAAATATTTTATATTTTGCATTAAAAAGATGACTAGCAGTGTGAAGCTTTATCCTAATATTGATGAAAGTGCAGCAGAAAGTCAACAATTCAGACTGGCACACATTAGTAATATACAAAAACAACTAGAAGATGAATTAGAAAAATATTCTCGCGCTAGACGTAAGTACTCAACAACTTACAACAGCCTTTCTAATGCCAGCACTGGTTCTACTATCCTTGCATCAGCTGCAGGTGTAACGGGAACAATTCTGTTAGCTACCGGAGTAGGGACTCCAGTTTCTCTAATCCTAGGTGGTGTGGCAGCAGCAGTTGGTGGTTTATCATTTATAGCATCAGCTATAATGAAAAAAATTGTGAAAAAGCTTGAAAAACACGAATCCATTTCCACTCTTGCATCATCAAAATTGTCTAGCCTAAAACTGTCTATCAGTAAAGCACTTGAAGATTCAAAAGTTTCTGACGAAGAATTCAAACAGATACAAACAGACTTTGATGACTACAAAAGTAAGAAAGCAAGTATTCAAACAAAAACACGAGCTGAATATAACAAGCCAATCGATATAGAAGATCTGAAAAAGCAGTTTTTAAAAAAGGGGATTCAAATAGGACGGGAAGAAAAAGTAAAAATAGAATCACTTGTAAAGAGTTAACTATTCGTTTAGACAGTCACATTGCATGTATCAGATATAATTCTAACAGTGAAAGAACATATGAAGTAAAGTTTGTAAATGAGAGAGCGTATTGAGCTTAAGAATGTTGTATAAGAGAAAGGGGGAATGTACGTTCTGGGTTACTGATTCCGACAGACCCGGCATTGGTTCAAAACAACCTTACTTTACTGTATTTTTTTTTGTATGGATTTATGCAGTATTTTTCTGATTTTGTCGCATGTTTCATTTTAGTAAAAGTTTAGTCCAGAAGCCTATTTTGCGTTAATATTTAGGGTCTGTCGGAATCGGTGAGCCAGAACGTACATTCTCCCTTTCTCTGTGCTTCCTTGTAGTTAACATGCGATATGCTCGACTTTACAACCTGTTTGCTTACACCCTTTGCTTTTTTAACCACCCCTTTCTCACTTGCAACACTGTACATCTTTGCACGCAATCCAACATACTCCTTAATTATCTTCCCATTCATTTCATCTTTCATCTTTCCAATAACCTTCTTGTTAACATTTGAGTGCAATGGTGATTCTTTAGGGTAGTCGCAAGTGTCATAAAAAGAATCTTTTCCTTTTACTGCAGGACTTTCAGCTTCTAGATCTTTGTAAATGTCATCCGCTGGAATGTCAAGTAAGAATGAATCTGTGTCTGTGTAAAGTACTCTCGATTTGGGATATCTTGGTTTCAGATAATCATACAAAAACTCAAGCATCAACAGTTTTGACAACTCTAGCACAGTAAAGCCTATGAATACTGGTTTGTCAAGCTTGACTACAAGTTTTTTCATTAAGATACCATACAGCTGTTCATGAAAGTATTTAAAGTCTTGATACTGTGGTTTGGATGTCAGCTTGATGGCCTCATTTTCTCTTGTAACAAGTCTAACATCCTTTCTCTTGTGTGGGTTTTCCATTGTCTTACCAAAGCAACTGTTGTTCATCAGTTTAAAAAAGTCTTTCTCTGATGCATCAGCGGCTTTGGTTCTCAGTTCTGTGTTTTTCATGATGTAAGGTTTCATAAACTGTTCTTGATCAAATAAAATTATACGATGAACAGCCTTCAAAATTAATCCATGTCTAATGTAAAACTGTAACAGTCTGTAGTGACACACATACTTCTTTTTGTGAAACAGATTGGGCACCAGCTTTGGAGGTTCTCTTGGGTTTACTTTTAACCTCTCAGCCGCTAAAGGATAATCATTATGTAGATCATGAAGTGATAGTGGATAGTCTAAGTCAACTTCTAGTATCCATCCCTTTCGACTGTCTGGGCCTGCTTTTAATATTGTCAGCACAACACATTGTGAAAATGGTCCTGAATAGATCTTAAAGTTCCGAAGTGGAAGCGTCTGACACATTGCCCAACCATACAAATTGTTTGCATCTAGATACATGATGTAATTAGAAGGTTTCATAGGATCAAAGTCGTCCAAGTATTTGTTGTTGGCTTTGCAGTAATTGTGTGAAGCCATACTGATTCCTCCACGTAGTCCATTTTCAATCATCTGAAGTGTAGGTAGATCTGATAGCAAGTCAATCTTTGCTCCTGTAAATCTAAGAAATGCATCCCAGCTCATGCCTGGTGCAGATATGTAATGTGAAGGATCTAGATTGTAGTGCTTCATACATGTTCTTCTGTAATTCTCAAATATATCTGCAAGTAAACAAACATCAGCCAACAAATATTGATCATGATAATCACCCATTGTATTACATCCTAATTTATTCCATGCAGTCTTAGCGTGTTCATAGTCTTCGTCACTTATACCTTTACCCTTCAGCCGCGAGAAGTAAGCATCATTTGGTGGTAACTCATCTTCATCAAACCTCTCCCACGAATCCATGTATTCATATGGATAGACTCCCTTTCTAACTAAGTCACTGTCAAAGTACTTACATGTGATTGGGAAAGCAGTTAGTGATGAAGATAAAGACTCAAGTGTTCCCATCAGATGTTGAGCAGAATCGTAGAAGTGTAAACTATTCAGAGTAAAGGCCATGTACTTTTCTGAAGACTGCGCAATGCATCTTGCTTTGTATTCATCAGTTACTGCCTGCATGATCAGATGTGAATCATAACCGCGCAAGTTATGGAAGAAGATTGGAAGCTTCCAAGTCTTAGGATCAAACTTTAATTGTAGATTACATTTGCTGTGTGCTGCTCCTCGGAACTGCCCACTTACATGATCATGATCTCTTACTATTGGATTGTCTGTGTTTGGTGTTAGACTTTGTTCGCATATCCAACACTGTGTGGTAGAGTTAAACTGTTCTTGGTCTTCCGGTTTCATAACAATGTCTGAAAGATTCAGTTGTTTGGAGCAGTCATTTCGCACTTGGTTCATTTGCTGTAAGAAGTTCTTTGCTGCATTAGGTCCTCTGTACAATTGCGGTTTAGAATGTTTACCATCTGAACTAACAACAATAAATGCATATGAACAGACTTGATGATTACTTAGAGTTACTGTTTTAGGTAGGTCTTTTGGTAAAGGTCCTTCATATGGCACAATGATAGATTCAAAGTCAGCATAAACAACATAAGGACTTTTCTGTAGTTTGCATACATTCTTAAAATACACTTTGCTGTCTGGCGGTGGTGTTGTTAACTTCACAACCGCATCATCAACGCTCTTACAATGTTGCTTGTGTATAAGTGCTGCATGAATTGATGGAATACGCAAGAGACATCACTGCAGACTTCCTGGCAGCCGCTGGTCTGAGGATCTAGCACGGCCACCAACATCGAACGCAGAAGAAGAAGAAGCAAGAGACATCGCCTACAAAAGTCTTGTTTACTATTGTGATTGCTTGTGCTCGCCATCAGTCTACTCATTGTACGAATCAAAGTGTAATGATATTTTACACCATCAGTCATTAGTAACATGTCAACATGGTTAGTATCACAATCACCAATCGTTGGTGAGTTCTTTGATATTCTGACTGGTTTCAGTTCATCTTCCTCATCCCACGTGTAAACATTTACGGTGATGGGTTTGTTTTGCTGTTCAAATTTGTCAATGCTTGTAATGCTGACAGGAAATTCAATACCAGTAAAGTTTAGTTTATTTCTGTATGCATGATAGTTAGACACTCTTTCTGCATTTTTCTTTACACTGTACAGTCTTGCCAGAACACACCACATAAAACATTTGTCATCATCATTCTTTATGTTCAGCACAGCACGTTTTTTGACAAGAGCAGGAGGTAAAGGTATGTAACTTCTACCTCTGATGGGGGCAAATTTACTTAGCTTCAATTCTATTTTTAGAATTTCACCTTCTGACCATCCGGATCCTTTCATCTTTGCATCCTCTGCAGCTTGCTCAAACCGTTTCATCATTTCATCTGCCCAGTTTCCATTCAATTCTGCCATAGAATTAAGTGCTAGTTGTCTGGTTGAAACATGAACTTCTAGCACCTCATCACTGACTGTTTTGTATTTTATCAAACTGACTATCTGCACTTTTACTGGAGGTTCAATCAACAAATTGTTTGGAATTTGTTCAATGGCGTCTTGCACACTGGACTGCACATTTTGAGGATCCGTTACTTGTAATTCAACGGTGTCAAATACTGTCGATAAAGATTCTAATACAGAGTCTTCCATCGCTGTGAGTTTGATTTTATAACTCAAAATAAAAATATAAATTAAAAAAATGAAGTTGCTTCCATTTTTGTTAACACTATAAAATCTGAAATAAAAAATCATTTAACATTTGTACCACGTGGAACTAATTGTAATTCCTCTTTTACAAAGGCTCTTTGCGGTGCTGGTTCTCTCAAGTAATATATAGGTGGATTTGTCTCTACTACTCTCTTGATTTCATGAATGTCAATACTCCAGATTGGATCCGTTGCACGCTTCCTGCTGTCACCCTCAGCTTCACCGGGTGCATATAAATATCTGACTTTCTGATTGAAAGGTAGTAATGCCACTGGTGTTGTTGACTTTGGAGCAACAGGTATTGTTTTCTGTTTGATTGCATCAACTGGTCTTAACCCTGTAGCTTTAAATACCTCCAGATTCATTGCTCTAAGTACTGATGGTAATCTTTTGACCCATTCAGTGTTACGCAATTTACTTTCTGTGTCCAAAAATTCCTGATGGTACTGATATGAAAACAGTTTTTCTGCCAACTGTTTGTTAAAGCTCTCAACAATAGCCTGTGACCTGTGGTTTCCTGGAATACCTCTCTTCACTGTAACATGATGTTTTAACAGAAGCTGGTTGACAGCTCCTTTAAACTCCTTACCATCATCGCACTGAATCATTCTGGGATACTTTAGTGGTCCACGTCTGTAAATTTCTTGCAGGGCAACAGCTGTAGCTATAGCACTTTTCTCTGTCAACGGTTCAGCATCTTTGTATCTTGTTGCAACATCAACTACAGTCAGTGCATACTTATATTTCTTCCTTCTGACTGTGTCATGCGGTAAATACAGCAGGTCTATTTGATGAGTGTCATTCGGTTTAATGTTAACAAAGTGTGGTCGTGTAATTTTTCTTGGTGCAGGTAAATAGATCTGCCAAACTGCCTGCTTTGACAACCATTTCTTTGCTATATCTTGAGAAACACCTGCTGCGTCACTGAGCTTGTCAATAGCAGTTCTTCCTTTCCAGTATCCTTTTGGGGAATAATATATTTTAGATAACAAAGCATCACTCATGGTTTTTTAAATGACAGAATATTAAGATTTGACAGCACGCGCAATAAAGTAAACAACAGCCATACCAATAACAATGAAAACAATCTCGCCCACCTTCTGCTCTTCTGAAGGCTGATAAAAGTCACCCAGTTTTGGAGGAGCACTTGTCTTCATTTTCTTTCCAGTTGCAAGATAGTATTCTTGAATGGCTGCATCAACATTGTCAAAGGTTTTGTTTGCATGTCCTTGCTGCCTGAGTTTATCATTCATAAAGTCTAACTGCGCAATTCGTTTCTTCTCGTATTCATCCTGTGCTTTCGCCAGTTGTTCCATGGCTTTGTTGTGCCTTTCCCTCTCTTCACCATTTTGCAGTTTAGAAAACAAATAGTTGCTGCCAGAAAATGCAAGCGCATTTACAATCGCACCTCCCACCATCATAACCAAGCTAGCCATTTTATTGTCTTACATGTTTATATTTTCTGGAATAATTCCTTGCTTCACCAGAAAGTCTTTTGTTGCAAAGGAAGCTGTCACAACACCAATTAGTTTAGCACCGTCTTCGAAGTCTAACTTTCCCAAGTCGGCTGGTTTCATTCTGAGGAGACTTTTACCCAGCATTGTGTAACCTACACTCAAGCCTCCAATCACTGCAGCGTGATAAACTAGATTAACTATTGTCTTTTCAGAACTCATTTTTATGTTATCAAAATTAAAATATTAAAATTATTCCATATGAAATGAATCCACTGCAGGTACTACTGTGGGCTTTTTTATTGTTTGTACTGCTTTGTTTGTTGGTTTTGGTGTTTCTGATTTTGGTGTTTCTGATTTTGGTCTTTCTGACACTTTATATTTGCCTTGCCAAAGTTTGTAAAGCAAGTATCCACCTCCTCCAACAACAGCTGCTACAGCTACTTTTCTGTATGATAGAAATGAAGATTTTAATTCTTGATCAGTTTGTGTGACCTTAGTCACTTCAGGAATGTTTGGTGTCTGCTCAACTTCAGACATAATGTTCTGCTTTGCCTTTTGATTTAACTTTTTTTGTCTGTTCCATTCTGCTAGTTTTTTTCCTGCTTCTACTCTACCAGGTTTCTTTGTCACTGTGTTCACTTCTGGTATTTTCGTCTGCTCCACTGTCTGCTTCAACTGATCCGTCATCTTTTTTATTCTGAAAATTAATGTGTTTGAAAGTAATTAATCCAGCAACAAATGGTACTAATAAAGCACCAAATCGATAATACAGGCCACAGGCAAGAGATTCGAGGGACTTGGAAACAACAGGGTCATGAGTTAGATCATGTGTTAAGTCTTCCTCCGAGTCGAGAGGTGTAAAATGTCCAAAAATCTTTGTGTACAAACCTATAACAGTCTGTCCAATACTTCTAACCATCTTAGAACCAAGCACTGATTCATACCGTCCATGATACTTTTCTATATCTTCTGAGGAAAGATGTTGTACTTCTTCCACAGTTAACTGCTGCCCAAGGTAGTGTTTTGTTTTTCCACAAACAGCAAGTGAATACAATCTTTCTTTTTTATCAGGTATAGTCCTACTGTCACAGATTTCAATATCTGTAGCAGTCTGCATCAGCAATTCATCACAGTTCATTTTATTTTGATGCAGAATAAAATTAAAATCTAGTAATTAAACTTGAGTAAGAACTTAGGTAGGAACTTAACAAGAACTTAGGTAGGAACTTAACAAGAACTTAGGTAGGAACTTAACAAGAACTTGAGTACGAACTTGAGTAAGAACTTAGTAAGAACTTAGTAAGAACTTGACAAGAACTTGACAAGAACTTGACAAGAACTTGAGTAAGAACTTGACAAGAACTTGAGTAAGAACTTGACAAGAACTTAGTAAGAACTTGAGTAAGAACTTGACAAGAACTTGAGTAAGAACTTGACAAGAACTTGAGTAAGAACTTGACAAGAACTTAGCAAGGATTTCTACAAACATACATACTGAACTGGTTGATCAGTTTTTAAAACCAGTTTCGAGTGCTTAGAAGATTTCAGATTATTCTTTATTCTTTCTCTCTCCTGTTTGTTTTCAATGACATCATTTTCTCGAAGGCACTCTTCAAAACTGTCACGGTCCTTTGAATAGAACAATGTTATTGTTTTGAGTTGCTCTCTAAAGTCTTTCAGAACTGCATTGTATTTTTGTGTTAATATCCAAACTGATATTAATGCATGTCGTCCACTGAATGCAAGCTTTGCTAGTGCACTTTTCTTTCTAACAATGTCACGTTCTGCTGCACAGTCATCAATAATAAACAGTGTTGGTGTGTTCTGAAAAAGATCGAAATAATGCTCCAAGCAAACATTTAGACGATCAGAAGGATTTACAATAAATATATTTTGATCAGACCATATGAATTTTCTCTCCTTGTATGTTCTGTTATGCTTTATGGTTGGACAGAATATGACTATGTGTTCAAAGTGATTTATGTAAACAGTCTGTAATAAATCCAAAACATATCTTGTTTTGCCGCAACCTGTTGCCCCACAAATCAAAGAACAGTGTGGATCTTTTGGAAGAAAATCTAGATACTTCATTTTAACACGTTCAATAAACAATATCCTGTAATCTGCTTTCAGAGATGTTTAACTGCGCATCTGACACAACAAACACGTAGATCTTAACTG
The DNA here is from genome assembly GCF_037325665.1 of Littorina saxatilis. NCBI lineage: Eukaryota > Metazoa > Mollusca > Gastropoda > Littorinimorpha > Littorinidae > Littorina > Littorina saxatilis. The sequence goes on from NC_090260.1 coordinate 6,790,524, forward strand.
ATTTACTACTACTCCCTACTTCCTTTTCAATTTGTATTGTGATTCCTTCTGATCCGTTTTCAATTCGCCTTCCACTTCCATGCAGTTTGTTGTCGTCAGTTGTTCTGAGATCCAGCCATAACGCATATTTATTTGTCAAGAAATCTTCTACGCCAACACCGTGTAAATGTAGATCTTTAGCCACAAGATCAGATGTTGGGTCTTTCAATCTTCCTCCAGTAAAGTACTTTCTTGCTTCATCATAGTGTTGGTATGGCAGCATGCCAGATGCAAATATTTGGTTTGGCTGCCCTTCAATTGTGCAATATACTCTATTGATTAGTGGATTGTAAAACTTTTCTATTTGCCTTTCATATGAATCTTTTGGTTCCTCAAACAACATAAGTATTCCCTTCATTGACCTAGCTGGTGTATTCAAGTTAATGTTCCAGATTGGATCAGCCTGGCTTTTTGAAAGTGTACTGTGATTCAACACTCTTTCATAATAGATAGGCAGCTTAGAACTGTACTGATTTTCTATAAGTCTAGCCAGTTCAGGATGGTTTACAACATCAAACTCTAAAGAAATTCCAGACACCTTATACTTTGCTTCCGGGTCTTGTGAAAGCATAACACGATCATAACTATTGAAAGTCAGGTCGTATGACAGCCTGTCACGCAATGCTCCTTGATAGAAGGGAGGATGTGAATTTATGAGTTCAAAGTCAAGTGGAATACAAAATTTGTTTCCAAAAGCAACATTGACAGCGTTATCTTTTTTGTTATTGTCAGCTTTATCTCCTGCTCCTATTCTAACTTTTATCCCATTGTCTGACTGAATCCCTTGAAACACTCTGTTTTTCTTTTCATTGTCAGTTAACCAATTATCTGCATAAACTAAAAATACATCTGCATTATTCAATGACATCACTTCCCGCCCTTCCAGTTTGACAGTAATTTTCCTCACAATTGCTCTTCCTACATTATAAGCCAAAGTCCTATTTTCATCTGAGCCAGATTCTAATTCTAATTTGAATGATAGTCTTACAGTGCCTGGTACAATAACATCGTTCTTACCTAGATTAGGAAACCTAACAGTAAGTATTTCATTCTGATCAATAGTAGAAGGATTATTTGTAACTATAAGTGTTTGCCTTATTCCTTTTACCCCGAGAGGTTCTTTCAGCCTTCTGTAAGGATCAAGAACAGAACCGAACGATTGTGCCATCTTTTTTTATTTTCAAAATAAAAAATAAGTTACAAATGGCAGAAGGTGGATTTGAAGATTTATTTGAGCCAGCGGACGACATGAGCGAAGCAATCCCTTTGGTTCCCTACCATCATTCACTGCATTATGAGGTGGCACGACATGAACTTCTGGAAGGTAAAGTTAGAGATTTCTACAAAAGTTTAGGAGAAGAACCTGATGTTTTAGATCCAAACCAGTTCAAAATGGAAGCAAATCATTTATATACAACTAACGATAAAGGAGAAAAAGTCCAACTTACATATAAATCTAATCCTGCTAAGTTTCTATCAAAAGTTTCACTAAAACAAAAACTTACTGCTAATCGACTTAGGCAATTAGATATTGTGCCTAGCACACGGTCATCACCTTCCCATGTTGTTTCCTTACTTCAACAAGCAGAACTAGGACTACCAACTGCTGCTCAAATAGAATCTGTTCCATTGCAAGATCTTAATAAACTCGCAGATGAGGCTGATCAACTTATACAAGAGATAGAGACTTCTTTTTCTGAGGAAACTTCACTGAAGACTCCACATGAACTATTACCTATGAGAGAAATAGAAGCCCTTAATCAATCACTACAAACCATCAGAGGTGAAATAGCAAATAATCTGTCAAAACTAGGTCAGCTGGATGAAGATATAAACAAAGAGAAACAAAAACTTGCTGATGCTGATGATTTGAACCTAGAACAAGAAGTAAAAAACAGAATTTCTAAGCGTTTAAAAGATTTGCAGGAGGAGAAAGCCATAAGGTTAGAAGTTCTAAGTAACAATAGAGAACAACTGAGAACACAGGTCAGCAGAATAAAAAATACAATTCAAAGAATCCTTTACGAAGACACAACTCTTGCTGAAAGAATTAGAACGCTTTTCAGAGAGCAGGGAATCACAATAGCTAGTATACTAACTGCGTTAGGATTTGCAATAAGCACATTAGTGTTAACACTCACAGGTGGCACTGTCACACCTCCACCTCCACCTCCACCTTCATCTCCATCTGATCCGGGATGGGTAAAGAAACAACTCAAACACATTGCAGAACTATTAAAGAAACTAGCAGCAAAAGCTTTGGATGCACTTCCAGGAATCATTGGTTCAATTGTTAGCTGGCTGTTATCTTTTGCAGGTAAAGTTGTTGGTTTCATGGCTGAACATCTCTGGACTCTAATAGTTTTAATTGCAGGTGTTCTGCTAACGAGAATAAAGCAAAAGTAAGCCTACACCCACTCCACCAATTACTAGAGCAGTCTTCTGCGATTCATGATCATCACTAATACTAACAGCTTGATCATCACTAGTGACAGAATGATCTTCACCTGCAGCGTGATCTTCACTTGTCACGCTTTGTTTCTGTTCATTGTGATATGGCTGTAGCATCGTTCTGATTTCTGAATTCAGTTCTTCACCCTTTCCAAGCGGCTGGGTGTCACTAGCAATAATGATTTCATTGTTATAATTTGTTATTGTTCCAATCTGCAGCTGGAGATCAGAAGGTAACATGTAAAGGCCGTTACCAACAGCAAAGTCAACTTTTGATTTTGCATAACGGAGAGAGTCTTGATACCTTTTGATGCTGGAAGGCAGATCAACTGCAGAGTTTATGACATCTTCTAAATTTGATAACAACTGTTTCTGTGCACCAAACCCTGTGCTTGTTCTCATTATGTTTGATCGTGTCTGTGCCTGCGAGCCTAGCAAGCACCACGCATATGTTCGGATAGATTCATTGATCCTTTCAACACCTGATCCAGTGAAACCTTTGCCGGTGTCTAATATAAAAGTAGTCCATGCATTGTGGTGCTGTTGTTCTATTGATCCTAACTGTACCTGCACATTTGAAGAAAAAGATGTATGACCTGGCCAGTAATCAAAATTATACCTCCTGTGGACACCCCATAAATATAGTGTTCCCATGCCATGGTTTTTGTCTTGCTTTTGCCTAAAGTCGGTCTTAAAATCTATATTGAATTCATTGCAGAGACGCTCATACACTTTCATGTTTATCCTATTGTTGAATGGCCGGGTTCCAGCTCTTTTTATGCGGCATTGGTGCCTGAAGTTCAGACAAGATTCTCCTGCACTGATAGTAAACGTGAAATGTGTACACACACTTTGTCAGTAAGTTTGAATTATTCATGTGGTCTGCATAGGACACTCCACATCCTGTGGTTGCACAGAATATTGCAAAGTTTAACTGATTCTGATAGAACTGAATTGGGTGAGAGTTCCACATCTTTGGAACACTATCATTTTTGATTGGGGGATTTAGGTAAGAATGGAATGGGTCAGGCACTTTAACGCGAATGGATTCTGTTTCTGTTACAGCAAAGTCCAACTCATGGAAAGAAATAGTCTTTGGATTGTAATATGGTCCAGTTTTGTATTTAACGTCTTTGTTGAATTTATACTGAATCATTTTTGTTGTTGAATAAAAAATGTTTATCACACTAACAAATGTGAAGACTGGTGTGCCAGTTAAACTTGCAAACCCTATCAACAATCAAAATGGAGGAATGAAAGTTGCACTGCATGAAATTATGTACAAGGTTACTTGGTATAATATCAGTAAAAAAAAGAATAACAACTGGGTTAGAATTAATGGTAAAACACATTCTGTAGAAGATGGTTACTATGACTTCTGCACTTTAGAGAAAGAATTGTTTGCTCCAGTAGGTATTACAGCGAGTTTAAATCATGCAAGTCTCATTGCTACTCTTACTTTGCCCAAAACTAGAGAAGTAAACGTTGAGTTTCCAACCAAACTCCTTGATATGCTTGGAATTACAAAAATATACAAGGGAACACGTCCCATTGACATGGATGTTAACAGTGTACTGTTTGTTCACATGAGAGAGCTTAACACATCCTATAATCTGTTTAATGATCAGCGTTCTGATCTGCTTAGGATTCTTCCACCGAGTGATGCCTCTTTTTGTAAAATGCACGTGCCAACATTTAAGACACTTCAGTTCAAGGACTTGGAGGAAGGGTGTCATGAATTCCTACACATTGATCTGAAAAATCAAAGTGGACAACCAGTTGATTGTTTGTTTAACATTACATTGGAAATAGTTCCATAAAATATTGAGTATTAAAATGTCGAGTGGACCTACAATAGCTTATCCTGTTGCATGTTCAACTATAGAGTTGAAAGATTTAGCAGACGCTATCGACTTTGAGAGCAATGCTGAAGTTGGTGCAGTGTATGCATTCGAGTTTACAGACACTGGTCATTACAAGAGAAAGGAAATCGACGATGAAAAGAAACCAAGATTCCTCAAACTAGGTCAAATCCGTGATGTTAATGTACCTGATCCAATTGTCGATGACATATACTACATGTGGAAACATCAGAATAAAAAATGGGTACTTAGTCCTGTTATGAAAAAGATTGACTGGGAAATGAAGTTTGAATTTGTGAGTCCATACACTCTTGTTGGAAAAGACGACACATTCCGTAAGTCAATCAATGCTAAACCACTAATTGTTAGCCTTGTTCCTGCGTTTAACAGCAGGGGAGAAGTTGCAGTTAAACCTTTCCATAAGAACAACTATCTCATTCACAGAAAACAAAGTGTTGAAAAGGACGCTGACACCATTGTCGATTTTATACCCAAGCTTCCAATAGGGCAGAATGCAACTATGATATTTGATATAGTTGTCAGAAAAAGGGAAGAAACCACAAACACTGTTCTAATGAGAGGAATAAATCTCAACTGGAGACCATTAAATGTTGAAGAAGTCAGAGTATTTATTGCTGTTCAAAAGGATTCTAACACAATAAAAAAACAGACGTCAAACCAAAATGTTGTTGTTAACGCAGATATAAATAATTTAACAGAAATAAGAAGTATTAATCTTACTTATCTTGATTTGATTGCTTTCTACTATACAGATAAGGTGTTAAGCAATGAACAGCTTCAAAGCTTAGCAGAAACACTGGCCAGTGAGAATTAAGATAAATATTTTATATTTTGCATTAAAAAGATGACTAGCAGTGTGAAGCTTTATCCTAATATTGATGAAAGTGCAGCAGAAAGTCAACAATTCAGACTGGCGCACATTAGTAATATACAAAAACAACTAGAAGATGAATTAGAAAAATATTCTCGCGCTAGACGTAAGTACTCAACAACTTACAACAGCCTTTCTAATGCCAGCACTGGTTCTACTATCCTTGCATCAGCTGCAGGTGTAACGGGAACAATTCTGTTAGCTACCGGAGTAGGGACTCCAGTTTCTCTAATCCTAGGTGGTGTCGCAGCAGCAGTTGGTGGTTTATCATTTATAGCATCAGCTATAATGAAAAAAATTGTGAAAAAGCTTGAAAAACACGAATCCATTTCCACTCTTGCATCATCAAAATTGTCTAGCCTAAAACTGTCTATCAGTAAAGCACTTGAAGATTCAAAAGTTTCTGACGAAGAATTCAAACAGATACAAACAGACTTTGATGACTACAAAAGTAAGAAAGCAAGTATTCAAACAAAAACACGAGCTGAATATAACAAGCCACTCGATATAGAAGATCTGAAAAA
>NC_090260.1:6808791-6811291 GCF_037325665.1 Littorina saxatilis
TCATACTTACAAAAACAACAAAAGGCACGAGTTGAAACATTCGCAACGCGCATATAAACCAATTTACAAAGTAAACACGACACTGTGTATACTTCACATAGCGCGATAATCAAACAAGCCGCCCCCACAAGGCCCTACTTTGTGACCACGCCAGGGGCTGACAAGGTCTGAAGCTGACGCACTAACCCTAGCTGAACCAGCGAGCACGTACAGCGCGTGGGCGTAACAGAGAATGAAGAGACAGTGACAGTCCGAGAGGTCAGCACACAACACAAGACAAGGGCTGGGCTAAGATCTTCAAGCAATTACTGACGCAGTTGTAATTGTAGCTCAAGGACTGGAAGCATTACGCAGTTGCAAAATAATGATGTCTAACGAATGAGGAATTATCAAGCCGCGGTTGTAATTACCTCTAACTGACCAAGAACCATGGTTGTACATTTTTTTTGTTTTTTGTGTGTGTGTGTGTCTGTTTGGATTGTGCAGTTGTAATGACGTCTAAAGAACAAAGAAGTGGTAAATAAAGGTGTATTTTTTAAGTTTTGATTATCAGATAACTAATTTAAATATGTACTAACTTTTTGAGTTAGTATTGCATGTTTTCAGGTTTGATGAAATGTTTCTATGTATGGTGTTTTTTTTATACAGAACTTATGGCAACTCGCTCGTCTATCCGGTTGACGGTTCTGGTTTCTTTAAAGTCAACCGATAAAATACCATGCACAAATCGCTGGTTCACGCTGATCGCCGTGGTCACGCATACTACCTTTCTGGTCTTTCTGCCAGCTTCTTCCCACGCACAGAATGTTCAATGCAAACTTGCACAAATCTATAATCCCGACGAATCAAGGCAGACATCGCTGCATATACTGCGTCAAACAATCAATACTCGTAACAAATCTTTGAAGCTAGCATAGTTAGTTAGTTAGTTAGTTAGTTAGTTAGTTAGTTGTTGCTTTTTGGGTCCAGCGGACTATATAGGCCAAATCAGGACCCCATGAAGCTAGCATGTGGCAGAGGTGAAACACTAGGACCACGCGTAACTTTTACAAGGTATCGAGTCGGTTCCTGCTTGTCAAGACACTGATACCAGACAGGGCAAGGGGAAGTGGTGGGGGTGCAAGAGTGTAGCGGTGGGGGTGGTGGTGATAGCCAAACAGTGTCTCGGAGACAGAGAGAGAGAGAGAGAGCGAGAGAGAAGGGGGGGGGGGGGGAGAGAGAAAGGGAGAAAGAAACTAGAAAGATGGTTAAGAAACGCATGTGTGTACAAATATGTATGCGTACCAGATCTATGACAGTTTGGACGCGTGTTACGACACTTTTCTTTCGAGAAAATAAAATGAGAATAATAATGTACAAGTAGGATTGCACGAACGTGCACTCGCACGGAGACAGCGTCGAGGCGGAACAGAAGGATGCCATTGCTTGGGAAGGCTCAAATACTCCTGGTGATGGCGATTGAGCTGGAGAGCTAGGAGAGAATGGTCAGCAGAAGGACGTAGAGAGCCGGGGGATGAGGCGGAAGGCACAGACATAGACAGAGCTACTTTTTTGCTGTCTGTGGGCAGAAGGGAACTACTTCGCAAGGCCCAGACACTTTAATTCGGTGCTGGCAAGTGGGATTGAAGACAGAAGAGAGACTGATCTGCAGACGGACAGAGGGTATAGCGGGAGTCGCTAGCGGGAGGGGTGTTGAGAGATGGCGGTGACTGGGCAGTTGCAGCCTCTGAGCCTTACGAAATAGCTACCTTCTTCAGCCGGCGGTTGGGCGAGAAAGGCTGAGAAACCGAACAAGGGCGAGTCAGTTGTAGACAGAAAGACAAGAGGAGTGGTGGTGGGGGGGGGGGGGGAGAGGAGAGGTGAGGGGGGGTTAGAAGAAAGACGACTGCAGGAGGGGCTTCATCAAGAGGCTGATGCGATCGATATGTGGCAATCCCTGCCCCATTGGCTAATATTGACTGCACCGCTTCGTCTGTCCCAGAAGAAGGTTTAAACGAGGTGCTAAAACATCACAGAAGGTCAGAGGCTGGCACTGACGGCCATGATCTATTAGTGTTACTGTCTGCTTCAACAATCTACACTAAAGATGTTCAAACAATGCTGGGGACGGGTGGTAGAGAGTGGGGGTAGCAGGGCAGCTTTCTTAAATGCAAGCCCATGAATTGAAAGCAAAAGCAATATTTGGCCATTTGAAGATGGTACCCACTGGTACTCTTTGTAGACCTTTATTTATTATCCTCAATGGTTAACTCTTTTGTTTTGTTTTTCTTGAATATATTCATATCCACCATCTTCAATATTATTGACATATATATTATTCTGTTCACTGGTTTATTATCCGTACCGTACATTTGCCCGACATGAGAGAGAATTACACTATAATTATACACTCGAGTGAGACGGGAAAGTGTGATGTACTTTCGGAGTAAGCTCTGCTTTTCTTGAATATATCCATAAACTTTGATTAAAATATTCTAGGGACACAACTACATTTTGTGCT
>NC_090260.1:6813791-6851291 GCF_037325665.1 Littorina saxatilis
AAGAAGAAGAAGAAGTTCAACATGATTTCGGGAAATGTGTTTCGAACTGGAAGAAATAACAATGAATCCTTATAAAAACCGAAATACTAAGAAGAATCTTCATGTGACTTATACCTTGATAGTGTATACGTGTTTCGGTGAAATAGCATTTCCGTGCGGGCAATGTCCCTGTAACCCTCGATTTATTTATTTTTCTGCGATTTGGGTTTGGTTAGAAATAACATTTTTCGTGTCTTGCTTTCATATTCGTTGATGTGCATAGGCTTATCATTTTCTGCGTTCATTTTCTATTTCATTTGTTCGATTCATTTATTCATACGCGCATTAATGTCCACCAGTAATTCACGATAAAGCAGAACATTCGCTGAAGTCGACGGATGCAGTTTATTTTCAATTTACGTAGAGGTACCAGTACAACAAATAATTTACGCACAAGTGCTAGAGTACAGACTTTTGACGTCAAGGAAAACGAACTGGCTGGATACATGGATGGACATAACAACAGGAATGTAAGTATGACTATTGTTGGCGTCCTGTCTGCATCGCACTGTAAACAAAAATCGGCACACTAGTGAGGCAAGAAGGACAGACAGATAAACAGATTGACATACATACATACAGACAGACAGACAGACAGACAGACAGACAGACCGACGGCAGGCACACACGCATGAGTTAGAGAGAGAGAGAGAGAGAGAGAGAGAGAGAGAGAGAGAGAGAGAGAGAGAGCGAGATAGAGAGAGAAATAGAGAGGGAGAGGTAACGAGAGAGAGAGACAGAGAGAGAAAGAGAGAGGGAAAGGTAGAGAGAGAGAGAGAGAAACAGAGAAAGACAGACAGACAGACAGTGAGAAAGAGGGAGACATTTTGCTGCATACTAAATCATCGAACAACAAGAAGAGCAAACGCTCGATCGAGTCACTTTCGCAGTTCTGAATATTATATGAGGCATCAGATGGACAGGAAGAAATTGCTATTCACAACACAATACAGATGTAAATAATTTGATGTAAAGAATAATCCTATAAAGTTTGAATCAAATCCGATGAATAGTTTCAGAGATATGATATTTCAATTTTTTTCCTTCAAGACATACCTGTGACCTTGAAAAAGGTCAAAGGTCACCAAAGCCGACGTCAAAGTGTAGAGGTCACTGGGAGTCACGTTCACATAAAATTTGAGCCCGGTCACTTTTATAGTTTCCGAGAAAAGCCCAACGTTAAGTTGTGTGTTGCCGAACAGAAAAGGCTAGTTATCTCCCTTGTTTTTCTGATAACGTTCGTAAAAGGCTACAGATGTAAATACTTTGATGTAAAGAATAATCCTACAAAGTTTCAATCACATCCGATGAACTTTGTCAAAGATATAAAATGTCTAATTTTTCCTTTGACGCTGACCTGTGACCTTGAAAAAGGTCAAAGGTCAACGAAACCATCGTTAAAGTGTAGAGGTCATTGGAGGTCACGACTAAACAAAATATGAGCCGGATCGCTTTGATAGTTTCCGAGAAAAGTCCAACGTTAAGGTGGTGTCTACGGACGGCCGGCCGGCCGGACGGCCGGCCGGCCGGACGGCCGGCCGGACAGATTAACACTGACCGATTACATAGAGTCACTTTTTCTCAAGTGACTCAAAAAACCAACAGCGCACGTTCTGTTTCTCCCATGCCTATCCTTCTTTTTCTCATTTTTTGTACATCCAAAAATGCCTTCTATTTTAATTAAGCTTGGATAACAAACAGGCAGACGGGTGTGTCTTACCAGTCCTAATGTTTTCCACGCAGTTTACGTGCCACGGTGCGTTTCCATGAGCAAACAAGCCAATTCTTTTTCCGCTATCTTATCTGTGTACTCAGGAAGAGTTTGTAACGACGAAAACGTTAACCTGAATGAAAACATCCCCCCGGCAGTAACAGTAACTACAACTCCCGCCCTGGTGTGTGTGCGTCGGTGTGTACGTCTGTTTATGTGTGCGTGTGTGCGTGTGTGTGAGGCGGGGGGTTAAACTCGAAGCGGACACACACACACACACACACACACACACACACACACACACACACACACACACAGTGACGAGATCCCCATTATTCGCTCCAGTCAAAAAAAGGCAAGTATATTAAAGGACTATCAAGAGAGAGAGAGAGAGAGAGAGAGAGAGAGAGAGAGAGAGAGAGAGAGAGAGAGAGAGAGAAAAAAGAGAGAGAGAGAGAGAGAGAGAGAGAGAGAAAGAGAGAGAGAGAGAGAGAGAGAGAAAGAGAGAGAGAGAGAAATCTATGGAGTCAAAAAAGGAGAAAAGGAGAGTTAAACAGAAGCAAAGAAGGGTAGAATGGAAAAGCAAACAAGTACGGCACGCCAAGAAAGGCAAGGTTTGCTGCACAAATGCAAGGCAGGGCCGGAGGCTGACAAGAAGATAAGGAACACAGGGGCCCGAAGCATTTTGGTTAAAAATGACCGCGTGATAGTGCCGCCTCAACTTTCACTAAAAGCCGGATACGACGTCATCAAAGACATTTACAAAAACAAAACAAAAATGATGTGGGGATATCATCTGGATTTTTTTTCCATGTAAAGTCAACATCTTTTAAAGACATCCCAGTGTATATTATCATGTAAACCCCAACAGATCTGCCTATGATTTTAAATGGGGTAAGAACACCGGCAGCTTGGGAAATTCATATACAGAGCAAGCTGAATATAATTCGTACAATGACCAACCTGGTACTACAGTAAATTAAATTAAAATAAAATCAGAAGCAGGCTGACAACTTGAAACACGTCTTAGATACCTTCCTTCCCATGGAAAATATCAAACACATCAGCATCAGGCTGTCCGACACTTGACATCAGCATCAATCTGTCAGGCTGTCCGACACTTGACATCAGCATCAATCTGTCAGGCTGTCCGACATTTGACATCAGCATCAATCTGTCCAGGCTGTCCGACACTTGACATCAGCATCAATCTGTCCAGGCTGTCCGACACTTGGAATCAGCATCAATCTGTAAGGCTGTCCGACACTTGGAATCAGTATCAATCTGTCCAGGCTGTCCGACACTTGGAATCAGTATCAATCTGTCAGGCTGTCCGACACTTGACATCAGCATCAATCTGTCAGGCTGTCCGACACTTGACATCAGCATCAATCTGTCAGGCTGTCCGACACTTGACATCAGCATCAATCTGTCCAGGCTGTCCGACACTTGGAATCAGTATCAATCTGTCCAGGCTGTCCGACACTTGACATCAGTATCAATCTGTCCAGGCTGTCCGACACTTGACATCAGCATCAATCTGTCAGGCTGTCCGACACTTGGAATCAGTATCAATCTGTCAGGCTGTCCGACACTTGACATCAGCATCAATCTGTCAGGCTGTCCGACACTTGGAATCAGTATCAATCTGTCCAGGATGTCCGACACTTGACATCAGTATCAATCTGTCCAGGCTGTCCGACACTTGACATCAGTATCAATCTGTCAGGTATCCGACACTTGACATCAGTATCAATCTGTCAGGTATCCGACACTTGACATCAGTATCAATCTGTCCAGGCTGTCCGACACTTGACATCAGTATCAATCTGTCAGGCTGTCCGACACTTGACATCAGCATCAATCTGTCCAGGCTGTCCGATACTTGACATCAGCATCAATCTGTCCAGGCTGTCCGACACTTGACATCAGCATCAATCTGTCCAGGCTATCCGACACTTGACATCAGCATCAATCTGTCAGGATGTCCGACACTCGACATCAGCATCAATCTGTCCAGGCTGTCCGACACTTGACATCAGCATCAATCTGTCAGGCTGTCCGACACTTGACATCAGCATCAATCTGTCAGGCTGTCCAACACTTGACATCAGCATCAATCTGTCCAGGCTGTCCGACACTTGACATCAGCATCAATCTGTCCAGGCTGTCCGACACTCGACATCAGCATCAATCTGTCCAGGCTGTCCGACACTTGACATCAGCATCAATCTGTCCAGGCTTTCCGACACTTGACATCAGCATCAATCTGTCAGGCTGTCCGACACTTGACATCAGCATCAATCTGTCAGGCTGTCCGACACTTGACATCAGCATCAATCTGTCCAGGCTGTCCGACATTTGACATCAGCATCAATCTGTCCAGGCTGTCCGACACTTGACATCAGCATCAATCTGTCCAGGCTGTCCGACACTTGGGGACAAGAGATCATATGTTTGCTTCCTACATCCTATGCCTGTTGTAAGATGCAAAAAGCAGGGCGACTTCCACACAACAACAGAAGAAACCCGGCATGCACTTCAGGTAATCAGGGCACCCCCTTCCCCATGTAGCAGTAACTAATTCCAAAATTGGTTCAACAAATCCAACATTGGTACAGCAAATGCACAATTGGTTCAACAAATCCAAATTTGGTTTCTGGAATAAGAAACTGGGCCATGTTTTAAACTGGTTGTGCTGTTCGCTCCGTATGCCTGTTGTAAGCAGGGAAGACTACAACACAACAACACCAGAAGAGAAGGGACAGGAGGAAGAACAAGAGGTAAGACCCCCCCCCCCCCCCAATGCAGCGAAAAAGGAGAGAGCTGTAGACATTCTTGGCGGCAAGAGGCATGTTTGTCGTGTTGATCAAGAGATGAAGCGGCGACTGCAGCTACGACGGCCGGTGTCGTGCACGCGACGGGCAAAGCTTGATCCCTCTGTGCACAGGGCTAGGCGTCCGCAAACCTCTCAAGCATCTCTGGGGGGAACATGCCGGTCCCTTCCCTCCCCCCCCCCCTCTTACACCACACACATATAAAACACACACACACACACTATCTTCCCCAGCTTCTGGCTTCGTCCGTTTGGGTCCTCAAGGTTTTACTTGTTTTCTTCCTTTCTCCTTTCTGTGACTCTCTCTCTCTGAGTCTCTCTCTCTCTCTCTCTCTCTCTCTGTCTCACTCTGTCTGTCTCTCTCTCTCTCTCTCTCTCTCTCTCTCTCCCTCTCTCTCTCTCTCTCTCTCTCTCTCTCTCTCTTCGTGAGCGAATAATGCATTATGTGCAAGAATAGTAATGCTCTAGATCTTTGAGGCTTTCCTCTTCGTCTTCATTCACTGAACCTTCTAACCACCCACCCCCCTTCGCCCCCGTCTCTCTTTCTGTCTTTGTCTCTATCTCTTCCTACCACCAACCCCATTAATAGGTGCCCTCGTGTCTTTCTGTTACCTCACCCTCTAATGGCCAACGGGCCTATTTGTAAATATACGAAGGATTTTATAAATAGGAAAAGAAGGACAAGAAATGTTTCTTGGGGTCACTTTTGGGGGGGGGGGGGTATTTTCTGTTGTTGGTCTCCATTTAAAACGCTGAAAATAGCTGTTGTATTTACAGCTCGCTTCCTGTGTCTCTTTTTGGAGTTTGTTACCTATCTCCATTTCAAGGTAAACAATCGGCACACAGCTGTTTTTCTCTTTTCGTTTTTGTCAACGAGGAGTGGGAGAGTCATTAGAGAAATAAATATTAGTAAAAGTATCGAAATAAGCATCGAGAATATCAACAACAACAACATACGATTCAAAGGATAGTATCGCAAAAGTAGTCAACCGAAGACAGTTCACCTACATCGTACAGATAATATTCCGCCCAATTTCTCCCAGACAGTATTACAACAGAACACGCCCCATTACTCCCAATATCCCATTTCGCCATTCAAACTATTTTCTCTGCAGACATAACATTGAAGCATAATGCACACACATATTAAAGTGTTAAACACATCATTGACTGCAATCCAAAACTGTCGCGCGGCTTAAACCTCAAGTGGGGCAAGTTGTCATGCTCAAAGGCACAGTCCTTCTCCTAAAGCGATTCGGCTCACAGCCTCAGACCTCGCCAGGGTTTAGGGGGGGGGGGGGGGGGTAAGAACACCCCCCCCCCTTCACGTAGACACACACCACTAATCAACAACCTGACACACAGTTACATTTCGTGGATGAAGTTGAAAAACCAAAGAAATCGGTACTCACCAAGACTTCTTCTTCTTCTTCAGCGTTCCAGAATTGTCTGGTTACGTGTGAGCTCGTTTGCCCATTTGGGGTTCCCCACACTATACTCTGAGAGCATAGTCAGCTCACTCCGCTTTCGTTGAGTAGGCATGCTGGGTATTTTCGTGTTTCCATAACCCACCGAACTCCGACATGGATTACAGGATCTTTTTCGTGCGCACTTGGTCTTGCGCTTGCGTGTACACACGAAGGGGGTTAAGTTACGAGCAGGTCTGCACATAAGTTGACCTGGGAGATCGGAAAAATCTCCACTCTTAACCCACCAGGCGGCAGCGACCGGGTTTCGAACTCACGACCTCCCGATTAGCAGGCTTAAACCTCAAAGGAAGCAATCAGGATGTTTGGTTTTTTGTACGGGTCCGATCGGAGGGATGATGTTAAAGGTGGTCGTCTACATTTTTGCTTTTTTTCAATAATCTTATAGTTAGATTTCGCTAAAAAGTTATGTCAGATGATGAATGAACCATGGGGAAAAAAGTTATAGAAAAAAAATATATGTAAAAAAAGATTTTATTTTTGGGTAGCGTGACTCACGCTTCCAATATTTTGTTTTCTGTTTGCTGAGAACATGTGCTTTGCCTAAAATTACTGACCAATCAAATTCAAGTCACTATGCTTATAGCCACGCCCAAACAAGTGCAGCAACAGTTTGACACTCAGTGGAGCGCTGTATACTCTTTTTTTAAACGCACGAAATGCACGGGATTTGAGAGGACTTTTGTGGCTTGGCATTTTCCAAATAAGGATATCCTACTATGAGTACTACGCTGGAATACTACAATGAATTTTCAAACGGCTTCACTGACTTCGTCTTTCCTGATCGAAAGGGGGTGTATTGTTGATAATTGTAGATAATAGACTCTGCATTTTATGGTCAAATGGCGATTTCGGTATAAAAATGTAGACAAGGACCTTTAAAGCTTGGTCAGATCTCATGTGACGAATATGATTGCTTACGGGCACACACGGTCTGGTCAGGCCTTGACATGAGATAAGATCATTCCCTCCACTTGACCACACACCAACAATAAGCAGCCCGGGACCTCTCTGAGCACAATGGCAATTATTTTTTAATTCATTAAAAAAAATCTTCCAAGCAGTCAGTGTTGGTGTTTGGTATGTTTCCAAGTGAAGGGGTGGTCTTATCCCACTTGAAGGGGTGGTCTTATCCCACTTGAAGGGGTGGTCTTATCCCACTTGAAGGGGTGGTCTTATCCACTTGAAGGGGTGGTCTTATCCCACTTGAAGGGGGGTCTTATCCCACTTGAAGGGGGGTCTTATCCCACTTGAAGGGGTGGTTTTATCCCACTTGAAGGGGTGGTCTTACCCCACGTGAATGCCTGCCCACATCTGAAATTGATGAGCCGAACTGCTTGAACGGGAAGGAGTGTGCCTTTACACGAGAGGGACTGTACTTTTCAACCTCGAGTGGAGCTCTTTGTCACACTTAACCCTTTGTCAACCAGAAGCCATCCTCGTACTCAGGGACCAATTTAACACTTTGGCTGCTAATTGGTGCCTTTGACCTTTTTGAGAGAGCATCCAACATCGTTTGCATTGCATATAATTTACTCCGCTTGTTCCGTGATGGCGGTTTATTTGGAAAGGGGAAATTTTGGGAATTATCTGTGAGTAGGTGGTGGAAACCCTCCTGTGCATTTTCATCCGGATTGTTCCAGACTGCAGTGACATCGATGTTCAACTCGGCAGTATGTTTTTCATTGTACAACTAGCTTTGTTTTGTCATCAGCGTTATGCTTGCCGTTCTTCTCCAGTATGACGTTTCTTTTGGTTATTAAAGAAATACAGGGTGGCATGTATATGCGATACAGACATTTGTGACCACACAACAAGCTAAGCTTATATTAAGTGTGGTTATAAATATGTACATCTAGATAGGAAATATTATTTCACGTGATGTCAAGGTCAGAGAATTGCTCATACCCTTATTAGAAATGTAAAACAGACAAGATACATTTTTTACAAAAAAAGAAGAAAAAAATATAACAAAAGAATTCTCGGGGAGATATGAGTCGGTAAGGTGGGTATACAGGGGAGGAGGGGGGGGGGGGGTCAGAGAGACGATGACTGACACAGACTTGCCAATTAAATGTTTCTGCAGCAGCAATGATTTCGTCCAAAGTGTTGTCCAAATTAATTAAGCTGAGGTTAGTCATGTGAATACACAGAAAAACCTTAAACAAGATTCACTCAAGCTTGACTTTCAGTACGTTTCTTTTGAGGTTAAGTAAGACACACAGCCCCCCCCCCCCCCCTCCACACTTCTCTGTGTGCGTCTCTCATTCTCTCTCTCTCTGACTCTCTCTCTCTCTCTCTCTCTCTCTCTCTCTCTCTCTCTCTCTCTCTCTCTCTCTCTCTCTCTCTCTCTCTCTCTCTCTGTAATCCTTGCAAGGAAATATAAATTCAATTCAACACATTCTCTCTCTCTCTCTCTCTCTCTCTCTCTCTCTCTCTCTCTCTCTCTCTCTCTCTCTCTCTCTCTCTCTCTCTCTTACTCTTAATTACGTCAAAGATATGCTGTGCATTGTATATTCTGAACATATTTTTGTTGTACTATTGCTACATGTTCGATTGCTACCAGCTTGTATTTATAATTACCTGCATAGTATGCATTTGATGTTATGAATAACCACAAATGTATGCTCTTCATGCCTCATCTTCTTCATCATCATCATCATCATCATCATCATCATCATCATCATCATCATCATCATCATCATCATCATCATCATCATCATCATCATCAGCAGCAGCAGCAGCAGCAGCAGCAGCAGCAGCAGCAGCAGCATCTTTATTATCACGTGCTGAAGTTTTCCGACCTCCTTTTGTTGGTTAACTTTTTAACTTTTTAATGTTTAATTTTTTAATTATATAATTGTGTGTCTATGCGTCCCAAGGACAGATTGTAAGAAAAGGTGTAGCCTTAAACTTTAACCCTTGTCAAATAAAGTTCAATTCAATTCAATTCTCTCTCTCTCTTAACACTGTAATGTTTTTCTTACTATTCAAATCATCAATCTTCCTTTACAAAAACAACTCGATTTATTATATTGATGACTATATTTTTAGATATGATTTTAGGGAACTCATTTATCTTTATCCATGTAACCTGTGATTACTCCTGTCAAATTGGTGCTAAAAGAACAACCAGTCCGTTTTGAACTGTCTGGTTGGTGTACACATGTAAATAGGCCCAGTGAAATTGAACACTTTATCTGTACATATTTATTATGATATAATATGCGTGTGGAAGGAGTGTGAAGTTTGGATGCATACACCATAACAAAATCCTGTGCTTTGCATTTGGTAAATAAACTGTTTGATACAGGAGATGAGAAAGATATTTTAGAAAAACCATAAAACGGCGAGACAGACATAAAAGATAACGCAGACAGAAGCAGAATAACGGGCAGATCAGCAGACAGAAGCAGAATAACGGGCAGATCAGCAGACAGAAGCAGAATAACGGGCAGATCAGCAGACGGAAGCAGAATAACGGGCAGATCAGCAGACAGAAGCAGAATAACGGGCAGATCAGCAGACGGAAGCAGAATAACGGGCAGATCAGCAGACAGAAGCAGAATAACGGGCAGATCAGCAGACAGAAGCAGAATAACGGGCAGATCAGCAGACGGAAGCAGAATAACGGGCAGATCAGCAGACGGAAGCAGAATAACGGGCAGATCAGCAGACGGAAGCAGAATAACGGGCAGATCAGCAGACAGAAGCAGAATAACGGGCAGATCAGCAGACGGAAGCAGAATAACGGGCAGATCAGCAGACGGAAGCAGAATAACGGACAGATCAGCAGACGGAAGCAGAATAACGGGCAGTTCAGCAGACAGAAGCAGAATAACGGGCAGATCAGCAGACAGAAGCAGAATAACGGGCAGATCAGCAGACAGAAGCAGAATAACGGGCAGATCAGCAGACAGAAGCAGAATAACGGGCAGATCAGCAGACGGAAGCAGAATAACGGGCAGATCAGCAGACGGAAGCAGAATAACGGGCAGATCAGCAGACAGAAGCAGAATAACGGGCAGATCAGCAGACGGAAGCAGAATAACGGGCAGATCAGCAGACGGAAGCAGAATAACGGGCAGATCAGCAGACAGAAGCAGAATAACGGGCAGATCAGCAGACAGAAGCAGAATAACGGGCAGATCAGCAGACGGAAGCAGAATAACGGGCAGATCAGCAGACGGAAGCAGAATAACGGGCAGATCAGCAGACAGAAGCGGAATAACGGGCAGATCAGCAGACAGAAGCAGAATAACGGGCAGATCAGCAGACAGAAGCGGAATAACGGGCAGATCAGCAGACGGAAGCAGAATAACGGGCAGATCAGCAGACGGAAGCAGAATAACGGGCAGATCAGCAGACAGGGAGGCAGTCTTGAGTCACAGAAAACCAGCCAAGTGACATGCGAAAACCAACAATGTCAACAATGCGTTCGACAGACAGAAAAACGTATACATTTCAAGGGATTCCCAGACAGGCGGACGAACGGAAGGACAGACAGTCAGACAGACAGACAGACAGACAGACAGACGGAGGAACACAGATACAGACATACGCAGACAGACACAACAGCACAGACAGAGAAACAGACAGAAGAGTGCACGGATAGAAAGAAACAAGAGAGAGAGGGAAAACGAGAAGAGCACAGACGGAGAAACAGACAGAACACTGCACGGATAGAAAGAAACAAGAGAGAGAGGGAAAACGAGAAGAGCACAGACGGAGAAACAGACAGAACACTGCACGGATAGAAAGAAACAAAAGAGAGAGGGAAAACGAGAAGAGCACAGACGGAGAACCAGACATGTTGCAAGCAGCAAACACGTTTACACACAAAAACCATGAGATAGATATCAAGCATGAGTTTATCACAAATCAAGAAAGATTGAACACAACAGAAAAAATGTCAAACAAACCACACAGACACCGTGACAAGGACATATATACACATACAGACACAATGACACACAAACCAAGTCAGACCAACAAACACACAGACAACAACCAAGATATATCTACATACAACACAGACAAACTAAGATAGACCGACAAGCACGCAGACAGACCAAGAGAGACATACACACACACACACACAGAGACAAAACGACAGCCACAGCTGTACACACACGCAGACAAACCAAGAAAACCCTACGAACACACACACAGAAATGACGAAATCAAACAATACAACAAGGGCATAACATCCACTGACCTTGAATGTGCTGTATCTGGTCGCCGAGGCGCACCGAGAAGGTCTCCCCCGGGTTGACATGAACGTGTACCACGTGCTGAGAACTGGACCCCGCGCTTCCTGCTCCCACTCCTCCCCCGGGTACCTGACCCCCCGGGCCTCCTGCGTTTTGGGCCCCACCCCCTCCTCCTGTCCCTTCGCTACTACCCCCTCCTGCTCCTCCTCCGTAGTTCACACTGGAAGGGCTCGAGCGCTGGTTCCCCCCACGTCCTCGTGACCCTCTACCTGGAGAGCTGACCCGCGTGGGGAAGGTGGTGTGCGGAGGGGTGGAGGGGAGCGTGGACTGGGGCGGGGTGGAGGGGCTGGAAGCCAGGCTGCTGACGTCAGAGCCCAGCCCGTTCCGCATGGGCGCGTCCTCGGAGGAGCTCATATGGCCGTTCTCCTCCACCGATGCGGCAGCGGGTGCGGCTGCGGTTGCTGTTGCGGCCGCGTTCACGTCGTCGGCCCTCTCCGGACTCATGTTGTGAGGCGGGTCGTTGGTGCTGTTGGTGATGGTGGTGGTATTGGCGTTACTGCTGTTGCCGTTGTTGTTGTTGTTGCTGTTGGTCACAGTGTTGCTGTCGGTGGTGGTTGTAGAAGTGGTGGTGGTCGAGCTGGTGGTGGTGGTGGTGGTGGTGGTGGAGTTGAGCGAGGGACTCTTGCCACTTTCAGCCATACTGTTCTGAAGATCCCGCTCGCAGTCGCTTCTCTTCAGGATTTTACTGCAACCAAAGAAAAAATGGCATAAGGCTTCAGCATGACAAAAGTCCCCTCCATTTTCCTTTAGTTAATACGTTGATTTGATTTTGTAGTAATCATTGTGTACATTATGCCAATAATTTCGGAAGGACAGCCTTCACTGTCTGTTGCACAGAGCATCTAGCTTATACAAAATATAAAAAAAATAACAAGACCAACTCGATTGCACATTTCACATGGCGGGAAGAAAACCAACGAGCAAACGAACACACGAACCACCAACCATTTCATGAAAGGTGCTGATAATAATAAAAAAAAATCGGCATAAATTTTATACATTTCATATCGCATCGTATGATCAATACGTGACACCAACCGCAAGCGGCAATGTTCAGAGTTAACTCTTCAGCCTCGCGAGAAGTCACAGCGTTCATGCTCGGCGTTGGTAGGAAGAAGGGTTTTACACGAGAGTTTCAATCAAAGGAATATGTCTGCAGGTACAAAGTCTTGATGAGTTAAAATAACCTGTTTACAACAAAGATTAAATGGCGGAATTTTGGTGGCTAAGTTTCTACAAAGATGAATAGTGGTAGCTGTCTCGGATTTGGAAGAATATAGATACATCGGCTACGTATTTTTGTTAGACTACAAGAGAGAGAGAGAGAGAGAGAGAGAGAGAGAGAGAGAGAGAGAGAGAGAGAGAGAGAGAGAGAGAGAGACACACACACACACACAGACAAAGAGACAGAGAGAGAGAGACAGAGAGAGAGACAGAGACAGACAGACAGACAGACAAAGAAAGAGAGAGACAGACAGACAGAGAGAAACAGAAAGAAAGAAAGAAAAAAGTGAAGAAGGTGAAGTAGAACGAGGAAAAGGAGATTAAAAACACCCTCTTTGTCTAGGAAATGATATGACTGATACAGACAAACAAAGAAGGAGGGTAGTTCAATGTCTGTGTCTTTCGACCCTCACCCCTAACGGTCTATTTAATTCACAAAACTTCTTTTTAAAAATCCTGGAAAATCAAACAACAAACTAACACACAAACAAATTGACTGAAAAGTGTTCAAAACAGACAGACACCGTTAAAACAAATGCTACAACCATTATGCTATACAACACAATACCTGTACTTGTTTTTCTAAGATTCCATCCGCTCTGGTGAACGGATTCGTACTGAACTAAATTTTCAGTAAATGTTGGTTACATTGTGTCATGCAGTTTTCAAGTTATTCTTGCTGTCAAACAAAGCCCCAGTTTAAAAATAATAACTTTAATAATAAAGTCATTTTTTTCCCCCGAGGAGAAGAGTTCCCCAAAGTCGCCAAGGAACCAATGCCTGATAGTATAATATCTCATCCTGATTCAATGCTCCTGTTCGAACAGAATAAGCTTTTCCTTTAGGTGATCATTGTCAAACGGAAAAATCCTTTGGGGGAAGTTACATCAAAGTACAGCATAATCGGGAAATTTTATGACTCCAACCTTAGCAACAACCAGACTAGGAACTCCATTTTGCGAAACAAAGAATAAGCTTTGAAGTAATTCAACTTTTGTTACCTGACGGTTGCGGGAAAATTCATTCCGAAAAAGGTTTATCTTTTAGGCAGAGTTTTCTTTCGGGTATAGATATTCAGAATGTCTGCTTGTCGTATTATCTGACGGGGGAAAAAAGGGTCCCCAGAATAAATCACAGTCAAAAATAGACCATGCCATGATAAAATAAGAATTGAGCCAAACGGAAACGAAACCATAGCCTGGCTGGAGAGTGTTACATAAATATAACATCCTGTTGCGTAAGCATTCATACAAGAAACAGACAAAGAGGTGTGGGGTGGTGGGTGGTGGGTGGGTGGGGGGGCATAAGCGACACTCACAACCACACACAGACGCACACACGCGAACTCGGGGAGAAAAGGAGACAGATTATGTCCGATAGAGACAGAGGCAGAAATAGAAAGACAGGGTAACTGTTTAACACATATAATTTATATGCCCCGTACATTTCCACAAGTTTACCAAGTTTTTAATCAGGTTTTGGCCCCCCCTGCGCGGAGGCTTAGAAACCACATGGACAACTTTAAACCAATATTGAACATGAATGCAGACATACTAATTACATGTTATTACAATCAACATTGCAATGTTACAAACACCAGAAAGAAAACGTAAAAATAAAATAAAAAAAAGAATGCAAACAATTAAAAACCAAGCAAACAACCAGTTACGTATATCGAGTGCTCACGCGCGTGTGCTCGAGGGGGTCAATAACGGTGGAGTCAGATTATACTGTTTGCATGTGTGCATACGCACGTGTCAGTATTCGTTTGTATGTCTTGTGTCCGCGTGCGTGGCCACAGCGTGTGGGTATTCGTGCATGCTGTCTGTGTGGGTGTGGGTTTTGTATGTGCGCGCGACAATCACACACCTGCCTGCGTACCTATCAGGTAATACACAACATTCACACAATCACGACCCAAAAGGTGCGAACAATTGTGTGAATGAGCCATGAAGTTTCCAATCGATTACGACATGTACACGCACAAGCTTACATTTACTGCTGTGACTGACGCAGTCATAATTTCTCGCTAATGACGCAGACTACGGAATTGAAGAGAAGCGAATCGATTTCTCACAATTGCGGAAAACACGGTCTCTTCTATTGTTGATTCCTGGCATTGTCTAGACCCCAGAACCAAAGGAACTGTGCGTGCATTCAGCGGACATTACTACCACACTTGTTGTTGAGGTTGTTATTAATGTATAGTGTAATCCTAGTCAGATGCTGTTTCCCGCCTCCGCCTTATTACTTCCTTTGCCGCAATTTTCAGAGTGTGTGTGTGTGAGAGAGAGAGAGAGAGAGAGAGAGAGAGAGAGAGAGAGAGAGAGAGAGAGAGACAAAGAGAGAGAGAGAGAGAGAGAGAGCGCGTGTGTGTTCGTGTGGGGGTGGAAGTGTTTGTGGTGGTAAATAGGTGTTCCTGTCTCTTTGTGTGTAAGTATATTAGTGTGTGCATGTGCATGTGTGTGTGTGTGTGTGTGTGTGTGTGTGTGTGTCTGTGGTTGCCTTTGTGTGTTATTGTGCATGTGTGTGTGTGTGTCTGTCTGTGGTTGTCTTTGTGTGTTATTATGCATGTGTGTGTATGTGGGGGGGTAAATAATCTCGGTATTTATAGAGCCTATCATACTGAATCAACAAGTCGCGTAAGGCGAAATTACTACATTTAGTCATAGACCATTCATCCTGGACCGCCAACTAGCTCTCTCTCCGCTCTTTCTCTCTATTACGAGGTTGCGGCCTCTCGCATTTAGGAACCTACGCTTACATGGCCTTTCAGAAATCAGGGGGATGTCATATCCGGTGTCGATTGTAAACATGGACGAAGTTGCCGAGGTAAGTTCTGAAAATGCTAAAATAAACTCAGCTAAAGTGCATATATGGAACATGTTTTTCGATGAGTTTTGTTAAGTTTAGTTTGGAGTTTTGGAAAATCCAGTTCATTGTCACCTCCCATTGTCACAAATAACTGGAGCGTGCTTTCTTTTCACTGTCTTCGAATCGCTGGCCTTTCAAACCGGACGCTAAGCGCCCCTGAAAGTCGAGCGTCGTAACCTCGAAGGGTCACGTGACGAGTTGGGGGTCCAGGCTATTTGGTCTATGATTTAGTCAAGTCAAGTCAATATTTATTTCAAAAAACCCCTACGGTTACATGAATAAAATAAATAAAAATTGCAATAAACACGACAAAAAATATATATGTAATAATGAGACACAACACTTTTAATTAACCGAAAATAAATCAAGCTTAATTCATAACAAAATAATTGTAATCATACCTTTGTTTTACTTTTTTATTTACAGGAAAGTATATGTTTCTGTGTTTGTTTTTGTTTAAATAAGAAAGAAAAAAACCGTGATCAAATAATCAGAACTCTTTCAAAATACTCTTAATAAAATATATTAAATGCAATAACTTTCGTTTCTTTGTTAATTCAAATAAATGTTTAAATTTGACTGCATTTGAATTTCTACGAATGAAACTGAACGCACTGCATTTTTTCACAATGACCGTAGTCCGCCGCTTATGCAAAACGGAGTAAAACTGACGAGCCTGTTCAGCGAGGTAGTGGTTTCGCTGTGCTGCATAGCACGCTTTTCTGTACCTCTCTTCGTTTTAACTTTCTGAGCGTGTTTTTAATCCAAACATATCATATCTATGTTTTTGGAATCAGGAACCGACAAGGAATAAGATGAAAATGTTTTTAAATCGATTTCGGAAATTTAATTTTGATCATAATTTTTATATTTTTAATTTTCAGACTTTGTTTTTAATCCAAATATAACATATTTATATGTTTTTAGAATCAGGAAATGATGTAGAATAAGATGAACATAAATTTGGATCGTTTTATATAAAAAAATTATTACAATTTTGAGATTTTTAATGACCAAAGTCATTAATAAATTTTTAAGCCACAAAGCTGAAATGCAATACCAAAGTCCGGTCTTCGTCGAAGATTGCTTTACAAAAATTTCAATCAATTTGATTGAAAAATGAGGGTGTGACAGTGCCGCCTCAACTTTTACAAAAAGCCGGATATGACGTCATCAAAAGTATTTATCGAAAAAATGAAAAAAAATTCCGGGGATATCATTCCCAGGAACTCTCATGTCAAATTTCATAAAGATAAACTTGACTAAATGTAAAAAGGTCATTTTGATACTCTGAAGTCATTAGCCGGGTTTTACTGAGAGAAAACAACTTTCACAAGACATATATGCTGACAAATCACAGTGAATAGTTCTTGTAAACCAGTTATCGATTTGATGTCACGTTCCATAGTAGAGCAAGGTACGGTAATTCCCTATGATATAGTTCTGCAATGTTTCCCTCATGGCAGTTCGGGTTGCGTTACCCGGATGGAAAGGGAGATGCCACAGGGAACTAAATGTCACACGGATCGCATGGAAGAATGGAAAGCACGTGCGCATTTGTAATTAGTCTTCTTCTTTTTCTGCGTTCGTGGGCTGAAACTCCCACGTACACTCGTGTTTTTGCACGAGTGGAATTTTACGTGTATGACCGTTTTTACCCCGCCATTTAGGCAGCAGGAGGAAGCATGCTGGGTATTTTCGTGTTTCTATAACCCACCGAACTCTGACATGGATTACAGGATCTTTTCCGTGCGCACTTGGTCTTGTGCTTGCGTGTACACACGAAGGGGGATAAGCCACTAGCAGGTCTGCACATAAGTTGACCTGGGAGATCGGAAAAATTTCCACACTTAACCCACCAGGCGGCCGCAGCCGGGATTCGAACCCTCGACCTTCCGATTAAGAGGCCGACGTCTAACCACCCCGCCACAGCGCCCGTCTTTGTAATTAGTGTTTCATCAATGTTATTCTTCCTGTGACGTGATTTCATTAAAATGACAGTGTGGGTCTCTCTCTCTCTCTCTCTCTCTCTCTCTCTCTCTCTCTCTCTCTCTCTCTCTCGTGAGCGAGCGCACATGTGTTAGTGTGTGTTTGTGTTAGTGTGTGTGTGTTAGTGTGTGTGTGTTTGTGTGTGTGTGTGTGTGTGTGTGTGTGTGTGTGTGTGTGTGTACTATGTCTTAGACCACTCTTTGTACATTTTCTTTTAATAGATGATTGTCATTTGTTTTACCTCATGTCTGCCCTGCGTGTGATGGTGTGATCGTGACTGCTGTAGTGTGGGCGTGTGTGTGTTGGTGTGTATGTCAGTGTATGTGTGGGCGTGTGTGTGTGTGTGTGTCAGTGTGTGTGTGGGTGTGTGTGTGTTCGTGATTTTACCAACACTACGCGAAATTCCTTGTGCTTTAAATGTTTTTTTAATGTCACTTGGCTCAATAAATACTGTATTCTGTATTCTGTATTCTGTATTCTGTCTGTGTGTGTACTATGTCTGTGTGTGCGTCCACGGCTATGTAATGAAACATGACTTATAACAACCTTTAATTCCAGCCAGAAATACTCACAAAATATCAATGAACTGACAGCAGGCCTATAGTTCATTATACACTGCCCGTTAAAGCTGCCATCGTTCCCGTGTATACGAATATGCTCACCATCTCAGATCGATTTAGGCTTTTACGTGGAATAAGACCAATCGTCCACTTGGACACATGCCAACAATTTTAGGGTTTAGCCTGGAAGAAAAAGACAATGGGACAAATGTCCCCCTCAACCAAATTACGATGGGACATTACATAGTCGAAGGCAAAACGCGCAACGCAGGCTAGGCGGTCCAAAAATGCTTTTGTCGAAAGATGCAAAATAGTGCTATTTGGTGCCATATGCATGATGATTTATGAGAATTTGCCAGTGTATCAGGTTAGTGTGTGTGTGTGGAGGGAGGGGGGGGGGATCCTGTGTTTCGCTTCTGTTCGTAGGATTGGTTGAATACTAAGGAATTTCATTTTAAAAGCCAATCACAGCGCGTTTTACAAACTCGCAAGTTGCTCGGCTTGGCGGGCGTTTTTGCTTTGGTCATTCCGAACACTGTACTCCCGTGAAAAGTGTGCACGGGGTGGCGCAGTGGTACGTATTCTCAGTGCGCCCTTTGATGCACTGAAGGGAATTCCAATGGGACATTTTGAGATGTTATGCGCCAATGGCGCAAGGCGCCCTGGTAAATGAAACCCTGAATTTACTACTACTACTACTAATAAAACATTCTTTTATAGCGCTGTTCACCGCCAAATGGCAGTCTCTTGGCGCTTTACATTAGACATTATAAAATTTAACATTTTACACATAAAAAGTTTTCTCGTAAGAAATAACATACAAGCATAAAAAAATTCATAGACAACGCCCACTTATAGTTATATAAGATAATCTAGAAAAAATTTTTTTAAAAAGATGGAGAACAAGAAGAGCAAACGCTCGATCGAGTCACTTTCGCAGTTCTGAATATTATATGAGGCATCAGATGGACAGGAAGAAATTGCTATTCACAACACAATGAGTCACGTTCACATAAAATTTGAGCCCGGTCACTTTTATAGTTTCCGAGAAAAGCCCAACGTTAAGTTGTGTGTTGCCGAACAGAAAAGGCTAGTTATCTCCCTTGTTTTTCTGATAACGTTCGTAAAAGGCTACAGATGTAAATACTTTGATGTAAAGAATAATCCTACAAAGTTTCAATCACATCCGATGAACTTTGTCAAAGATATAAAATGTCTAATTTTTCCTTTGACGCTGACCTGTGACCTTGAAAAAGGTCAAAGGTCAACGAAACCATCGTTAAAGTGTAGAGGTCATTGGAGGTCACGACTAAACAAAATATGAGCCCGATCGCTTTGATAGTTTCCGAGAAAAGTCCAACGTTAAGGTGGTGTCTACGGACGGCCGGCCGGACGGCCGGCCGGACGGCCGGCCGGACAGACTAACACTGACCGATTACATAGAGTCACTTTTTCTCAAGTGACTCAAAAAAACCAAAAAAAAACCCACGTAAGATAAGTAATAGACACATAGTTACACATAAAAAGTCTGACAATAAAACAGAACTCACATAAAAGCGTACAGATCTAAAACAGAACGAAGATGTAACACAGACTTGTGGGGTAACAAACCAAACAACAAACAACAGGCATACTGTATTATAATACTACATTAGGACTTTTAAACCCAATACACATTAAAACATCGAATTGAATTCGATTCATCAAACAATACAGGCACCCCGGCTGCTGTCTGTGCACGGTGGCAAGCCGAGTCTTATAATAAATGATCAATAAGTTCGTAATTGACACCAGTGTGAATCATTCTGTGGAATTATTTATTATAAAAGTACTGCTCTACGCAGAAACAGTCAGGCTGTAGAAATTTGATGTGCCAGTCCTAGCGCCTAGCGGAAGGATGCTGTTACCCTTAGAAAAAATGGCCGCTTTGGACGATGGTTTACACGAGAACAAAGATATCTTTGACAAATGGGCAATGTATAACAATTTATTTAACCAATAATATTTTCATGTTTTACATTTTACATTGTGTATAATTACTCTGCCAATGTATGTTATTGTGTCTAATCATATCATACATTCTGTACTTATTCATTTTCATTTTTGTCAACTTCGCCTGAAAAAATTGAAATAAAAAAAAGAAGATATCTTTGACGGGTGTGGCAATGCAGTTCGTGAGACCGACACTGCCCCTTTAAAAGCCAAACCAATCAACCGCAATCTTCTGTATTCTTCGGGAGCAAAAACCGTGGGGAGTGCCGGAAATTCGGAGTGTACAAGCTCGGATGGAATATCACGCCGACGTGACCGGCCAAGCAATGCCACGCGACCACCATGATGATTATGACCGTGTCGTGTGACAAGAAAAGCACGACGAATGAAAGACCGTCGAATAGATGGCCGCCCATAGCTCCAAATAGCACTACTGATTTCCTTTCCTGTCATTTTCTGATAAAGCCTATAATTATTAGGTGTTTAAAAAAACTACTGCACGCCATGCTATTTTTCGTACAACCTCATTTCTCCTGTTTGAATTACATGTTGTAAGTTTTTCACCCTGTTTTGACTGATATTACTCCACACAAACACACACACACACACACACACTCTCTCTCTCTCTCTCTCTCTCTCTCTCTCTCTCTCTCTCTCTGTTCGTCTGTCTACATCTATCTCTATCCAGACAGGAAAAAAAAACGACAACAGAGATAAGTGAAAATAACAGTGCATGATATTATCCACGCAAATATACAAGCAATTATAAAACATCAAAGCATGTATTGATATGTATGACCGCCAATGCCAACAGCTGTTCTGCATGTCTGTCGGCTCTTTTTTCATTAGATCAGCGATCGTTATCACCATCCGGCCTCTGTGAAATCGACACAGGATCCAATGTACAGCGTTTATAGTATACTAAAGCTGTTGTTAAAAGTTGTAACATAAACGCAATATCTATCAAAAAGCTCGTAAAGTGGTCTCAATGAACGCGGCTCAGCTGGGATAAATAGAGCGTTTGTGTTCACAGATTTTATGATGTGAAACAATTTCAAAGCATGACTGTTTCAACGACTACTATAAGCTCTTAGTTCTGATGTGGGTGAGGTCTGTTTGTGTCCTCGGACACAGAGATAGAGTAAAGAAGATGAAGAGAGTTTAATGAAGTAAAAGGTGAACTTCGCTTTAACACACACACACAAACACACTGTGACACACACACACACACACACACACACTCTCTCTCTCTCTCTCTCTTTCTCTCTCTCCGAAGACGAGGAAAACGGACCTTCTGAGTTACAATTAGGCAGCAACCACAACCCCATCGTAATGGTGCGGAGTCAGATAAGCTAGCTGACACGGGTATGGGAGAGAGAGAGAGACACACACACACACAAACTGTGACATCAAGCCAATGGCACGGAGAAACAAACCCGACACAACAAAATGATTATTTTGATTTTTTGTTAGACTGACCAATGTGTATGCTAACACGAAGATAAGGCAGAGCCCCCGACAAGGAGGATGAAGGAAGACGGACCGTACTGCTCGCGTGTGAGCTCGTCAAGAATTAAACTGCACGAGAGGGAAGAAAGGCGCACCAAAATAGCCTCCCCAAGAATCTACGATAGAAAATCAATAGCGAGTTTTGTGAATGGAGTAGGATCCCCGTGTACATGCCGTACTACAGCAGCACAGAGACGGCTCAGGCTCAGACAGCCTGCTCAACTGAACTCTCCAAACAAACCGGCGAGGATGGCAACCGCCGCCATCACAGCTCCCTTCATTCCTCGAGTCCATCACAGTGGAACCCCTCCCACCCACCCAACCGCCCCCCCCCCTTCCTCCTCCTCCTCCCTCCCCCTTCATAAGACCTCGACAGATCTGAGCAAATCAGTTCTTAAAGGGAGGGAGTCTACCGAGGTTATGAACAGAAAATCTGAGAAAACAAGGCCGAGGTGAACAAGAAGATTACTGACCGGTTGAGAGCCATGCAGCTGCTGTGCTGCTAAAATTAAGTTTTGTTGGGATTTCAACGAATCAGACCCCGCGATTGGTTCTCTCCCGTTTGGGTGGCCACCCACTTTCGGTTTGTGCACGCCAGCCCAGGATTCTAAAAGGGAGTGGGTCTTAAATCTGGGTCACAAAAAAAAAATGGGTGGGCGTGGTAGGGGTTCCACCAAAGGTGGGTAGATATTCATCGTAAATTAAAACTGGCTACTAATCAATTATTCTGAGATTTAGGAGCCGCTGATAGGTCTCCTTCAATTAGCATTAAAGATGCAGTCCTCCTTGTTAAGCGGCCATGTGCATTACAACAGATCTGTCAAGGCTTTCACTCTTGAGAAGAGCATCCTTCGCATAGACACAGGCCAACAAATCCACAGCCGGTCTGCTGCAGTATGGGAATTTTGTGTGTAATTAATGTTGCTGATTAACATAGGTGTTACCAAATGAATTCACAAAGAAATGTACTGAGAGCAGACAGGCTGTAGATAATGTTGGTCCCTGTCCGGGTTAAAAGATGATGGTACAGCAGTACCTGCGATGTGTGGACCCTCCCATGAGAGGACACCTCCCTTAAAAGGACACCTTCTCTTGTCCCTTTTTATATATATCTCTACCAAAGTATACCTGTCATGAAAGGCCACCTGCAATGTAGGGACACTTTTGGCTGGTCCCGAGGGTGTCCTTTCATCACAGGTACCACTGTACAGTCGAACCTGGCCTGGTGGCCACCTGTCGATAACAATCACCTGCCCAATATACCACCACCCCAAATAGTAGCCCAAGGTTTTATGTTTGAAAAAAAATTGTATAATTCACCTTTCCATAGAAACCACTTGTCTATAACAACTCCTTTTGGTTAAAGGTACTGAACTTGTCAAATCCAGGTGCACGGAGCCCCTGGGGCTTTTAGTCATACCTCAGGCAGCTATCCGTTAGAAGAACTACCAAGTTTCATTGACTTGCACCCAAAGAGTCAAGAACTGCAATTTTTTTACGAATTAATTTCGTACTCGGACCCGGCTGTTCTTGACCTATTTTTGGATCTAAATTTAGATCAGGTACATCACCACATCATGCACAAAAAGACAGGTCACTAAGCAAACTATGTCAGACGTCATCATGAGTTTGTGTAAAACAAAATGGAGGCCGGAATCACTCAGTTGAATCGAACTCCGACCAAACACCATGTAATAACACTCGCGTGAACAAGAAACTGTCGAGCTTCACAGATGTCGTCGTTGGGTAGTTTTGGGTTTGTTTTACTACCATAGGAGGATTTTTGAACTGTAAATGCACTCAGCTGCAACAAAAACACAAAACGAAGGCTGTGAGCTGCACTGTGCCTTTAAGTCCTGTGAGTGGTCGCTACAGACAGGTTTGACTGTATCTCTTGTAAAGGCTGGACACATTTGTAGTGATGCACATTATCGTTTGAACCAGAGGCAGTGTACCTTTAGTGAAGTTTGAACCGGAGGCAGTGTACCTTTAGTGAAGTTTGAACCAGAGGCAGTGTACCTTTAGTGAAGTTTGAACCGGAGGCAGTGTACCTTTAGTGAAGTTTGAACCGGAGGCAGTGTACCTTTAGTGAAGTTTGAACCAGAGGCAGTGTACCTTTAGTGAAGTTTGAACCAGAGGCAGTGTACCTTTAGTGAAGTTTGAACCGGAGGCAGTGTACCTTTAGTGAAGTTTGAACCGGAGGCAGTGTACCTTTAGTGAAGTTTGAACCGGAGGCAGTGTACCTTTAGTGAAGTTTGAACCGGAGGCAGTGTACCTTTAGTGAAGTTTGAACCAGAGGCAGTGTACCTTTAGTGAAGTTTGAACCAGAGGCAGTGTACCTTTAGTGAAGTTTGAACCGGAGGCAGTGTACCTTTAGTGATCTTCTGCGGAAAATGAATTACTGTCCTATGCTTTATGTGCACACTATTGAAATGTGCATACATCATGATTGACTGATGGCAAATTTGAACAACAAAAACAAAAACTAAAGAAAAAACCCACCCCAACATCAATAAATCAGTAACTTATCATACTTTTAATTAATTCATCTAATCAATGAATGAGCAATCAATAATAATTTCAAACTGACAGTGACAACTCATACATGTAGAAGCAACAAATAGTTTTGCTGTGTCATTCTAAAAAAAACCTGATGTAATCTAAATGAGACTGTTGAATAAAACTATATCAGTTACATGGGCGTGTACACATGTGCATGTGTACGCAAAACAAAATAAAGATAATGTAAAAAGATAAAAGAAAGATAGTCTAGCCTGTGCTCAATTTCAGTGTAACAATGATTTCAATGTTCTTACTGACCAATGTGAATGCTTCTGTAGAAGATAAGGCAGAGCTCTCCCCCCCCCTCCCCCCCTTCATTCTACTATGTGCAATTTTTTTTTTTCAGACTCATCAAAAAGCCAACTTTTCAGTCTTGACTACATGCTCTACAGTGTATACTTTTGGAATGTCATTGGGGGGGGGGGGGGGGGGGAATAAAAAAAATTAAAAAAATTAAAGGTACCATTCTTCCAATATTGACCATCATGCATAAGAGCATCCTTCCACTTGAACTTATACAAACTGTCAACAGGCGGACTGTTTTTTGTATATAGTGGACATGTTTGGCTGATCAGTCAGTTCACTTTGGCTGAATTTATTGTGTGACAACAGTGGAACCCCCCTTTTAAGAGTGAAGTTATTAAGACCCCCCCTCCCCAATTTAAGGCCTTGGTTTTTCAGACTTACTGTTCATAACCTCTGTAAATGTACCCCCATTTTCAGACTCTCACCTTTTTTAAGACCTGATTTTCTCAGATTTTTAGAGGTCTTAAAAGGGGGGTTCCACTGTATCAGTTGCCAACGTCATCCTGCAAATTTGATTCTGCCAAACATTGTGACCCACAAAGGCAGTAGCCAGGCCCTTTATTATTTTTCTTATGTTTTTCAAGTGGAAGGATGTTGTTAACCAATTTATAGCCTCATGGACAGATTACTGAGGTGGTGTACTCAAACATTGACACATGAAGGCAACACGTCTCTTTAACCAACACTTGGTTAGTTAGCTTTTGCTTTTCGGGTCCAGCGGACCATAATAGGCCAAATCAGGACCCCCCAACACTTGGTAAAGACAGCTGACTGATTTAGTCCCGCTACAGCTGCTTCTACTAATTTAGCAATATTTCAAACTTGAACTAGCGGCTGCACCTTTACTGCAACATCAGCTGAACGCACTCATTTCTTAGCACCTGATGATGTAATTTTCACACCCTGCAGCTGATACAGTCTAGCTATGTCATCTAGAACAGAGTGTCATTCATACTCAATATTTAACGAATAAACAAGCACAGAAAAGGACTGTAGCTGTAAGCCAGGGGCAGCTCTCAGATTCTGGGAAGTCTTAGAAGAGGAGTCCCACTGTATCAGAAGTCAGGAATAAAAACTGAGAAAAAATGAGTCAGTGTAAGTGTCCTTAGCCTGTATTCTACATGAATGTAATATCTGTGACACCTACAAATGTGGTCTTCAAATTGTTCAAAAAGGACTCTAAAAAATAATATCCGGTTGTTAAAGTCACAGGACTGCATAAAGAACAGAAAATCTGAGACTGCATGCCAGGCTTAGAATAGGGGTTAGTCTGAAACTGGGGTGACTTAAAACTAAAACTGAAAGGGTGTAAAAATAAAAGTGTATACACTACTAACATTTTTCCTCTGTTATAGCTGTGAAAAAAAAGTGTATACACTACTAGCATTTTTCCTCTGTTATAGCTGTGAAAAAAAAGTGTATACACTACTAGCATTTTTCCTCTGTTATAGCTGTGAAAAAAAAGTGTACACACTACTAGCATTTTTCCTCTGTTATAGCTGTGAAAAAAAAGTGTATACACTACTACCATTTTTCCTCTGTTATAGCTGTGAAAAAAAAGTGTATACACTACTAGCATTTTTCCTCTGTTATAGCTGTGAAAAACAAGTGTATACACTACTAGCATTTTTCCTCTGTTATAGCTGTGAAAAAAAAGTGTATACACTACTAGCATTTTTCCTCTGTTATAGCTGTGAAAAACAAGTGTATACACTACTAGCATTTTTCCTCACTGCCACAACTCAACATTAGGATGGCCGTGGATGGAAGTCACTTTACTTTCTATTCCGTTCACTTTAACACACACAGTTACCTCTGCTTGAACTTTTCCAATAACTATAAATGCCACTCATGGACAGATCCGCGAAGCAGTGGAACAGATGGCAACTTCAAAAAAACATCACAGTAAGCAAAATCTGGTACAGTCGCACCTGTCCTGGCGACCACCTCTTGATAACGACAACCTGCCTATAACTACCATCCCCAAGAATTAAACCCTGACGAGGTTCTTTCCTCTGTAATTCACCTTTCCATAATGACCACAGGTCCATGAGGACCGCTTTTGCTCATGGTCCCTTGGATGGTCATTTGGACCGTACAGTTAATCCTCCATTTAAGACTGCTTCACTCAATTCAGACCTTCTGCTTTCTCAGATACTCTTTTTGTAACTCAAGTCTGTATACATACGTACCTACCTCCGTTTTAAGACTCCCTCTCTTATAAGTCGCACTTTTTTCAGTCTTTTGGAGGTCTAAAAGTAAAACAGGAGGGTCACCAGTGAATTTTCCACAAAGATAGATTTACATGTCACTGTCAGCCTCTAGCTTGAATCATACTGTAAACGCATACAAAGTTGATTTTCACACCAGAAAATGTTTCATACAGTGGAACCCTAAAGGCTGTTAAGAACACTCAGCGTAACATTATGTTTTAATGACTATGCTAATCTGTCAATTGTGTGCACTTATTACATCATTGGCTCATACCACTACCAGTCAAAATTTCGCTGTGGGGAAGGGGGCGGAGAGTGCCTATGACAGTTTGTGGGGTCGCAATTGTACAAATAGGGGGTCACAGTTAATAATGTCAGTTAATAACTGACTGTATTATTATTAAGCAGGTAAATACGTCCATAATGTCAAGTACTGTAATCTGCATGTTATGTTAAGCTCCGGCCTTACTTGTAGGCGAACGGTATGTTATATGTCCGTCTGTCTGTTATGTCCTAATGTTGTATCTATAATTATATATATATATATATATGTCTTGTATACTTGCCATTTACATATTTATTATAAATGTTGATGGATGAATGATGATACATTGTAGACGGATGCATGTTATTGATTAAAAGCCCCACAATGATGTGCTTGGAAAAAAAAGAGAAAAAAAAAGTAAAAAAAAAAAAAGTAAATAAATAAAAAATATGGGGTCACAAATTATAGTACAGTGGAACATAACCCTCTTTTCAGATCCCCCCCCCCCTTCCCCGATTTAAGACTCCCTCCCTTTTAAGACCCTGTTGTCTCAGATTTGTGAAGGTCTTTAAAGGGGGGTGGGGGGGGGGGGGAGGCGGTTCCACTGTAGTAAAATATAGAAAATTTAATATTTTCATGCACCTCAGAGAAGAAGCAAAGTCAGCGTTTTGAATCCTGCCTTTCCAAATGTAACTAATATTCATACGCGGGTGAGATAGCAATTACAATGGTGGGCATAACAAACCACAACATAACAGATGACTGAATGTAAAATACTGACCCAACAAACCAAAATATATATATATATGATAATATGTAAATAAATCAATGAACATGAACAAATAACTAAGAGGTAAAAAAAACATACAAAAAACCTGTTTGAATCGTAGTAAAACTAGCCTATGGAAAAGAGCATCAACTGCTTCTTTCCATATGTTGACTGCATACATAATTATCAATCATGCCAACTGACAATAACTATTAGTATTACCTCTCTTCAGCTTATAATATTCATGTTAATCATTTGGAGCCTGTTTCTGCGCGTAGGCTATATATATAAATATCTATCAATTCAAGGTGTGATAACTGAATATGAAGCTTCTTTTAGTTTACCGTTACTAACTAAAACCAGAATAGAACAATCAGAATTAAAGTAACAGTATTTCACTTTGATGCGGTAAGAAATCAAGACCTGTATGATGGTACCTCTTTCTCTAATTAGCACATGCTTTAGGCGGAAAGGGGAAAAACAACCAAGTAAAACTTATCAACACAAATGCTACAGTCTGAGGAAATACAATGTAACAACAACAGAGACATGTAGTTCTTGCTTAAAAAGTAGCTTCACACAAAAATCTCAAGTACTCACATTCTAACCATATTGTGCTAACAATATGGACCTGGGAGAGAGAGAAGAAACCAACCGGCTGTTTCCAAATCCCACACACAAATCTATATATTATATGAGCCTGCAGACTCCAGATGTTCTGGAGAGGCTTAGTGAACAGTTCAACTTGTCCAAGAAACTGTCGAACAATATATCCGTTACGCTGATTGATATGTGGGTGGTCAAAGTCGGCAGGTGATAGAGACACTGTCCTCTGTCTGACTGGTCAGGGGAGGACCAGACACCAACGCAAAACGTCAGCTGCTGCAGCAACAGCACCTTCGCCTACGCATCTCGTCCCCATACGGTTACGCTACACTCTCAGACTAACACCCTGATCGGAAACGATTGTATAGAGTCGCTTCGTCGCGCTGATCGCTTGAATTGACTTCACGCACCGAGCGCTAACGAGTGCATTGAAAAGTTGTCAACATCAGGCACCCTGCAAGCTTCTAAACCCGTTAAAGCATCTAGTATCGATACCCTGTCGCCACAAATAGGCAAAATGACGGTCAATCTGTTACGCTTTCCGCGCTGAGAGTTGTGCACACAGAGTGTGAGAAGAGAGAGAAAGTGCAAACCCAGCGATGTCGTCGCTAGCAGACGAGACGAGCAGGGCCCGAGCCATCTGTCACAGGGCAGGAAGTCAACAAACTCGGATCCAAAGCGGCATGCAGCCCTCGTTCACGGCTCATGCAATCCGCTGTTTCTTTTTGGATCGTCCACGTTCCACTGAATGCCAACCTCTGGCCCGAGCAATGCGACGAATCGGCTTTCTTATCAGGGCTAATTACCACCAATATGGTGCAACTGGCGACTCCCCCAAAACTCAACAGACAACGCACGATTCCTCCCTATCTGCACATGCAATCACCACAAAAACAAGCTGGTACGAAAGAGCAGACCGTTCACTGGCAGGCCTGCGGTTTTGATGCATGCTAGACGTACAGAAGCGTGAAAAAGAGACATTTAACTTGGAGTATTTTCATTACCTGGGATCTACTCCGCCATGATGAATATTTTTAGAGGAAATCGGACAAAGAATGTTGGGATAGATTAGTGGCAGTCGGTGGTGCCGTGTCAAGGGGTATTTTCGTGGGTTTTCGTCCGCCCTGGACCTATCATACCGATATTGGTGAAATGGAGTAATTCATAAACTTAATCGTAAGCCACTGTGAGGGCGAGAGGGGTTGGATAGCTTTAAATCGCCGCCAGATCCGTTTATTTTGCCACTGATCGCGACAACACACATACATGGGTCACGTGACCTAGCTTGACGTCACAACACACGAGGGATTCCCCCGTTTTCGCAGTACTGCGTGGCAGACCACTCGACACAAACATCGGATCAATACTGCACGCGACGCACTCGTCAGATCGAACTGAACCACGCAGGTACTGGCTAACAGATTGCGTAACACTTCTGGTCCGTTTTCACCCCTGAGAACGCTGGTAATTCGATGTGGTGGAGAGAGAAAAAACTACACGGGCATTTTCGTGTTGATTGCCCGGGACACGCCCCCTTTCCCCCTCGTTTCGGTCTCTCGTCCAGCGCCGCTCGCGGGTTTGTGTACTGTTTACATTCTGTTCCGTGTTGAGGTGTGTATTTACTGCTCGCTGTGGTGGAGGGTTAATAACTGTTTGAAATGAAAGCGGGACTCGATACGGTTTCCGTTTCACCGTTCACGGCATTGAGTCAGTTTTGGAGTCTAGATTCTGATGCGGAATGCCGCGCAAGTCGTACAGAAGGATGACGAAAGAAACACTGATTTAACTTCTTGTATACAATATAAGAAGTGTGATCGACAAGAGGAAGAAAAATATCAAGTAGACGATCAACAGCGGAAAAAACAAAAAGCAAGTGTAAAATCTGCAGACATGGTTTCAAGTGTTTGATTATTTGTTTGGTCAAAACTGACTCAGGAATTGATGTCATACTCTTAGTTCAGTGACGTATTTTCCTTCTCAGTAAGTAAAAACAAACAAACAACAACAACAAAATGGTTCTGACAAAAATACGCTTTTCGGTATGACTGTGGCAGGCTATCGGTATTCCCGTACTATGATCAGCTACTTGCATCATGGTGTATGATACATGATATTTTTTAAAAATAAATATATATAAAAAAACTAAACTTTTTGTAGGTAGCTATCACTCAGTTAATGCTTTACCATTTTCCAGACTGTTGTACATGTTTCCTTTGTGGATTTTTCTCTGAAACCTTGTTTACTTGTGTGTTTCTTGTTTTAATCATGTGAACACAAGATGTTTTCCCTGCTATTCCTTTCTGCACTTGATTGTTTCAAACCTTTCCCCTTTGTATCAACGGAAGGATCTCTCACTGAGTCTCTCACTCTGAGTCTCTCACTCTCTCTCTCTCTGTCTCTCTCTCTCTCTCTCTCTCTCTGTCTCTCTCTCTCTCTCTTTCTGTCTCTCTGCCCTACCACCTCTTTCCCCACCCATGCAACTTCAAGTGTCGATGCGTGTGCTGAAGATAGACTTGCAGTTGCGGGCTTCTTGGATGTTCTCTGTTTTTTTGTGAAAGTTGAGACGGCACTGTGACGACCTCATTTTTCAAGGATATATATATCTCTCTCTCCCCCTCTCTCTCTCTCTCTCTCTCTCTCCCTCTCTCTCTCTCTCTCTGTCTCTCCTCCCCCCTCTCTCTCTCTCTCTCCCTCTCTCTCTGTCTCTCTCTTTCTCTGTCTTTCTGTCTCTCTGGTTCTCTCTCTCTCTCTCTCTCTCTCTCTCTCTCTCTCTCTCTCTCTCTCTCTCTCTGTTTGTTTTTAAATATTGTATATGTAGTTAATCTGAATGCGTAATCCCTCGTCCCCCTCCCCCTTCTTCTTGTAACTTAAGCTGCCTGTATATGGCCCTGTTCGGCAATACATTGCTGTACTTTTTTAAGAAATTAAAAAAAAAACATTTCCGTTGTTTGTGTCTGGTCTTGTTTTGTATGACTTTGCGAGTCCAATATTTTTTATGTTTATACTCGACCATTATTTTGATGTTTTACTAGTTTAATACTTTGATGAGATACTGTTCATTTTAGGTATGAAATGATAGCATGTGCATGTGTGTAGGTATGCGAGCGCACGCTCGCGCGCGCGAGCATGTGTGTGTGTGGGGGGGATGTGTGTGTGTGTATATGTGTGCATGTGTGTGTGCATGTGTGCATGTGTGCATGTGTGTGTGCATGTGTGTGTGTGTGTGTGTGTGTGTGTAAGCGAGTGTGAGTTTGTGTGTGTGTGTGTGTGTATACGGCGTGCGTGTGTGTGTGTGTGTGTGTGTGTGTGTGTGTGTGTGTGTGTGTGTGTGAGTGTGTGTGTGTGTGTGTGTGTGTATGTGCGCAATCTTTGCTTCTGTTTACAATTATTATCTGTATATGTTCCAAGGTCAGGTTGGAAGATTAGGCTAAGCCTAAAACCTTTATCCTTATGTAATAAAGTTCTGAGTTTTGAGTTCTGAGTTCTGTCTCTCTCTCTCTCTCTCTCTCTCTCTCTCTCTCTCTCTCTCCTCTCTCTCTCCCTCTCTCACTCTACTCTCTCCTCTCTCTCTCTCTCTCTCTCTCTCTCTCTCTCTCTCTCTCTCTCTCTCTCTCTACGCCCCCTGCCCTCTTTCTCTCTATTTCTGAACGAAGGAAGTAATAGACTGTCAACGTGCATTTCCGTAGCAGAAATTTATAACCTCAGAATACCTTCAACAGAAATAGTAACAATGTCAATGGTAATGTCATGTCAGGTCAAGTTTCATAACTACAGCAGTTCCGACAAAGCCCCCACACTCAAACTAATCTAATCAGATTTGGTTTGAAATGAGTGGGTTTAGTCCGATTGGAAGCTTAAAACATTCCTTGCTTTTGACAACCCGTGCACAGTTTGTAGATTTAGTTGTTACTTAATTGTCACGCCTACATTTTTACATTCAGTCAATATTTGACTGAATGATTTGTGGGAGCAGTCTCCCACAAATCAGTCAGTCAAATACTGACTGAATGTAAAAATGTAAGTTCGAGACTCAGCCCAGAGAGATTGAGTGTGTGTGTGTGTGTGTGTGTGTGTGTGTGTGTGTGTGTGTGTGTGTGTGTGTGTGTGTGTGTGTGCCGGTGTGTGTTTGTGTGTGTGTGTAGCGTAAACCACTGGGTGAAGGCCGGTTAGGTCACACGCCCTTGTTATAAGATTACCTTGGACGAATTCAATAATACCGCGTGGGGAATTACAATAATAATAATAGTAATAATGTTAATAATAGTGTTAATAATAAAAGGAGAAAAAAGGTTTGGAACGAAGGAACGTCGATATGAAAGATAGAAAGACACTCAGGCAGACAGACAGACAGACAGACAGACAGACAGACAGACAGACAGAAAGACAGAAAGATAGAAAGACACTCAGGCAGACAGACAGACAGACAGACAGACAGACAGAAAGACAGAAAGATAGAAAGACACTCAGGCAGACAGACAGACAGACAGACAAACAGAAAGATAGAAAGACACTCAGGCAGACAGATAATAAGAAAAAAAGCTGCTCAATACATTCTTAGGTAAAAAAAAAAAGCTAGACAAAAGAAATATGAAAAATTGTTTTTAAAAACAGGAAAAAAGAAACAATTAAACTTACAAGAAGAGAGAGAACACTTTCGAGAGTTGTTGAATGTTTCATTATCAAAGAACGCTTTTTTCTTAAAAAGGATGGTGAAAGCCAACTGTGATCCGAGATAAACTTGTTCATAATTTGTTTTGACCTTTTCGGTAGAGGTTAACGATGAGTTAACGTTTATCAGTCGACGAGAGAGAGAGAGAGGGGTAGAAGGTCAGTGGGGGTCTACTGTCAATCAATCAATATGAGGCTTATATCGCGCGTATTCCGTGGGTACAGTTCTAAGCGCAGGGATTTATTTATTTTATTTTTTCTTACATTTTTATTTTATGCAATTTATATCGCGCACATATTCAAGGCGCAGGGATTTATTTATGCCGTGTGAGATGGAATTTTTTTTTACACTATACAGTACATCACGCATTCACATCGGCCGGCAGATCGCAGCCATTTCGGCGCATATCCTACTTTTCACGGCCTATTAGTCCAAGTCACACGGGTATTTTGGTGGACATTTTTATCTATGCTTATACAATTTTGCCAGGAAAGACCCTTTTGTTCCCTGATATGGCCCTTCGTGGTCGGCTGGGCGTTAAGCAAACAAACAAAAACCCTTTTGTCAATCGTGGGATCTTTAACGTGCACACCCCCATGTAGTGTACACGAAAGGACCTCGGTTTTTCGTCTCATCCGAAAGACTAGCACTTGAACCCACCACCTAGGTTAGGAAAGGGGGGGAGATAATTGCTAACGCCCTGACCCAGGGTCGAACTCGCAACCTCTCGCTTCCGAGCGCAAGTGCGTTACCACTCGGCCACCCAGTCCTCCTGATATTATCTTTGCTCGTAGGAGAGAGAGTGAGAGACAGACTGTCAGGCAGACATACTGACAAATAGACAGACGGACAGACAGACAATCGGAACGATATAGACAGACAGACAGACAGACAGACAGAATATTTTCCTCTACAGCAGAATTTCAAGACGATTTCCATCTATTGGTGAGACTTGGAAGTCGTTCACTATTGCGCAGTTTTGTCTTTGTCACGATTCAATCAAAGACCCTTAACTTTCATTGGTATTTACACTCTTTGGTTCATACTGCGAGTATTACAACAGGGGCGGACGAGGTTTTTTTGGGGGGGTTTCCCCCCCCCCCCCCCCCCCCCAACAGCCCAAAAATAAAAATATTTTTGTGTGTTTTTTGGGTTGAGTTTCAATTTTTGGGGTATTAATCAGTGACAAAATCTGCTGCCTGATCCTCAGAATGCACCAGATTGCACCATTTTGCATCCTTTTTTTCTACATTTTCCGGGGGGGGGCATGCCCCCGGACCCCCCTAGCGAGCTAGGCGCTTCGCAATATATTTTTGGAACCCCCCCCCCCCCCCCATAAAATGAACTGATCCGCCTCTGTACAAGGCTGATCGATTCAGCTCAGCTTGCCTGAGAACGTACTCCCATTATTTCAGTCACGATTTGTGCTATAGCGGAAACCTCCAGTTTTTGGACCCTCGACTTGCTTTCTGTTTTTCGGAGTTTGTTTGTTTGTTCGTTCATGGGCTGAAACTCCCACGGCTTTTACGTGTATGACCGTTTTTACCCCGCCATTTTGGCAGCCAAACGGGCCGCTTTCGGAGGAAGCATGCTGGGTATTTTCGTGTTTCTATAAACCACCAAACTCTGACATGGATTACAGGATCTTTTTCGTGCGCGCACTTGGTCTTGTGCTTGCGTGTACACACGGGGGTGTTCGGACACCGAGGAGAGTCTGCACACAAAGTTGACTCTGAGAAATAAATCTCTCGCCGAACGTGGGGACGAACTCACGCTGACAGGGGCCAACTGGATACAAATCCAGCGCGCTACCGACTGAGCTACATCCCCGCCCGGTTTTTCGGAGTGATTCCATTGATCCAAACCCTTCTCCTTCCTCCTCGTGGTTTGTCGTAAAATATATCTAAAAGACTGTCCGTGTTTTGTCTGTCTCTCTCTCTCAACCCTTGTCTGTCTGCCTGTGTCACGAGATGAGCCCTGTCTGTCCTGCTTCAGTTACCTCCTCTATGTCTCTAAATGTTAGTCGGTTTTTCCGTGTGTTTTCCTACTCAGCCTGACGTGTGCTGTTATACCCACCCCACCCCGCTACCCTGTCCCTCTTCAGTCTCTGCGGCTCTGCCGGTCTCATCTCTCTCTCTCTCTCCCCCCCCCCCCCCTGTTTAATTCCTTTCTATTACGTACGTCAGAAGCAGGTACGAGATGTGAATAACACGCCAATACCATTCCAATGCGAGACGGCTGTGAGTTTGTTCCGCCCTCGCTCGTCCGTCCACGGTTGTAAAATTAATGAGCCGACGTCAGCAAAATCACCAGCAGAGCAACGACGGCCAGCGACAGCAGCGACCATGGATACACAAATAGGAAGGCCGAATACCCACCCACGCCCTTACCGCGAGTTTTGCTTCTTTTTACATTTAGTCAAGTTATGACTAAATGTTTTAACATAGAGGGGGGAATCGAGACGAGGGTCGTGGTGTATGTGTGTGTGTGTGTGTGTGTGTGTGTCTGTGCGTGTGTGTGTGTAGAGCGATTCAGAGTAAACTACTGGACCGATCTTTATGAAATTTTACATGAGAGTTCCTGGGTATGATATCCCCAGATTTGTTTTCATTTTTTCGATAAATGTCTTTTATGACGTCATATCCGGCTTTTTGTAAAAGTTGAGGCGGCACTGTCACACCTTCATTTTTAAATCAAATTGATTGAAATTTTGGATTTTGGCCAAGCAATCTTCGACGAAGGCCGGACTTCGGTATTGCATTTCAGCTTGGTGGCTTAAAAATTAATTAATGACTTTGGTCATTAAAAATCAGAAAATTGTAATTAAAATTATTTTTTTATAAAACGATCCAAAATTACTTTTATTTTATTCTTCTTCATGTTCTGATTCCAAAAACATATATAAATATATTATATTTGGATTAAAAACAAGCTCTGAAAATTAAAAATATAAAACTTATTATTAAAATTAAATTTCCGAAATCGTTTTAAAAACAATTTCATCTTATTCCTTGTCGGTTCCTGATTCCAAAAACATATAGATATGATATGTTTGGATTAAAAACACGCACAGAAAGTTAAAACGAAGAGAGGTACAGAAAAGCGTGCTATGCAGCGCAGCGCAACCGCTACCGCGCTAAACAGGCTCGTCACTTTCACTGCCTTTTGCACTAGCGGCGGACTACGGTCATTGTGAAAAATGCAGTCCGTTCAGTTTCATTAGTGTGAGTTCCACAGCTTGACTAAATGTAGTAATTTCGCCTTACGCGACTTGTTGGTTTTTTGGTTGGTTTGTTCTTCTGTGGCGGGGGTGGATGATCGTCTGCTTTTTTGTGACGTAATAGTGACGTCGGCATCAACAGCCAATCAGCTTGTGTCTCCCAGGACTGTCGCAGAAGCCGGTGTTAATTTCGTTGATCGATATTTAATATCTTTACTTCAATTCTAAAG
Source organism: Littorina saxatilis (assembly GCF_037325665.1). Taxonomy (NCBI): domain Eukaryota; kingdom Metazoa; phylum Mollusca; class Gastropoda; order Littorinimorpha; family Littorinidae; genus Littorina; species Littorina saxatilis. The sequence goes on from NC_090260.1 coordinate 6,850,126, forward strand.
ATCCAGTATTGTCGTGCTGCGTTCACCAAAGACTGAGTTTTTTGTTTAAAGGTCAATGTCTGCATACACTTTTGTCCAGTTTCACTATTCGGACTTGCCTCGGCTCTTGGAACATTTGTTGGCAGGTGTCATTAAGTCAAACGTAAAATATATAACACAGTTACCTTCTTGGTGGCATTGAAGTACGTTTCAATGATAATTAAAGTTTTGTTACATTATAGCATGGCTGTTTGTTGTGTTTGTATTTTGTATGTTTGTTTGTTTGTTCGTTTTTAGCGTAATTTTCTTCTTTACATTGCGGTATTATTATACATATATACATGTTTCAAATATTCATATTCACGATGAAACAAGTCTAAATTTGTAAATGTCAGCAAATGCGCATACTCTACGCTTGTTTTGTAGACTTTCAGACGGCACAATGCTTAAAAACCGACTTTCTTTCTTTATTTGGCGTTTAACGTCGTTTTCAACCGTTCAAGGTTATATCGCGACGGGGAAAGGGGGTGGGGGGGTGGGATAGAGCCACTTGTTAATTGTTTCTTGTTCACAAAAGCACTAATCAAAAAATTGCTCCAGGGGCTTGCAACGTAGTACAATATATGACCTTACTGGGAGAATGCAAGTTTCCAGTACAAAGGACTTAACATTTCTTACATACAGCTTGACTAAAATCTTTACAAACATTGACTATATTCTATACAAGAAACACTTAACAAGGGTAAAAGGAGAAACAGAATCCGTTAGTCGCCTCTTACGACATGCTGGGGAGCATCGGGTAAATTCTTCCCCCTAACCCGCGAACCGACTGATTACAATCTTTGTAAAGAAGCGAGACTAAATGAGTCTATCAATGTGTCAGTATGTCAGCCTGACAGTCTGTCTCTCAAAGAGTAAATATTTTTTGGAGACATTCTGACGGCACCAAGCTTCAAAGAACACAGATTACAATCTTTGTAAAGAAACGAGATTTAATGAGTGAAATATTTGTTAAAGACTGGGTCCTTACACAATTATAAGGTTCTTCAAATGCTGTCCTTCTTCTTCTATGCTTCATTTATTCTTGTTCTTATTGCCATTGTTATTAGCTGTATTTCTGGGAATTGTACGATCTGGAGTAACAGTTTCAAGTTTGAAAGCACCCATTTACTTTGGTGTCGATGTGT
>NC_090260.1:6853550-6893550 GCF_037325665.1 Littorina saxatilis
TTTATTTACTTATTGTTTCTTTTTATATTGGTTTTGGGAAACAGCTACCAGCTTGTTTATGGCTATGTGAGACAAAGTTACAAACACAATTGTCTGATCAACCTTGATCTTGTTCATGCAAGGTAGGTAATACTGGCCATTGCATATACACTCTGCCAAAATATTTTGCACCATTTTCGTAACCCTACTAGAAAAATCATTCCCGTGTCAATTCATTCAAACTTTCTTTGTCATTAAGGCCATCGAGTGGGCTATCTCGCACACTTTTGGAATCAAAGATTTAATTTATATGGGGTACACGATCGCCTCTTATTTAAGGGTACAGTGGAACCACCCTTTTAAGACCCCCCTAATTGAAGACTCCCTCCTTGTTAAGGCATTGATTTTTTCAGACTTTCTGTTCACAAAATTACCCCCCATTTTAAGACTCCCTCTTTTTAAAGACCTGATTTTCTCAGATTTTTTGAGGTCTTAAAGGGAGGTTCCACTGTACCCCAGAAATCGACCCTAGAAAAACGTTAGGCACCAATAATACATTGAAGAAAATTCAGAATAGGCACACTTGACAACTTTTACATACGGGGGAGAAAGCCAAATCATTATTTTGCCTTAAAATGTCACAGAACGTTTGAATGAATGAACACGGAAACTAATGCTTTAGTTAGGGTACGAAAATGGGTGCAATAAGCTTTGTTTGAAGGTTTTTAATTTATAATAAACATATCACTGAAATGCTGCGAAAGAAACTCTACTGCTTTTTGTGGCAGATGCAAAATAAAATGAGAAAGAAAAACAACACCAACGTTAATTTAGCATCGTGGTCAATCAGTGTAAAATTGTCAACACTATATCCTTCTAGCATGTTTTTGTTGCTGTTGCTAACATTCATATCGTGAACTATTCATGAAACTAAAAATATCACACTAAAACCTGGTTAAGTTTGCCTTCAAGTAAGTGTGTATGATTCAGAATTACTAGTACTGTGTGTTGAACAAGGTTGGAGTCAAAATCAAATATAAAAAAATCGTCATATCGCACTATCCCTCTCTTTTTACGCAGGTCACTGAATTAATAATTTTACATGGAATTTTTTTTTTTTAAACTCGACATCATCAGCAACACCAGCCCGAAATCAACGAGGCTATGAATTTCATCGTAATTGAATACACTGGATACCAAAAGTCAATGGACCACAGTGATCAAAATGGTGCATATTCCAACAGAAGTTGAGGGTAGAAGCTACCATAAAATACACCGTTTTTTCTCTTCAAGTCATTTGACCATAACATTCATGAAACAGAACAGTTTGTGTTAAAATTTGGTGTGCATTAGCTTCAATGTACGTAGAATGATAATATATGGTCCAAAATTGTTTTTCCCCTTAGATTGTCTGTAGTAAAAATTATTAAATGGCGGGGTCCTGATTTGGCATAGATATGGTCCGCTGGGACCAAAAAGCAACATCTATCATATCACTTATTAAATGGCAAAGCGTTCAATCAAAACAGGTTAGTTCACGGATGACAAGATAGATTCCAAACTATTCATCGGAATGATTTAAACTTTTGCAGAAATGTTTTAATTTTAGACATTCTGATAGACATTTTGTTTGAGAGGATAATCTCTAACAGACTATAAGAAAACAAATTGAAAAGATACACATTTTCCAGTATTCATAAATGTTGTACCCACAAAGTCAACATTTGTAGATTACTTTTTTTTTTTTTTTTTTTTAGCTTATCCTCTCAAGTCGCGGCTAGCTGCAACCTACCCGCGAGCTTGCCACGACCTGGTCGCGACTAGCTGCGATGTCCTAGACCCCTCCTACAAGTATGTTGCGACTTAGTCGCGGATAGCCGCGATGTCCTAGTGCACTTGCCACAAGCTTCCCGCGAGCTTCCTGCTATGTGCCTATGATTAGTCAATTCTTAACCAGGTTTGAAATTAAAAATTCATTCACTGAAGTGGTGGTACATATGCAGCTAGCAGGTATGTCAGTTGAGAACTGCATGACTTTGCTAATTCCATACACTATTTTAAATGCTTCAACTACTTTGACATTTGTCAGGGGTTTATTTTGTCTTTTTCATACTTGATCGATTAAACTAACATCTTTCATGCACACTACATTTCTTGTTGATAGAATATTTTTTCAGTGCCTGATCATGATTATTATTATTTTAGGATGGAGCAGCTAGTTAGATTCTAATTTAACATCCCTGTATTCAACAGTTCAGACCTGTAAACTTTTTTGTTATTAAATTACTACAGACCAGAACTTAACCTTAGACTTTACAGGGAAAAATCATCATTAATGCTCCAGAAATTTGCAAATATTTTTCAAAATGCAGAGACCTGCATGCACATACCTTCATCCGGGGCTAGCTATTTCAATATGGCTGACTGAGGGAAAGCACTCTGCTCACTATATTTGGACAATGTCATGGCCCTAAGGTCGCGGCTAGCTGTAATGTTGTTGGGAAGCTTGCGCCAAGGTCGCAACTAACAGCCATGTAATCGCGCCAAAGTCGCAGCTACCTGCGATGTTGTTGCGAGACTAACTTTGAGCAGCTAACTTTGATGTTGTTGCGAGGCTCGCAGCGACCCGCGATGTTGTCGTGAGGCTTGCACCAAGGGTGCAGCTACCCGCGATGTTGTCGCGAGACTCACGCCAAGGTTGCAGCTATCTGCAATGTTGTCGCGAGGCTTGCGCCAAGGTTGTGGGTAGCTGCGACCTTGTGAGGCTCGTGCCAACATCGTGGGTAGTCGTGACCATCTGCGACTAGTTGCCGTGATGGGTTTAGATCGCTGCGACCTCGCAGCGACATTGCAGCAACTTTTCATTGCTGTAAGGGATATATATCTCTGAAACTATTTAACATTATTAATTAATTGAGACTTCATGTAATCTCCGATCACCATACAATTGCACAACTTTTGAAAAATATCTTTTAACACAAACGAAGTAATTTGAACTACTCAGTCGGGATGATGTGTGTTGCGGACGACCCATATGGAATTCCGTAAGGAATTTTACCCTGTGTATTCTAACTGGGATGGTGTAGGTCATGTACGACCCATACTAATTACTAATACTATGCAAAGAGACGGCAAAACTCCTAATTGGATGGCGTGGGTAGTGTACGACCCATACTTTTTACTTTTAATCCTCCTTTGGAAAGTATGGATTGTACACGACCCACATCATCAGGACTGTGTAGTCCAAAGCGTGATTCTTTTAAGAACTAGGCAGATGCGTTTGAGGGCAGAATGTTTTGATGAGGCAGTCTATTGTAAAACAAATTATATGACTGAAAAGGGCATGTATTGATTGCCCTTATTCAAAAAGCTGTTTGAGTTCACATGAGGTAGTGTGTATACAATGATTCCTACAACACAGGCACCCCCAAAAATCAAATTTGAAAAATCAAGGTTCCTGCGTTAAAATCGACAAAAAATCAGAGCAATCAAATGTGTATCTGAAACAGTCAATTTTGTTACTATGCCATGCTGAGCGGTGTATGTGTTAATTCTCTCAGTAGGTATATGTGGTAAACCGGCACGGTTGGCCTAGTGGTAAGGCGTCCGCCCCGTGATCGGGAGGTCGTGGGTTCGAACCCCGGCCGGGTCATACCTAAGACTTTAAAATTGGCAATCTAGTGGCTGCTCCGCCTGGCGTCTGGCATTATGGGGTTAGTGCTAGGACTGGTTGGTCCGGTGTCAGAATAATGTGACTGGGTGAGACATGAAGCCTGTGCTGCGACTTCTGTCTTGTGTGTGGCGCACGTTATATATATGTCAAAGCAGCACCGCCCTGATATGGCCCTTCGTGGTCGGCTGGGCGTTAAGCAAACAAAAAAAAATATGTAGTAATCCTCTCAGTAGGCATAAAAGGCAGTTTTTGAAGCCGTTTTAGCGGGTAATGAAACAAAACAATACATTTGAATTTCTGCAATTTTTAACGCATTGCGTTCAAATATTTGGTGATTTGTGCTAACACATGTCATGAATTAGAAAAGACAACATTAAACAGGTTTGCGATTGTGAGGTGTTAGCCGGTATTTTTACCGACAATTATCAAATGAATTAATTAAGCAACAAATCAGTGCTGGGGCCGACGCTATTCTTAGCGTACATTAACGACCTCCCGGAGAGACTGACGGCACTAGCGCGCCTGTTTGCGGACGACACTGCAGTGTACAGGGTGGTGACTAGCGTAAACAACCAGGCCCAGCTACAACAAGACCTCCATCGCCTAGCCGAGTGGGAGAAGAGCTGACATGCAGTTCCATCCTGCAAAGTGCAACACCCTGCCTGTTACGAGGAGCAGACGCCCACTACAGCCCTCTTACCAGCTCCATGGGCATACGCTGGAGACAGTGAAGGCGGTCAAGTACCTGGGTGTGACCATTCAGGGTGACCTGTGCTGGGACGACCATATTAACAACATCGTCAGCAAGGCAAACAAGACCCTGGGGTTCCTGCGGCGCAATCTGAAGATCTCATCAAGATCCGTGAAAGAGCAGGCGTACAAGGCCTTTGTCAGGCCTATCCTGGAGTACGCCTCGTCAGTATGGGACCTGCACACCCAGAAGAACATCGACAAGCTTGAGACCGCCCAGAGACGAGCTGCCCGATTCGTCTGCAACCGCTACCACAACACGTCAAGTGTCAGCCGGATGCTGGACTCCCTTGGGTAGCAGTCTCTGGAGGAGCGCAGGAAGCTTGCCCGCCTATCGATGCTCTACAAGATCACGAACAGCATCGTCCACTGTCCGGCATCAAGTCGAAGCTGGCCCCCTTACCACCACGCCAGCGAAGAGGCCATTGCCAGCAGTTCGGCCTCATCACCTACCGCACTCAGTATCGGAGTGCCGCTTTTCTACCCAGCACAGTGAAGGACTGGAACTCTCTACCAGCAGCTGTCGTCGAGGCCCGCACTGTCGACACCTTTGTGTCGCGCGCCTCGCACTAAACCAGTAGCCACTGTGACTCATGTCCCCTCCCCCCCATACTCCCCAACCTGTGAATTTTAAATGGACTTTTGGATGCTGGAAACGCTGCTTTCTTGGACTTGCGCAACATCCCATCAAGTGCCGAAGTAATCACTACTGCTGATTGTGGGCAATAATGGAACTTAGACAAGACAATCAGATGTACCGAATTACAAACAAAATGTCAAGTCATTTGAAACGTTAGTACTGCTGTTATGCGACATGTTAGAAAGAATTACAAAAAATAAAGATGTACCTTTTCCAAAGAAAACAGATTTTTTTTTAAATATGCAGGCTTTTTAAACAAACATTAAAGCTTCAAATTACACTGAAATGTAATTCATAATCAACGACGGCTGCTCAGACCACTTGTTCAAACGCGTACAAACATTCTTGGGAAATGCTCTCTCAAAAGCCCTGCTCAGCAGCTAGCAGTTAAATGTTCAGCAGTGAGCTTGATGTGGGCTATTTGTGCTCAGCGCTGTGAAAATAGTCCACTTCTTAAAGATTACTTTCGCTTTGAAATCCTCATACCATCCATGTCTGATAAAATATGTACATGAAATTTGAGTATTTGGTTTATTTGAAGTTGAAAATAGCAACAAATTAAATTTGTTTGATGAGTCAGCTTAGAGTTAGACCAACCGACTATTTTAAGGACTCTTTCTGGCATGTCAAATAAAAGCAAACCTAATCTCTCGAATGACTTGATGTACTTAACGACATGTCTTAGCATAAATTACCAGACGTTTGAAGGCAATGCATTGAGAAATTTATTAAATGTGCTGGATTTCTTCCGATTACCCACTAAAATGGCCCCAGAAACCGCATTTTACGGCTTCTCAGAAGAATTACATACCGTTCATCATGCCATTACGCCATTGTTAGACAAGATATGTAAACTAAGCTGACTGTTTGGATGCATATTTAATTTTTCTTTCTAATAACATGCACAACAGGTTTCCTTTCAGCAGTTTTGATAGTATGTCGATTTTAACACGTTAAACTTGATTTTGCGAATTTGATTGTTGGGGATGCTAGTCTTGTAGGTTCTACTTTATAAACAGTACCTCGTGTAAACTAAATCTGTCTACATCCCATACTGGTCCGACGAGCTACAGAGGACACATGATGCACTATCAAGAGCTAGAGAAGAAGCTGAGAACATCCCCAGTTTGAAAAACAACATTAAGCTCCAAGAAAGCAAAGCAAAGCACATAAGAACAAAGCTTGAGTGTAAAAGAAGAGGCTGGCGAGAAAAGACAGCAGGGCTAAACATGGAAAAAGACACCTCAAAGCTCTGGAAACTCACAAGAGCACTGAATGATGAAGGCAACAAGACGCAGAAGATCACTCTTGAAGAAGAAAATAAAACCATCACAGGAAAAGAAGCTGCAGACACCTTTGCAAAGCTTTACGAGAAAGAAAGCGACACCACCATTCCTCTACCTCTACAGAAGGAAGTCAGAAGAGAACAGAGGGAGAGAAGAGAAGGAACTGTCCAAGAAGCCATGCAGCATGACATCACCATGGCTGAACTGAAGACTGCCATCAAGAAACTGAAGCAGAAAAAATCTCCAGGTCCAGACAACATCACTAATGAGATGCTGCAACACCTAGGCAACTCAGCTCTTCAGAAGCTCCTGGACATTTACAACCTCAGCTGGAGACAAGGACAGGTACCGCAGTGTTGGAAAGAAGCCTGGATGATCCCAGTGCTGAAGAAGGGAAAGAACAAGACAAAAGCCCAGAGCTATCGCCCTATCAGCCTGACAAGCTGCGTATGCAAGACCATAAAGCGCATTATCAACCAGCGCCTGCAGCTGTACTTGGAGTCGGAGAGCATCATCGTCCCAGAGCAGGCCGGCTTTCGACAGTACAGAAGTACAGAGGACCAGACAACCCACCTTGCCCAAGTCATTGAGGATGCTTTCCAGGCCCAGAAGGTCACCCTGGCAATCTTCATTGATCTGCAGAAAGCTTTTGACAAGGTTTGGAAAGACGGACTCCTGGTTAAACTCCTGCGGAGCGGTATCAGAGGCAACATGTACCAGTGGACCAAATCTTACCTGCACAACAGAAGAGCCAGAGTGCTGGTAGATGGTCACTGTGGCCAGAAGGTGCTGCTCCGCCAAGGAGTGCCACAGGGAGGAGTCCTCTCGCCCACCCTGTTTATACTCTTCATCAACGACCTTGTGCCCGAGTTGCCCAGTAGAGTCCATGCAGCACTGTATGCTGATGACCTTGTTCTCTGGTGCACTGAGGAGCATGCAACAACTGCGACCTACAGGATGCAACTTGCCCTCGAGAAAGTTGCAGCTTGGGCAGACAACTGGTGTGTAACCATCAACAGAGACAAGACAACAGCTACTCTCTTCACACTCTCCGCCAAAGTACAACCTGGAAGACTGACGTTGGGTGACACGCCACTGAAGTTTGAAGACCAGCAAACCTACCTCGGAGTCACATATGACAAACGCATGACATGGAAACATCACATCATGAATGCAGAAGCAAAAGCCAGAAGAAAACTGAACATCATGAGGAAACTGGCAGGATCACAATGGGGCGCAAACGAAAAGATCCTCAAGACAGTGTACCAGGGGACCGTACAACCTCACCTTGAGTACGGATCTAGCTCTTGGATGACAGCAGCCAAGACGCACCTTCAAACCCTAGAGAAAGTCCAAAATCAAGCGCTGAGAATCATCACAGGCGCTATGAAGACAACCCCAATAGACAAGATGCAACAGGTGACCGGCATACCTCCACTCAGCAAGAGAAGAGAATGCAAAGCGATGGTACAAGACATCAAGTACCAGTGCATTCCAGACCACCGAATGAATGCAAGGATGAAGCAGCTCTCTTCTGGCAGGCTAAAGAGATCAAGCTATGCGACTGAGACACGGGCCCTGAAGAGAGAACACCAAGCAAAGATGCCTGAACTGGTTCACCCATCACACTTTTCCCTTGAAGAACCACCCTGGAAAAACAACCTTGAAAACGTGTCCATCCAGACAACAGTTCCTCATCTCACAACAAAAGATGAACAGAGCGATGTGCAGAAGAAAGCCCTGACACTTGCCATGCTCGACGAAAGATACCCCCAAGAAGCATGGATGCGGGTCTTTACAGATGGGTCCGCCACAGATGCCGTCAAGAGAGGAGGAGCTGGTGTCTACATCCAACACCCCAGTGGAGAGTGGCAAGCAGAGGCTATACCAACTGGCCTCCACTGCACCAACTACAGAGCAGAGGTAGAAGCGCTTATCCACGCAGCCAATACCATCAGCAGCAAGGTCAATCCCGACACCCACGTTGTCTTCCTGACTGATGCCTTGTCTGTGCTGCAAGCAGTCAACAACAACAAACTGCCTCAGCTTACAACGACACTTCATAACATCAAGTGTCTGAAGACTGTATTGCAGTGGATCCCCTCACACTGCGGGATAGACGGGAACGAACAAGCGGATAAAATGGCCAAACTGGGTGCGGAGGACGAACAAGAAGAAAACCCAGTGAGCGCCACAGAGATGAAAACCATCATAAAGTCTCTGCTTAAAACCCCTCCAACGCATGACAGCTACCACCAACTGTCAAGACCTGAACAGGTAGTCATTTTCCGCCTGAGAACAGGGCACAACAGAATGCAACAACACCTGCACAAAAAAAATGCGAGCCGTGCCCTCCCCCATGTGTCCCTGTGGAGACGCAGAGCAGGATGCAGCCCACATCCTGCAGAAATCTCCAGCCCCTGAGGAGAGAGATCTGGACCAGGCCGGTGCCCCTTCATGAGAAGCTGCATGGACCTGTGGAGGCTCTCCATAAGACCACCAGCTTCATTACCAGAGCTGGACTCCAAGTTTAACATTGGCGAACGACAAGAAGAAGAAGAAGAACTAAATCTGTTTTCTAAATAACATAGGACAATGAATGGGCTTTTCAGTCTTATAATTGCTTTTACAATAAATGGCCTCATCAAAATGATCTGCCCTCAAACGCGATTGCTTAGTTTGTTGTTGTTGACAGGTAGTATAGAAATAGAATATGAACGTTGGACATGTTTTAACTGCTAACTAATATTGACAAAACCACTGTATACTTCTGTGTCTGCAGACTGTTCCTGGCATAATTAATGTAAATGCTTAAAAAATTCCTTTAACCATTTTAAATATAAAATTTGTTGTTTTGTGCAAGGGAGGTTACACAGTGGCCACTACATACAGTGTTGGTAGTTGGCCCCTGAGCAAGCGTCAGCATCAGTGTTGGTAGTTGGCCCCTGAGCAAGCGTCAGTATCACTATCAGTGTTGGTAGTTGGCCCCTCAGAGAGTATCAGGGTCAGTGTTGGTAGTTGGCCCCTCTGCGAGTGTCAGCATCAGCGTTGGTAGTTGGCCCCTCGGCGAGTGTCAGCCTTAGTGTTGGTAGTCGACCCCTCAGCGAGTGTCAGCATCAGTGTTGTGTCAGCATCAGTGTTGGTAGTTGGCCCCTCAGCGAGTGTCAGCCTCAGTGTTGTGTCACCATCAGTGTTGGTAGTTGGCCCCTCAGCGAGTGTCAGCCTCAGTGTTGTGTCACCATCAGTGTTGGTAGTCGACCCCTCAGCGAGTGTCAGCATCAGTGTTGTGTCACCATCAGTGTTGGTAGTTGGCCCCTCAGCGAGTGTCAGCCTCAGTGTTGGTAGTTGACCCCTCAGCGAGTATCACCATCAGTGTTGGTAGTCGACCCCTCAGCGAGTATCACCATCAGTGTTGGTAGTTGGCCCCTCTGCGAGTGTCAGCATCAGCGTTGGTAGTTGACCCCTCAGCGAGTATCACAATCAGTGTTGGTAGTTGGCCCCTCAACGAGTGTCAGCATCAGTGTGTGAGTAGAGGTCCTTGAACAAGGAACAGCAACATAGTCATAAGAGCAGAAGGTTTCTTGTATTAAATGTTAGCAACAGAGCAGTTTCACCACATAATCTTACAAGAAAAAGAGAAGACAGTGAGTAATTCTAAAACTTGCTCTTATTCATACTACACTTAGCAAACCATTTTATCTACAGGTACAAATTGTGTACTTTAAAAACAAAAATCACTCCCGAATCATTTTGTTCAAACTTTCTACGCCATTAAAGGCACTTCACTTGGAAATGTGGCACACTCTTCCGCTGCTCAAAAAAGGATGCCCCAAAAATTTACCCGAAAAAACACAAAGTACCACTTAAAAATCAACTCAAGTTCAGGATAGACACAATAATAATAATGAAAATAGAACATTTATATAGCGCTTCTTCACAGCTCAAAGCGCTTTGGCAACGTTTACATACGTGAAGAAGAACATCAATTATCTGTCCAGAACAGGGTGTCTTCTTTGGTTAACTTTTGTACTTTGTGTTCTGCCATTACTGCTGATGCAGGTGTCAATCGCTTCAGCAGTAAAAAACATGAGGTCTTGCGTTAATTTAGAGGGGTTAAACAATTAAAAGAAAGCTCTGTATATCAGCAATGACTCAGTCCTTTAAAATGAATCAGACAAGGCTAACAATTCAGGAAATGGAACAAACCAACTGAATTACAAATTAGCACAATTTCTTGAAATCCCCTAGAGCATGTTCTATTCTCCTCACAATCTATGCCCCCCCCCCCCCCCCCCCCCACGTTAACAATAACAGCATAAATACATGTTTTTAGTACTAGTAAATTACTAGTTATTGTCACTTAAGAATCAGTTTTGTTGATATCAAGGAGTAGTAAAATTTAAAGTCAAAGTTTCAGATAAAAGTTTAAAAAAGAAGTCAAACACTGAAACAGCATTCTTTTGTTTTCCAAATGTTCTACAGAATTGTCAATGACTGAATGAGTATCATATTACAAGCATAACATATTTACCTGAAATGATGTCAAGTCTTTTCTTGCACACCACGTTCACTAAGACTTATGCTTTCATTGGCATTCCTCATTGTCTCTGCCCTTTGTTTGGTAACTATGTTGGTGTCCACGGGTAGAAGATGACACTGGAGGAGAGCATGGTGGTGCCTGCCCTTGCTTTGGTAACTGTACATGTTAGTGTCCACGGGTAGAAGATGACACTGGAGGAGAGCATGGTGGTGCCTGCCCTTGCTTTGGTAACTGTATGTTAGTGTCCACGGGTAGAAGATGACACTGGAGGAGAGCATGGTGGTGCCAGACGATGCAGACGGTGATGAAGTTTATTCTCTGGTGATACAAGAAAGAAAATTATGAGCGTTTGCTGAATGTTTCAGTGTTTGCTTGAAAGTTGAATGCATTTACAATTACCAGGTGAATACGCTGCACAGATCTGCAGTGCAGATGATACTAAGACAACACTGTCAGCACAGCTACCAAGTCAAACTTACAACGAGCACAGTCAGTATATAATATGGCGCTGATTAACAATAACAACCCATTTAAGTTTCAAACATGCCTTTTCTGCTCTAATGTTTTCTCTCTCATGCAAGCTGTTTTATAACCTTGACATTTTCTGCAACAACATTCCCAAACACAATCTGAAAAGTAGCATGCCTTGAAAGGAACATTTGATCAATTATGCTTTAGATCTATTCCAAACCTTACCTTTTTTCATCATGACAGGAAACAATGCTGACGTGTCTAGTTCACGTGTTGAGTTAACCTGCTTGGAGCACTGCTGTAGATATAGGGTGTGACTGTGAGTATTCAGGGTGTCAAGATGTAGCCAATGTCACCGTATATGAACAAGCCCAGAGGTCCTTGGATTGCAGGACACACCCAACTCTCATAAATCATGGTACCCTTTTCACACCCTGGCCATAGAACAACACGACACACGGTCCAAAGAAAGATGTTCGTCACCAACTACTTCAATGCCTGTTGAAGCCGTCACGGCGTGGCATCCTTCCTTGTTGATATTATACTCGAGCTGTTTTGTTTCGTTGACTGACTGATAGACTATTGCTCGAAAATGTGTGTAAACAGCACCACAAACACGCCGAAAAAGTGCACTACAAGTACAAGCTATCTGGAATTGCTCACGAGTACGTGTGGTTAGCCGCTTCCTGTCGGGTTCACACTCGTCGTGCAAGGCAGAATATACATTCGGTGAATGCAGCGAAGACTCGTTTCCTTGCTGATGTAGAATATGTCGCCGTGCATGGACTGACAGACATCAATCACGCAGAAAACGGTGCAATCATAGTCTTCGCGGGTGCTTGTAAGTGCTAAACTGCATACCGTCCACACTCTTGTCAACATATTTCAAACAGGAGTCCATGCTTTGACAAATGAAAGCGTGCGGCACTCTCCTTATCGTCTTGGGCATTCCGCGGATCCGTGCGGTGACGAAAATGTGTTGATGGCGCATGTTATATCGCAAAATGATGCACGAGTCGAGTCGACTCACAGTCTCATTTACGGCCGCCATTTTTAGGATTAAAATTATCTCCCTTGCAAGTTGGGGGCGCTTCTGTCTGCTCTTACCTAACTTAGGGCTGGGGGGGGGCTGTCCTAAGATAAGAGCGACATAGGAGCGCTCTTTGGCCAAAGAGCGGTCCGTGAAACGCACCTATCTTAACTTTGCTCTTAACCCCATCTTGACCCCTTAAGAGCTCCTAAGTTAGGATAAGAGCGGTATATGAAACCGGCCCCTGGTCAATGGGAGCCAATCGCAAGCCGGGAAAGCCGACCTTCACATTCAAACCACACACATGTTCGCATGTCAACAATGGCGAATCGAGGTTCAAATGCTGCGATTGAGAACAGTACAGATTACCCTTGGCTCAACGCATTCAGGCCTTTCATCGGTAAATATTGTTTTGTTTTGTTGTATTAAAGTTATCTAAAGAAGCTTAGGCCTATATTTTGTTTCTCTTGTCTGTATCTTCGTGTAGATTGTAAATCAAAGTGGTGAAGTGGACCGGTCTGAAATTGTACTGTGTTTCGCTCATACGCTACTGGTGTCGAAGCTTTTTATTTTTCTTGCTGTCTTTCCTGTTGACTTTATGTACTTTGGTTGATACTTTGAACTTATTTGATAGTATTTTTGTCATTATTGTAACAGGATGGCACATTTAAGCGTAGATATTGACTGTTGTGTACGAAAGTGTTAGACCGGAAGTAAGGCGTCGAAGGTTTCAAAGAATAACTCAGTCAGGTTTCGTTTTCTACTATTTGGCTTTTTTCGTGTTGTAGCCTGAAAGAAATAATTCTTTACGTGAAAAGTGCACCTTGTTTACACGCAATTGCTTCTCAGATATAGTTTTAGAAGTGCAAAAGTCCACATTTAAGTGCTCTCTCTCTCTCTCTTTTAAAAAAATTTTTTTAGAGCAAAAGTGAAGTAACTATTATCATAGAGTTCAAAACAAAACACAGATGAGACAAACCATTTGATTTAAAGATGTCAATTTACTCATGAGTTTTGTTTTTATTTTATTCAGAAGATGACAACTTTGATCGACTAAGCAGATGGATGTCAAGCGCAGGACGAGGAAGAAAAGTTGCCCTCCCCAAGCATCAAGTCCTTACAAATCGTCTCCTCATCCAACTTGATCAGTTGCGGCTTCAGCTTGGGAAATCATGGGAGGATATGGAGACTCTGTTTTCTTCCATCTGTGACAACAGTCTTCTTCTTCATACAACCCTGAAGGAAGAGGTCAGGCGTGCAAACAAACAAGCTGCTGAAGTCCACTCTAGTGAAGGTGATATTGTTGCATTTGTGTATGCTGATGTGGGCGAGGAAATTAATACCAGAAACATTGGGCCCTTCTTGCAGAAGTTGTGACTTACAAGACGCCATCTTCTGTCTCCTGACTCTCTGTGTGACCTGCCCAGCCCTACAGAACTAGTGACAAATGGGACACTAATTGACTTACTCATGTTCCAGAAAGACGAGAGGCATACTTTGTGCAGGCAGTGGTTTACACATGTTGGACTTAACATTTCAGACTTGTCTGACAAGCAGCTTAGAGCAAGACTCGACAAAGTACGCAAACCATATGACACTTTCTCTAAAAGTCTGCACAGAGGCAACAACGAGGCGAAGCTGAAAGACTATTTATTTCAACAGCAGTCTCATTTTCCCCTGGTATCTGCGATGCCTACTGTCCCGTCTGTTGTGCCTTGTGCAATAGAGAATGCACCTGCAACACCCCCAGCTGACCATCCAACCGGAGATGAATTGACTCATCTAAAGATTGCATCAAGTGGCAGGCAGTTAGCTGCACTACGCAGGAGCAATGAAGAGCTCAGTGGGAGTCTGTTGGAAGCAAAGAACCGAGAGATGATTTACAAGGACCTTCTCAAAGAGAAAACTCAAAGCGTAACCACCTTGCAGGCAGACTTGACAAAACTTCAAGGCAAAGCTGAACGTAGTGCATCTCACATAAAATGTGTGGAAACCCAGTTGTGCAGTGCCAAGGAGTACATCGGCAAAATTCGGCAAACAAACTTTTACAAGAGACTGAAAAGGCAGGAAACCAACTTAAAAAAGAGAGAAGAAAATCTGAAAGATCATGAGGATGGTGGGTGCATTCAAACAATTGAGCGTCTGAAGCACAAACTCAAGTTGTGTCAGACTGCTAATTCAAGTCTGAGAGCCAAATTGAACAGTGTGAAGGAGAAGCGACAACAAGACTTGGACAGACATAATCAGCTGACTGCTGATCTTCTTGAAGAAGCTGTAGTACATACTGTGAAGACAACAGAGGAGGGCCCCAGGAAGAAATTCACGCATGATGTCATCAAAACTACCATTGGACTCATTTCTTGTGGGGTTTCTGCAAAGAACAGTGGCCATGTCATCCAAACAGTTGCGCGCAATCTGTTCCACACCGATATCGACGACAAAGATGTACCATCTGAACGCACATCTCTGCGGTTTGCGGATCAAGGGCACTACCTGGCTAAATACCATGTTGCCGAGACTGTGCTTGACTCTGACAATTTTGATATTCATTTTGACGGAACAACACGGGACCACCGGAAATATGTGGGTCAACAAGTGACCACAAGTGCAGGGTCCCTCAGCTGTGGATTCACAGAGGTAGCTACAGAAGACGCCAAGACTCTTGTGGATGTTACCGTCAGTCTCCTCCAAGAAGTGGCGCAAGTCTACGACAAAGACGACACAGAACGCTGCTTCAAAGCAGCTCTGCAGAAGTGTTCAGGACTGATGTCTGACAGAGCCGCTCCAAACAAGCTCATGAAGAAAGACTTCAACGACCTCAGAAAGGCAACCCTGGGGACAGAGGAGGATCTCCAGTTCCTGTACTGCAACGCCCATTACTTGCTTGGACTTGGTGAGTAAACACATTTCACAGCTTTGTACATGTGTTTCACTGTATCAGTGTCTGTGTCTATTATAAAGGTTAACCTCTATGCAGAGTGTGCTGTAAATGTAATGTGTAAATGATACATTTTTAAGTCTGTATTTTAAACTGTGTGTTTGTTCTGTATTACTATCTAGTATCACTTTGTATCTCTACAATGTCAGCAAATGTGTGTGAATCACTGAATGCTGTATCTTATATTCTTAATTCTGACTGTTTCAGGCACAAGTGCAGAGAAGTCACTGAAAGAACTACAGACCGAGTGGGGGCAGCAGCGTATTGGCCGAGACAACGCAGCTCAGTTTGGACATTGGCAGGCAAAGGAGGCAGCAGCTGTTCGCTATGTGCGGATGGCCTGCGAGGTTCTAGGACCCAGGGGCGATGATCAATGTGGCTGCAGAGATGCATGGCTTGCATACTGTGAGATGACCAACAAGACGTCTACTGTGCCAAGCTTCAAATCTAACCGGTTTAACAGCATCTTTTATGGTGCAACAAAGCTGCTGGCACACCGTGACGACATCATAGAGTTCCTGTCAGATTACATGCCGAGCAGGAACCAGAAGCTGGAAAGTGTGTTGAAGGATGCCCAGAGTGAAGAGGTGAACGTTTTTGTTGCCACGCTTGCCATGGTCTACGAGAGGATCACAGGACCTTACTGGACTCTACTGTGTGCTGGGGAGACGAGCTATGCAGAGTTTTTCTTGCCTGTTGTGGAGCTGCACGCACAGCTGAGAGAGTGGAGAGATGACAGTGCCTCCATTTTCAGCCCCCATGTGCCGTCACTCTTCAGTATCCAAGTACCAGACGCATCGTCACTTGCAGCACTCCTAGATCTGGATGAGGCGACACAACAGAAAGTGCAGCGTGCCTTCAGCCACTTCTGTGTCAACTTTGTTGCTGTCACTGAGCGACAGTTGGACGACTTCCTGCCTGGTGGCCGATACCATGCTGTTCAGGATCCACAAGTGTTGGAGCGGCTGCGGCATTCACACATCACCAACCTCTTGGGAGAAGCCTGCTTTGGGGATCTCGATATTTCCATTTACACGCACCGCAACTCCTCAGTCCACCACCACAGCACTCTGACCATGTTGAAACGGAACAAAACAATGAAGGCTTGGTTCAACCAGAAGTCCAATGAGGAACAAAGGCAACTTCTTCTGAATGCATCCAGTAGTGGTCCTGAAATGCGAAAGCGTCACCGAGAGAATGACAGAGAGGTGAAAGCCAGCAAAAGACAGAAGCTACAGCTTCAGCAGCAGCGGACAGAGGCAGATCGACAGAAGAAGGCAAGGGAGAAGGCAGATATTGCTCAAGAGATCCGTCAAGATGGGGGAGCCTGCAGCAGTGCTGGTGATGTCGACAGGCTGCTAGAACGAAAAGCTCTGCAAAGAGAAAAACTGGCTGCTCTGAAGACCCAGATTCGCTTTTTCCGGCATGTCCTGGGATTCAAGTCTGAGCTTCTGAAGCTCACACAGGACCTTCCAGGCCTGGAACAGTCTCTGAAGGAGTTCCTTGCGTCCCAGGACCCATTCCCAGAACACAGGGACAGGGTGGACAACAACCTTGATGAGGAAGACGAGCCATCAGAGTCCGACTCCTCTGCTTCAGAGCATGAGAACGACCAGCGAGTAGATAGCGACGGGTTTTCATTTGCCCAGACAGGTCAGACAGTGGCAGTGTTCTACGATGAAACATTTCATGTGGGCACTGTTACAAACATTCTAAGCGCAGATGAGGCAAAAGTAAACTTTTTAAAGAAGAGCTCTCTGGACAACAACAGATTTTCTTGGCCAGCCAAAGAAGACAGTGACACCGTCAGCAGTGTGTTTGTGTTTGCATGGGACTTTTTGTTAGAACCGATCTCCACAAATGCACGGATGTGGCATGTCCCAAACAGCACTCTCCAGGAACAATATAACTTGTATGTGGAGAAGTACTGTTGATAAGTAAAACCAGGCAGATCACAATCAGTGAGTAAGTGGATTTCTGTCATTTGTGATTCAGTTTCGTTACAGAAGGTCTTTACTTTTTTCTGATATTTTTAAGAATTAACTTTCAAAAGTGGTGTGTTCAATTTCCACAAAAGAGATGTATCCAAGAGTATGTTGCATTTTGTGACTGCTGTCAAAATTTGATGCATATTTGTCCAGTAGTTCAAAAGTTACAGGCAGTTAAAGTTTGCATATTTCAGGGTTCCTCCGATCTTCATTTCCGCCTGTCAAAATGGTGAAATTCCTGATTTTGGCTCCCTTATTGTGACTGAATGAAGACAACCACATGTCTGTAATTGAAGATTTCTTAAGTATATACTATTGAGAGTAGAAATCAGAAGAATTAATGTGTTTTGATGTCTTTTTGTTTGTTAAAAAAATTCCTAAACGTGCCCAATTATCAATTTTCTGCCATTTGCCACGCCCCCAAATAGCCTTTTTTTCAATATTGACAGCTTCAGTACAAGTGTATCTCTACATCCTATCCTATTTCATTGATATTTTTGTGTTCTGCAGGCACATGTTAGCAAGATAAACTTGTTTAAGATGGGCATTTACTTAGTACTCAAATGGTGTGTGACCTCAAAAATGGAGAAAATGTGAATACGCACCGCTTAACGCTAACTGTAAACTTTAAAAATCAGATATCTCAGGAAGTATTTGAGATAGAACCTTACTTTTTGTTTTGTTATTCTTGTTTTATACAGAAGAATAAGAACATCTCAAAACATTAGGAGATTTTTCAGACTCATTTTTTGACTGCCGGTACCTAATTATACATGGGTGAAACCTGGCAGCTGTTGTTGTATATATAGCTCTTTCAGAATATAAAAATGCCTGGGATCCTGAAAAGTTTCACACCTGATTATACAAAATAATATAGAAAAGATGAAGGCCTCACCTCTAGCAGGTTCGGCTGGTTGACGAAATCCCCGCCTTCCGTCGCTGGTCTTTGGCCTGGCACCCTGCCCTGGACTGCGTGAAGACTGAGGTGGGCATCCCTGGCGCCCAGGGAAGTCCCTTCTGTCGTTGCCAGGGTGACCACCCCGGCCCCCACTGTCCTCTCGGTTCCTGTCGCAGTCACCGCCTGACCTCCAGCCGGTCTTGACAAAGCGGTCCTCGCCCTCTCTCTCCTGGTTTCTCTCTCGCTGTCTGCCCTCTCGCTCTCGGTACCTGTTTTTTCCCTTATCTCTGTCTCTTCCTCCGTCTCTATCCCTTCCTGCGTCTATGTCTCTGTCTCTGTTCCTCCCCCTTCCTTCGTCTCTGCCCCGACCTCTGTCTCTTCCGCTGTCACTGGGTTTAGATGCTGGCTGGGATGAAGATTTACTCCCGCTTGGTCGAGTGATGCTTCTGGACGATGAAGAAGAGGGTGGCTGTGATGAGGTGTAGAGACCTGCAGCTTTTAGAGATTCAGATGGAATACCTGGTGACCAACTTGCACCTGTTCACACACACACACACAAGAATGCATACTTTTATTTTTTTATTCACAACTTACTGAATTTTTTTAGCTGGAGTCAGAAATATTATTACATATTGCTTATAGCCCAGCAGACAGACAAACTAAAAACAGAGTTCGGAATTGGTGAAACCAAAATGGTCCCACCGCTCGATCACATCTCCGACAATGGCCGATGTCAAAGGTCAGTTTGCCGTGGACCAATAGAATGTACATAGGCATAGGCATGTGCAGTCAATCAGTGTAACATTACACATGATTACCCCCACCCCCACACCGTTCATGTTAACTTTATTACTTGCTCAAGTTGCTGTCAACATACCTCAGTCTTTAATTACGATGGAATACAACAAAAAATTACATAACAAAACAAAAACACTTATCAAAGAAAACTTACCTCTTTTTTAGAAACTACATGATTGTTATCCACATGTAATCCTTATTCAACCTTTTTAACGTAAAACGAATGCTAATAATTATATAAAAAAAGGATGAGACTAACTAACCATCAGATTTACGTAGAAAGGGATAGATGATGGACTCGTCGGGTTCACTGGTGGTCCCTGGCACTCCACATGGTGCTGTGGCGTCATTGTTGCTCGAGTCAGTGTCATCTTCTGAGCCGGGAAGATAGTCATCGTCCGAGTCGCTGTAAGAAGACCACTCTGGAAACAAAGAGATTTAATTAGGCCAAAGAAAAAAAAAATACATGTTAAGGTTGTTAAGATACTCTGATCAGAATTCAGGACAATTTGATAAAACTTGGTATGAATGTAGGTTACACATAGGGATCAATGGAAATGGAAAAGGTGGGGATAGTGTGCACCCCTTCTTCATAAATTTTAGATACCCCATAGACCCAGTGAATAGATACACACACTACCTGCTAACGTAAGGTAGATGAACGCACACACATACAGTTTAATATTTTTCACACAATCATATGAAAGTGTGCACCGCTTCATTTTTGCTTCTTTGCCCAGTAGTGTTCTCTTTCAGATATGGTTGACAATGAAGGAAACATAAATTGAAGTTGAAAAAGGCGCACAGATTTGTCAGAGCTAACACAATGACTACCCCACAATGTGTGTGTACCACCACAACCTTGACTTTGGATTAGATACACACATTACCCTACAATGATGTTAAGATGCATGGACACACACACATATGATTAAAAAGCGCTGGTCATCTAAAAACTTTAAAAAAATGCACATCAGACACTTACAAAACACTTTTCAGTCAGGTAAGACCAAAGGACATTACACTCAATGAACTAATGTGTTTCTGAGAGTTCAATGACCCATCAATTCAAAGCAAATAATTATACATGGGTGAAACCTGGCAGCTGTTGTTGTATATATAGCTCTTTCAGAATATAAAAATGCCTGGGATCCTGAAAAGTTTCACACCTGATTATACAAAATAATATAGAAAAGATGAAGGCCTCACCTCTAGCAGGTTCAGCTGGTTGACGAAATCCTCGCCTTCCGTCGCTGGTCTTTGGCCTGGCACCCTGCCCTGGACTGCGTGAAGACTGAGGTGGGCATCCCTGGCGCCCAGGGAAGTCCCTTCTGTCGTTGCCACGGTGACCACCCCGGCCCCCACTGTCCTCTCGGTTCCTGTCGCAGTCACCGCCTGACCTCCAGCCGGTCTTGACAAAGCGGACCTCGTCCTCTCTCTCCTGGTTTCTCTCTCGCTGTCTGCCCTCTCGCTCTCGGTACCTTTTTTTTCCCTTATCTCTGTCTATTCCTCCGTCTCTATCCCTTCCTGCGTCTATGTCTCTGTCTCTGTTCCTCCCCCTTCCTTCGTCTCTGCCCCGACCTCTGTCTCTTCCGCTGTCACTGTCCCCCTCCGAATCTCTATCTTTCCTCTCTTTGTCTGGGTCGTCCTCTCTGCTCCTGCTCTCTCTCGGGCTGCGGTCACGGTCTCTCTTCTCTCGCTCAAACTGATCTTGGTCACGGTCTCGTTCTTGGCCGGAAGACCTCTCCCTGTCTGTGCGAACGGGATCTCTGTCTCTGTTGTCGTCCCTGCTGCATCTGTCTCGCCCACTGTCTTTGTCTCGTTCCTTCTCTCTGCTCCTGTCTCTCTCCTTGTCCCTCTCCTTCTCTTCTTTCAGCTTATCCTCTCTGGGTGATCGTGACCTTCTTGCCCTCTCCTTGGACCTTGACCTGCATGACCTTTCGCTGCGGTCGCTGTCTCCAGGGGAGCAGCTCTGAGAGCGCCTCATCCTGCTGGACTCCGAGTCCCTGGACTTCTCATCCCTATCTCGGCCTGCAAATAAGAAAGAAAATACAATGAACATAGCACAATTGAGTTTTTCAAATTCACTTTGTCCCTTTCTGAGAATTTGCTTTACCCCTCTATCTGTTGATCCAGACATGGGATGATACAACGACACGTCTTATTCTACGATCGATAGACAAGGGGTTAACCTTCGCAATACCCGCTAAAAAACTTACGCGCAGTACCTCGTGGGTGCAAAACAACCCATGGTTTTTACATAGGCACTAACTTAATAGGCACTAAGGCCGTAGGACATTATGTACTAAATGAACTAATGTGTTTCTGAGAGTTCAAATACCCATCAATTCAAAGCAAATAATTATACATGGGTGAAACCTGGCAGCTGTTGTTGTATATATATATATATAGCTCTTTCAGAATTTAATAATGCCTCCGAACCTGAAAAGTTTCACACCTGATTATACAAAAGAATACAGAAAAGATGAAGGCCTCACCTCCAGCAGATTCGGCTGACTGATGAAATCCTTGCCTCGTACCCTGCCCTAGACTGCGTGAAAGCTCAGGTGGGTGTCCCGGACGCGCATTGAAGCCAATGGTGTTGGTCCTATTGTCCGTTTTGTTCACCTCTTCCACTTGTACAATGCCGTCACTAGGAGTTTCTGCCACCACACAGAAAAAATGTTATGTGAAAACTTTTTTTTTTCAGGCAATTTTCACTGAATTTCAGGCAGCTATTCGTTGAAGGTTTACATTTTGTATTGTTTGTATGTTCGTCTTATTTGGGGCGAATACGGAAACCCTGTTATTGATATTTAATCTCTCACCTGTAGTCAAACGTTCCTTATTCATATGGCCTTAAGTCTGAAATGGTGTCCACAGCTGAAATAGCTGTGCAACCTTGGCTCTAACCTGATTTGTACATCAAAGAAAAATAAAATCCTTGTAAAGATTAATGAGACTTGTAAAAAAAAGTATGAAGTACACACCTAGAGAAACATTGTGTGCTCAGTTGTTGTTTTTAATGAAAATGTCGCCATTATCTGAAGTCAGCAGCACTACATTTTGGCCATTTTTTGTGACATGACCTTACAGCATATTGAAACATGGTCTACTCTGTCATATTTATGGGACAGAATGTCATGAATGACTTTTCACTGAGCCAGTAAAACTCAAATGTACCTTTGACAAAGCAAAGTTTTTGAATTTTGTCAGTGAGCCTGCAGAAAATGGGGAGACAAAATTTCACAGAAAGTTCATAACTATTTCCGTAAGACTTCATTTTTGTTCACTGATCAGCTCTAAATAATAATTAAAGATTGAAACCTGATATATTTTTGTAAAAAAGTATTTTACAGTATGTTTTGCAGAGGTATAAAACATAAAAAGGGTTGTTTGACTTGTTTTTGCATGTTCAAAAGTAGTTTGAAGTTTACGTGCAGATTTTCTTGTGAAAAAAGAGTTATGAACTTTCCAACCTTTTGCCTTATAAAAAGAGTAAATTGACTGGTTGGGGAACACCTAGCTTTGTAATGCATTTGGATCCACTAGCAGCAGTCACACTGAAAGTTTGCATCAGGTTCATTCATTGGTGTTTGAGTAATTGAGAAATAAAAAATTCTTGTGAGAAAGTTATGAACTTTCCTACTATCTCCACTGAGAGTGTTTTTTGTCCTTAAATGCTAGCCATGAAAGTTAAGGTTGTAGTGGAACAGCAATTTTGCATATAAAAGTACATTAGATTTAGATACTAAGCAATTTTTGTCACTAAAGTCAAGCAGTATGCTTTAGTTAGCCATTTTCTCTGTGTCTTGCGCACTATTTTTATGTGAGAGTTACTAACTCATGTCAAAACCCAAAATATATGTAAAATGACTATTTTCAGTTTCCAAATTACACTGTACCATGATTTTCATCACAAAAAGAATCTACTGGCTGCTGACTGTTTCTTTCTGAAGTACTTAGCCGTTTTGTCATGAAGTTCATAACTTC
This sequence comes from Littorina saxatilis, assembly GCF_037325665.1. Lineage (NCBI taxonomy): Eukaryota > Metazoa > Mollusca > Gastropoda > Littorinimorpha > Littorinidae > Littorina > Littorina saxatilis. Next base: position 6,876,535 of record NC_090260.1, read on the forward strand.
ACATAACTCAAGCTCATTTTTCAAGGGCGTGTTTAAAATAATGCCTTGTTAATAGCAAAAGAGTACATTTGACTTTATCTGGACATTTTGTAAGAAGTTTTCTGAATATCAACCCTCAAAATTACATTTTGATAATTCCAGCATGAATCCGGGTTGACTGCACGGTGTACATAACTTCACATCAACTGACCCTCAGCCCCACGGTGTGAAGTTATGAACACATGCCATGAGTATGATTTATACACAATAATTAATTTACTACACTAAATCACTACCTCAAATGATCTCCAGAGTAGGCTGTTACAGTTTGATGTCATTTTTATTTTAATTTACCAGCAGATTTTAGTATGCAGCTTTTCAGTTAAATAAATGATGTGAAGTTATGAACACACAGTCAGCTGACATAAACACTAACTAAATAATGATTTCGGTAACAGTTTTCATGACTGAGTTTGGTTAAGTAAATCATTAAGTTGTTTAGAATTATTTGCAAGAGACTTTAGTTAGTTATTTTAGTATAAATGTGTAATTGATGTGAAGTTATGAACTTTCACAAGTTTCAAACAATTTGTTTTATTTTGGCAATTAAAATCTGATTTTGTAATATAAGTGCAGCTTTAGCCTATACTATAACTCTGTGTTCTCAGTTTGTCATTGTTTTGCAAATATATTATACAGTAACTGTACTAGAGACCAACATAACAAAAATTCTTGTGAAGTTATGCGCACGCTCACATTTTATGATTTTTGTTATCGTTTGTTTTCACAAATGTTTTACTTTTATTACTTAGTTGTATGTTGATTACAAAGAGTAGCTGGAGAGAAAATAAGATGACATATGCACTTTCTTACTTTGGTTTGAATTAGCCATAGTTTGTGATGTCACGGTGTGAAGTTATGAACTCCTAGGACATTCTAAAAATACTTTCAGTTTCTGCCAACTCTTTGAGTCAGACAAACATTTTGGTGTATTGAAATCCTTTTGATGGTACTTTTCAAGCACATTTTGCACAAAAACAGCAAAATTGTAGATTTAATGATAACTTATGCCAATATTTGCTGTGAAAAAATTGTGACAATATTAATTTCTATAAATAATACAGATAACCAAAAAATCTTCTCCACACTTCATCTTCAAAAATTACCTTCATGTTCCAGCTCACCTTTTTCAGATTAAAAAACAAAACAAATTGTTTCCTGCCTGTATAAATTAAATTTATTATACCAATAAAAGTAAATTATGTGAAGTTATGAACTTCCCATTAATGGAGTTCACATCTGCATCATGCGTGGCCAAAACAAGTTTAACTTGCTTGAAATGCAAAGTAATTTGCTGTAGCAATTTGCTCAGATGTCTAAAACAGACCCAATACATGTAGCAACAATGATTTAACAAGTCTAAATTTTGTGACGGTGTGAAGTTATGAACTCCTGCAAACTTTTAAACCTGAATCTGTGAAGTGATCAAACATGAGTTTTCTTAAATCATAGCTGTTCCTTGCGTATTTATGCTCTAAAATACATCTCTATTTTCAAAACAAAGAAAATGTTCATTTTTAAAATTGATTTTGTATGTCACAAAAATGGACACCTATTCTGACTTTGGGCCATATATGTATATGAGGCCATCCACGATACTGGGCATGGCTTCCATGTAATTTACACAATGTTGTGTAATCACAGGTGTGATTTTGGAGAAAACACTTATTGGCTGTTAATAATGCCATTCTTTTATTATGCCCTTCTCATATATTGTAGCTTTATATGTGATCCAGTTCAAAGTTGTTTGCTATAAAATTGTTTTGGTGACAGAGAATCAACTTGGAAACCATGTAACCAACATCATGATCAGCACTTGCGTCAACAAAAACCCATTTTTCAGCCAAACTGTTTCAAGCATCTAAATTCCACTATCATATCATGTCCCAGCTGCCATAAACCCCAAACATCTGTGTACCAAATCAGTTTCCCAGTATCATGGACGGCCACATAATTATACAAACTTCCACATAAAGAAGAAATGCTCACAGTCACAGCGCTGTGAATGTAAAGTCTGAAATGTTTTTGTTCTTCTGAAATTTGTTTTGCGAAGCTTACCTGCTGTAGCTTTGAGCTGATTCAAAGCCAGCTTCAGAAGCATGCTGCCTCTGCTATTGGGGGGAAACTTCTGCGACATTTCAAACCTGAAAAAAACAAACCAGTACTGAGTACATGTACAACAGAAACAAACCAATTGAGCAACTAGTTCCTGAAGGGCTTCTGAAAGGGCCATTTCACTGGTAGACGTTTGCGAGGAGAAGGAAGAAGGAAAAGATAGAGAAGAAGAAGGAAAAGACGAAGACTGAACAGGGGGAGAAGAAGATAAAATGGAAGAAAGAGAAGAAGATGGAAGAAAAGGAAGAAGACAAGAAAAGAACAACTTTACAGGACGGGAACCCAGTTTCCGTGCAAACGCTATTTTCGGGTTGCAGTCTATTCTGCCAAGGATTTTGACGTCATTGGTGACGAAGTTTAACGCAGGAGTGGTCAGACGAGATCTGTGCCAAAAATCACGGACGATGCCGATCAACTGATAACGATTTTGTTTTCTTGAATCTCTCCGAGCGAAAATGGAGCATTTTTCCTAAGGCACTATTTTGAGAATCTTTGACAGCCTCACTTGCGATCCAGACGCACGTTTGAAAATCTTACATGTTGTCGTCTGCTACTGCATGATCTAAATGATTGGGAAAGTGCCTCATTTTGATTGAAAATCAGCTCAGTTTGTTAAGAAAAATCGTAACACCAGTAATACGTCTTATATCCGTGGACGGGCAACCCCGTGCGATAAAGTGACCAAATGAACGAAACCATTTGCGGATTCACCATTTGGGAATACGCGTTGCCTTTGCGACCGAAACCTAAAACTTTTCAAACAAGAGCTATTGAACGGAAGAGTAAAGACGTGTTCGACTCTTCATGACATCAAGCAGGTCAAAAATCGGTAAATTAAATCGATTTTCTAATAAAAGTTTCAGTTGCACGGAAACAGGGGACGGTTTGAAGAAGTGGCCATTGTCACATGCTTCGTTCTTTCCCGTACATTTCTGCTTCTTGATCATGCCGAGTCTAAATTTTGGTCTCGTCCGTTTCTGTTTTGATTGAACTTAACAAGCCGCATATATTTTGAAAGGAAGCTTTTCAAGCTTCAATGAAAGGTGACGAAAACCCTTATTAGCACGGAAACCGGGTCTCCGAGTATAGATCTACAACAAACTTTTACAAAGTCGAGACAACAGAAGTCTTCTGAGAAGAATTTCAGCTGACGCCAAATATATGACCACTAACTGTCTACAGTGCCGACATGGTGAAACCATTCTGAAAACTGTCTGGTGTACAAATAAAGGTTTGGCACAAACTTACCTCAATGAGTCTGCCGCAGTGAACAAAATACAAATGGCGTCACGCACATGCCTGAACTTGTCCACTTGCGCATGCGCCGAAGGACGTGATGTCACCATGACGTCACCTCATTATCTTCTCCAATAAAAACTGTGTGTGCAGCTGAAATCACCCACTGTGTGTGTGTGTAGGCACGGGTTCCCGGGCGTTACTATGGGGTATTGCAGATAATCATATAAAACGCATCACAATGATATTTGTAAGCGGTCTAAGGGGTTTGCCTTGTGGGGAATAGGAAAAAATACCCCATAAATTTTTGATACCCCTTAGGCCCGGTGAAAAGGTGTACACACTACCTCATAACGTAAGGTAGACAAACGCATACATTTACACACACACACATACACACACACCCACACACACACACACACACACTGACACACACACATATTCAAACATCAAGTTTTTCTGTTCACTTTCAGTGATGGACGGCCTATCTGGTGGCCTGTCATTATTCCAGTGTCTTGGGGGCACAAGAGGCAAAACTGTTTGATGTTACTTTTTGTGTTTTTATTTCTGCATGCTTTATTTGGATTACTAGAAAACCTCTTTTTATTCCTTTGTGCAAATCTATTTGACCTTTATTCTTTTACTTTTAGTGAAAAACAAAACTGCCTGAGTTGGTGGGGGAGCTTCTGGACTCCATGTCAAAAAACAGTCGGCAGGGTGATGACAGATGGCTGTACCAATGAGTCATTCAGATAGAAAAGGAAGCAGACACCAAGGATTCCATTCTCTGTGCTGAAATTGTGAAAAGTTGTACTCTTTAACCAGTAAGTTAATTATTAACAACAAATTATAAAATTTAAAAACCCTGTTTTTTCTGACATTTCAAATTTAATGTAATTTGCAATACGGTACTAGCATAGCTGAATTTGGTATTTATGATCCACTGTTGTGTAATGTTTGCAACACACACACATACATTCAAATATGTCTGAATCAGTGATGGACATTTCTTGTTTGATTCACTGTCTTGGATCAAATTTTCAAACAAATTTTGCTTTTCTTGGGTGTGTGTTTGTTTTTGTTTAGCCCTTAATTGTGATGCACAGACACACACACACACACACACACACACTTAAAGACACACTCCCTTTTAGGACCTTGCTTTTTTCATATTTTCTGTGAATAACCTTTGTGAATCATCAATCAACGGCCTTTTTAAGACACCCAGGGCCTATTTTTCTCAGATATTTTGAGGTCTAACAAGGGGAGTTCCACTGTATGAGCAAGCCTTAGTTCTATGTTTAAGTATAACAATGGGTGAAGTGCATCTGACTTTATATTTGTCATATCATTTTAAAAGCCCCTAACAAGTTTTGTTGATCATCATTATAAAAATACAGTCATGAAATTTCTGGCTGGATACTCAGTCCTCTCTTGTGTTACAGATGCTGTGAAGCGACAGGAGGTGCTCCTTCGGCAGATAAGGACAACAACAAAGAGTTTTGTATCACTTTATGGAACTTGTTATATATCTTTCAGGGTCCTAAATGGAGGGTTTCACTGGAGCAGTGACTGTTGGACAACAAGTGCAGGGTGTGTTTGGACCTCCTGGATCAACATGTGTGCAGAACTGCTGAGGGCTTGAACTTCATGGGTGTGTGTAGGAAATTTCATATTAGATTTTGATATTAACATATTCCTGTGGTGCTATATAATTTAAATTATATGAGTAAATGAATATGTCTGTATGAATGTACGTATTTGCTGTGTCATTGTGGCATAGATATATAGACCTATAGCAATAACAAGACATACATGCTGTGAATATATGCTTTTATGCTCTTCTTGTACAAATCTGAATTAACTGATATTTTTCTTAATGGCCAAGCACAGCCAGCTCTTTTCGACCTTTACATAGGGCCACAGTCAGAGATTGTAGAGTACACACAGACCATTCATACTTCTTTGCGCTAAGGTAGGACTGCAGGTTATGTTTTTATTACGGCTTTGTCAACATACTGTCATTTCTGTCCGGCTGACAGTGCTGCAAACATTCATTGAATTGAAAAATGTGTTCGTTATTGTTTGTGAACATCTTTTTTTAAAAGACCTGGAAAAAAGCCCCAGAACAGATTATATAATACATGATAATATGTAATTGAATTTAAATTTTCTTTTCAAATCAGTGTCTTTTTACAAACTAGCCTTTGTTATTTTTATGAGTTTAAGTCAGATATCAACACATTCTGAATGCATAGTTCAGTCTTGAGTGGGAGAATGTTTGAGGCATAAATTGCTTTTGACAACAACAAAAGTTCCCGGTTAAATAGAGAAGCTCCCCCAAAATCATTTTATTACACATGCCTAAAGCCAGCATAGTGCAAGCAGATTTATTTGTGTATGTGCTTGTATGTATAAAGACAGATAATTTGTACAAGTGTTGGCTCTTCATTTTTAATTATTTTTTCAGGATCCTTGGGGGGTTCCACTGTATCTGTGACTTTTGGACAACATATCACGTTCTGGTGGTTTTTTGACCTAATGGATCAACATATGTGCAGACCTGCTGAGTGCTTGAGGTAAATTGGTGCATTTAGATATATTGTTTTGCCTACCTGAGAGATACCACCCATGTGTCATGATGTGATAAATGAACCATCTCTTCACAGGCGTGTCTATCATGTAAATGAGGTTGGTTCAAACAACATGTCTGACAGGGATTTCATTTTCCACTGCTTATGCAAAATCTCCGAGACAAACTTCATTCTCAAAACATTCGCGGGAAAATGGCAAGCCCAAAAGTGTTCCGAGAATGACTTTGCATCTGTGACTTTGTAATCATGAGCAGTGGAATATATAAGGTCCCTGCCAGACTAGCTTGCCATGACCTCAATGATATTCCCACATGTGGGTGTATGGTTTAGTTACCACATGGGTTATCTCTCCGGTACGTAGGAATTGAAAACAGAATACTTCATGGCTTGCTGTGTGGCACCAGATTTACACTTATTGCTTTTCAAATATTGAAATATTCACGACGGGCGCAGTGGCGTGGTGGTAAGACGTGGGCCTCATAATCGGGAGGTCGTGAGTTCGAATCCCGGTCGCTGCCGCCTGGTGGGTTAAGAGTGGAGATTTTTCCGATCTCCCAGGTCAACTTATGTGCAGGCCTGCTAGTGACTTAACCCCCTTCATGTGTACACGCAAGCACAAGACCAAGTGCGCACGGAAAAGATCCTGTAAACCATGTGGGAGTTCGGTGGGTTATAGAAACACAAAAATACCCAGCATGCCTCCCCCGAAATTGGCGTATGCTGCCTGAATGGCGGCCATACACGTAAAAATCCACATGACTGAACGTGGGAGTCTTAAGCCCATGAACGAAGAAACAGAAGAAGAAAAAATATTCACTTTTACTTGTGTAAACCCAGTAACACACAGTAGGCTATGTAGTGTTCTCTATTTGTATCATTGAAACGCTTCTGTCCCGTCAATCACACTTTAAATTGCCGTATATTTTGGATGACATATGCCACCCCTTTGGTATTCCACTGATAATAGTTTAATGTTTTAGCTAAATAGTTTCAGCTAATCGCTATGGAGTATGCAAACACTGGAATTATATGCGATGAAACACTCAAGCTGCTTTCTCTTGCTTATAGCTGAGAGCAGCACTGTAGCTCAGTGACTGTCGGGTGGAGGATCCAATTCTGCCTGTTTCCAACATAATGGATCAACATGAGTGCAGACCTGCTGAGCGCCTTATCTTCTTGGGTGTGTATAGATGTATGTACATTAAAAGCACAGTAAGCCTCCCGTAAACCATCACAGAGCTCCCCGAGCGTCTACATACAGTACAAGCATACTTCCATTTAAACGCTCACCGAACGGGAACATCCTGGCTGCTTTCTGTCGAGCGTGAAAAATTTTCAAAGAATTTATTTTCGTGGACTTGGTCCTCTACAACAATGGCGCCTCGTTTTGGTGCTGGACGGCTGTTATGAATATTCAATACCGGAAATCACGCCCGGACAGTAAGCCTCCCGTAAACCATCACAGATACTGTCAGGCTTTTACACACAGTACAAACACCCTTCCATTTGAACGCTCACCAAACGGGAATATCCTAGGTGCCCTACGTAAAGAGCGAGCAATTTTTAAAGAATTAATTTTGCCGATTGAACTCAGGTCAAAAATGAGTTACTTCCCTTCGGGTCTCATTCTATCGATGTAAACTTGCCATAGCCGTGGATGGATGATTATCAGAATGTTTTTGGACCGTGGTGCGTTTTTGCGCTAGACCTAACTTTTAAAATCTAAATAATAAATTGACAGCTTGTCACACAAACATTCTTTAATCATAAAAGAATTCTTTTTTCATCAAGACAAGATCAGTACAATTCGAAGTTGTGAAAGTTTGAAAAAAGAAAAGCCCGGAAGCAGGGTCACGCAAGGGTCGTAGCAGACGGCGGTTTATGCATATATCACCGTTCCTCTCAACAGTCAAAAACCATCGCTAGAGTTTTTGTGAACCACAGCCGTTTGTTTCGTGCATAAAAACGTGCTATTGTAGATAAGCTCACATGGAGTCGCATTCAAATGACTAACTGACGACTACATTGTGAAACAAGAGGCGAAGCCTTCAAGGCTCACGTAAGAAATCGACAAACAGTAACACAAACTCAATCACTCCGTCACACACACACACACACACACACACACACACACACACACACAGTAAGCATAGGTGACACTGTGCAAGAAAGCGAGACACTAGATCTAGATCTGTCTGTCTGCATGTAGCCTACTTACAGACACGACTGCCAACTAGTCTCGGCCCGCTCAAAATAACAATGACCGAGACATTCCTTCGCGTGACGTCTAACCCTCTTACGCCATAATGTGACGTCTTCAAATGACGAAATGTTAAAGTTTCTACCACAGACATACACACGCACGCATGCACATACGCACGCACGCACGCACAAAGTTACGATCGCATAGGCTACACTTCGTGAGCCAAAAAGGGAAACTTGATCACACGGGTTCACGATTGCTCAGGGGTAAGATAAACCACGCACAAATAAATTATTTGAAAATTGTTCGCTCTTTATGGAGGGCACCTAGGATGTTCTCAATCGGTGAGTGTTTAAATGAAAGGGTGTTTGTACTGTAGTCTGTGTGTAAAAGCCTGACCGTATCTGTGATGGTTTACGGGAGGCTTACTGTGCCTTCAATTGTATTCATAAATTCACACACACACACACACACACACACACACACACACACACACACACACACACACACACACACACACACACACACACACACACACACACACACACACACACACATACTGACAAAGACATTCATGCCTGCACACACGCAAGGACAAACATACACGCACCAGCACGTTTCAAACCACCACCACCGTCTCAGTCGGAGCCTTTAGTCATCATAATACACACACAGACGGACACAACTTTTAAAAGTTAGATATATATGCACTAAAAGCCACGGCACTTTAAGGTAGGTTTCATTATCATTCTCTTAAAGTTTGGCCCTCTTTGCTTCAGTCTGCATGCTTTCTCATAGTCATACTGCTGTGTCATTGCAGGTTTCATTCCATGCTCTGGTGTGGGTGTCATAAGCAAGAGAGCCTCCTGTTCACTTCCAGCAGATGACTGCATGGTGAAGGACCTTGATGCCACTTACAGACGTCAAAGCAGCTAGCTAGATGCCATTGGAGAACAACCAAAACTATTCAGCGGGTGCCATCGGCGAACATAAATACAAGTTACAGAACAGGAAAGCAGATATCACTGGCAAAGGGAACCGGACAGCAGCTACAATAATCAGATGCCTGTAGCAAATAATCTGGACACCAATCACAAATCAAACAGATGTGGAGGACAGAGAACATTTCATGTGATTATTGCCACATATATAACCCTGTTTTGAAAAAAAGGGACATAACGCCACACTATATACTTTCTGGTTGCATGCTGAAAACTCTCCATTGGACATTTAGTGAGTTTTGACTCACCAGGTCAGGAGAATGTCACTGATGTGGAGCATAATTAGGCTGACTTACAATGGGTAGACAGAATTGAACATTGTTGTTTTCTTGGATGGTTTTCGGGATAGACTTTACAAAGTTAACATACTGCTATGGTTTAATCAATTTCAAACATGACCATATTTGGCATTTTTTCAAAACCACATTTTTGACAAATATCAAGGATGTGTTGCGAAAGCATGTGTTTTTATTTTTCTGAAATGTTTTGAAAGCTAGATTTTTGATACTTTACAGGCTATTGAAGTTGGATGACCTGTAGATGTGACCCATGTAAAATTGACCCTCATAAACTTTTAAGTTCACAGAAAATAATAATAATAACAGAGAAATGGTATTATTTTGAATGTGTTTGAAGCAAGATCGTTGTAACTCAATAACCCCCCGCGGGTTAGGGGGAAGAATCTACCCGATGCTCCCCAGCATGTCGTAAGAGGCGAATAATGGATTCTGTTTCTCCTTTTACCCTTGTTAAGTGTTTCTTGTATAGAATATAATCAATTTTTGTAAAGATTTTAGTCAAGCAGTATGTAAGAAATGTTAAGTCCTTTGTACTGGAAACTTGCATTCTCCCAGTAAGGTCATATATTGTACTACGTTGCAAGCCCCTGAAGCAAATTTTTGATTAGTGCTTTTGTGAACAAGGAACAATTGACAAGTGGCTCTATCCCATCTCCCCCCTTTCCCCATCGCGATATAACCTTGAATGGTTGAAAACGACGTTAAACAACAAATAAAGAAAGAAAGTAACTCAATAACTTTATCTGTGTAAGGTCACACACATACAGGGTTAGATGACATCAAGTCAGCTTGATAGTTTGCATTATTCAAGTTCAGATTGGGGTAGAGTTCCGGTCAATAATAGGGACAATCATTGTCTCCTTTGATTGTTCACAGAGTTTTCATGTACTGATGTAGGCATGGTCACTTTCAAAGCTAATCATAGAAATTTAACTTGGTTGTAGGGGAGATAATTTTGAGAAAATATGTGTTGTGCTAAAGATTAATTCCCACAAAGAAGAGTGCTATAATAAATCTGTTTTGTGCATTTTATTGTTAGTTGTTCTGGTTAACAGGGTTATAAAAAATTGCATTAAAACTGTTTCTGCATTGGGACATTTACCAAAAATCAACTGCTTGGTTACTCACTGTGCAAGATGGACACCTTATTTAAAATTATTATTTAATTGGGTCTTTTACATGTTAGTGGATATTTTAAAATGTTCTTACATAAGTTTGACTATTAATGCTCTGCCGAAAAATGAAAATAAAATTTAAAACATATGATGAACCTTTACTTTCCTACCAAATGTGACAGATTGACTGCAGCGAGTGGCCTGATCGTGCACACACACATTCAATTCACACAACACAATTGATTCAGCAAAAATTGGGGCCACATTTACATCCAGTGTAATTTTTAAGGCAATGGTACTTTTTTTAAGAAAGTACTTCAGTATACTATAGTAAACTACAGTAAAAGTACTATAGTACAAAATCTACAGCAACAAAAGTACCACACTGTACTATAGTAAACTATAGTAAAAGTACTATAGTACAAATGTACCGCGGCCAATGTACTACGCTGTACTACACTTTACTCTAGTAAACTATAGTACATGTACTCTAGTAAACTATAGTTTACTATAGTATACTATAGTATACTATAGTACATTTTTGCAAAAAAGTGACCAAAATACTATAGTACATTTAAACTGTACTATAGTTTACTATAGTATACTATAGTACATGTACCACAATGTACTATAGTACACACTAATGTATTATACTATAGTACTTTTTGTACTATAGTTTACTATAGTACTAGTACTATAGTAAACTATGGTACACCATAGTACAATTTAATGTACTATAGTACTTGTACTATAGTAAACTATAGTATACCATAGTACAATTCAATGTACCATAGTACTTTTACTATAGTAAACTATAGTAAATTATAGTACAAGTACTATGGTATACTATAGTACATACTGTAGTACTTTTTTACTTGGGATCCTTCAACATGTACACGCTGTGATGACGTAAACACACGAATGACGTGTGCACAGCAGTGACGAAATGTCCCAACAGACCTGTGAGGAGGAGGGCGGCGGCGCGGGTTGCAGACGAGAGTGTAGATGATGACGACGAGGACGATGACGAGAAGAGCCCCGCACCCCCCAGCCACGCTGATGACGATGACTTGTTGCTGAGTCAGTCCGCTCTCATCTGGCATCATCACTGCGGACAGACACACTACAGGTAGAGAGGGGGGGAGGGGGGGTGAGAGAGTGAGAGAGAGAGAGAGAGAGAGAGAGAGAGAGAGAGAGAGAGAGAGAGAGAGAGAGAGAGAGAGAGAGAGAGAAAGGGAGAGAGAAAGAGAGAGGGGGAGAGAGAAAGAGAGAGAGGGGGGAGGGAGAGAGAGAGAGGGGGGGGGGGGGAGAGAGGGGGAGAGAGTGGGGGAATGAGTCTCATTATCCGCTAAAACGTCTTTTTATGGCTTCTGAATGACACCTACACCGTTCACAGTGCCATGACGTCATTGTATTTGTCAGACAAGTTAGGGGCACACAACTGACAGTGTGGTTACACATTTCATTTCGTTTTCCACGTTTTCCAATTACATGCAAAACTAGTGATGTTGTAGCTTTTCTGTTTTTTGTGCCGATTTTAACGCTGGAACGTTGCTTTGTGAAGTTGATTGGGGGGGGGGGGGGGGGGTGTCAGTGCCGATTTTAACGCTGGAACGTTGCTTTGTGAAGTTGATTGGGGGGGGGGGGGGGGTGTCAGTGCCGATTTTAACGCTGGAACGTTGCTTTGTGAAGTTGATTGGGGGGGGGGGGGGGGTGTCAGTGCCGATTTTAACGCTGGAACGTTGCTTTGTGAAGTTGATTGGGGGGGGGGGGGTGTCAGTGCCGATTTTAACGCTGGAACGTTGCTTTGTGAAGTTGATTGGGGGGGGGGGGGGGTGTCAGTGCCGATTTTAACGCTGGAACGTTGCTTTGTGAAGTTGATTGGGGGGGGGGGGGGTGTCAGTGCCGATTTTAACGCTGGAACGTTGCTTTGTGAAGTTGATTGGGGGGGGGGGGGGTGTCAGTGCCGATTTTAACGCTGGAACGTTGCTTTGTGAAGTTGATTGGGGGGGGGGGGGGTGTCAGTGCCGATTTTAACGCTGGAACGTTGCTTTGTGAAGTTGATTGGGGGGGGGGGGGGTGTCAGTGCCGATTTTAACGCTGGAACGTTGCTTTGTGAAGTTGATTGGGGGGGGGGGGGGGGGGTGTCAGTGCCGATTTTAACGCTGGAACGTTGCTTTGTGAAGTTGATTGGGGGGGGGGGGGGTGTCAGTGCCGATTTTAACGCTGGAACGTTGCTTTGTGAAGTTGATTGGGGGGGGGGGTGTCAGTGCCGATTTTAACGCTGGAACGTTGCTTTGTGAAGTTGATTGGGGGGGGGGGTGTCAGTGCCGATTTTAACGCTGGAACGTTGCTTTGTGAAGTTGATTGGGGGGGGGGGGTGTCAGTGCCGATTTTAACGCTGGAACGTTGCTTTGTGAAGTTGATTGGGGGGGGGGGGTGTCAGTGCCGATTTTAACGCTGGAACGTTGCTTTGTGAAGTTGATTGGGGGGGGGGGGGGTGTCAGTGCCGATTTTAACGCTGGAACGTTGCTTTGTGAAGTTGATTGGGGGGGGGGGGGGGTGTCAGTGCCGATTTTAACGCTGGAACGTTGCTTTGTGAAGTTGATTGGGGGGGGGGGGGGGGTGTCAGTGCCGATTTTAACGCTGGAACGTTGCTTTGTGAAGTTGATTGGGGGGGGGGGGGGGGTGTCAGTGCCGATTTTAACGCTGGAACGTTGCTTTGTGAAGTTGATTGGGGGGGGGGGGGGTGTCAGTGCCGATTTTAACGCTGGAACGTTGCTTTGTGAAGTTGATTGGGGGAGGGGGGGGGGGGGGGGTGTCAGTGCAGATTATACTATGTAGCCACTACCCCATGTAACATCTTAGATTCTATCTGTTTGCTGAATATGGGGGGAATCGATGGCCTTGTCAGTGCTATAACTGGTTATACATTACACGGTATCATCACAAAAATCTGCACTAAAACGGATCTGCCGATTTTTGTTATAAAATGTATAGTTTGAGATAAATAAGTCGTCCATCAACATAACCCATCAACACAGCTTCTCGTGAGACCGTACCTATCTTCACCCTTGTCAAGTACCCGGCAACGTGAGAACATACTTCTTCCTCCTCCACTTAGACCCTTGGCCATCGTATCCCTTCAACGAGGGACAGACTGACAGCGGTCCTCCCCCCCCCTCTGCCCCCCCCCCTCGACCCCTCTCCTGACACCCCCCCCCCCCCCCTCTATTCTATGTGCTCTGTCTTCGTTCTCATTCGTCCCTCTGGACGATGCAAACAGCAAACAACCGAGAAAAGAAACAAACCGTCGTCGTCCTGGCGTTTTGGCGTAACTCGATTCTTTGTGATTTTGAAGTTTTTTTGTATTTTAGACAAAGTCAATAATTCTCAATAAGAAATATTCTGCAAAATACGACGGCCAATACATGATTTAACAGTCTTTTATTATATTTAGTCAAGTTTTGACTAAATATTTTAACATCGAGGGGGAATCGAAACGAGGGTCGTGGTGTATGTGCGCGTGTGTGTGTGTGTGTGTGTGTGTGTGTGTGTGTGTGTGTGTGTGTGTGTGTGTGTGTAGAGCGATTCAGACTAAACTACTGGACCGATCTTTATGAAATTTGACATGAGAGTTTCTGGGTATGAAATCCCCGAACGTTTTTTTCATTTTTTTGATAAATGTCTTCGATGACGTCATATCCGGCTTTTCGTGAAAGTTGAGGCGGCACTGTCACGCCCTCATTTTTCAACCAAATTGGTTGAAATTTTGGTCAAGTAATCTTCGACGAAGCCCGGGGTTCGGTATTGCATTTCAGCTTGGTGGCTTAAAAATTAATTAATGACTTTGGTCATTAAAAATCTGAAAATTGTAAAAAAAAATAAAAATGTATAAAACGATCCAAATTTACGTTTATCTTATTCTCCATCATTTGCTGATTCCAAAAACATATAAATATGTTATATTCGGATTAAAAACAAGCTCTGAAAATTAAATATATAAAAATTATTATCAAAATTAAATTGTCGAAATCAATTTAAAACACTTTCATCTTATTCCTTGTCGGTTCCTGATTCCAAAAACATATAGATATGATATGTTTGGATTAAAAACACGCTCAGAAAGTTAAAACAAAGAGAGGTACAGAAAAGCGTGCTATCCTTCTTAGCGCAACTACTACCCCGCTCTTCTTGTCAATTTCACTGCCTTTGCCATGAGCGGTGGACTGACGATGCTACGAGTATACGGTCTTGCTGAAAAATGGCAGCTACTTGACTAAATATTGTATTTTCGCCTTACGCGACTTGTTTTTCTTATCCACGCCAGGTACAAATATAAACACTATTTCATAATCAAAATATTCAGTTTTGGCTTTGTACTGAAAACTTGTCTAAAATGAGTGACGCCAAACGACGTCGAAACTTGCATCGATCTCTCATCGGTCTCTCATCGGTCCCTCATCGGTCCCTCATCGGTCCCTCATCGATCGGTCCCTCATCGGTCCCTCATCGATCGGTCCCTCATTGATCGGTCCCTCATCAATCGGTCCCTCATCGGTCCCTCATCGGTCTCTCATCGGTCCCTCATCGGTCTCTCATCGGTTCCTCATCGGTCCCTCATTGGTCCCTCATCGGTCCCTCATTGATTGGTCCCTCATCGGTCTCTCATCGGTCCCTCATCGGTCCCTCATCGGTCTCTCATCGGTCCCTCATTGGTCCCTCATTGGTCCCTCATCGGTCCCTCATCGATCGGTCCCTCATCGGTCCCTCATCGGTCCCTCATCGGTCCCTCATCGATCGGTCTCTCATCGGTCCCTCATCGATCGGTCTCTCATCGATCGGTCCTTCATCGGTCTCTCATCGGTCCCTCATCGGTCTCTCATCGGTCCCTCATCGGTCCCTCATCGGTCCCTCATCGGTCTCTCATCGGTCCCTCATCGGTCCCTCATCGGTCTCTCATCGGTCTCTCATCGGTCCCTCATCGGTCTCTCATCGGTCCCTCATCGGTCCCTCATCGGTCCCTCATAGCCATACCGGTATGAGGGACGTTAACAACAATAACCCAACCGATTCTGCCTCCCGTTTTGCTCATGACAGCAGTGAAAATTGCACGCATTTTCAAGACGAGAAGTTTGAGTCCCAAAGTGTTTTGTGTGCTGGATGTAAGGGTCTCTGACAGCATTGGAAAAACCAAGCCATGACGATACGTTTTGCTGACTGTCTATCAGGGCTAATTGACTTTAACTCGGCCTAACGGCTAATTGGCTTTAACTCGGCCTAACGGCTAATTGGCTTTAACTCGGCCTAACGGCTAATTGGCTTTAACTCGGCCTAACGGCTAATTGGCTTTAACTCGGCCTAACGGCTAATTGGCTTTAACTCGGCCTAACGGCTAATTGGCTTTAACTCGGCCTGACGGCTAATTGGCTTTAACTCGGCCTAACGGCTAATTGGCTTTAACTCGGCCTAACGGTTGATTGAAGAGAACACAAATACCAAGCACACAATCAAACTTCTTGGCAAGAATAAAGCAAGTTATCAGCATGCATGAAACAAGAATAAAGCAAGTTATCAGCATGCATGAAACAAGAATAAAGCAAGTTATCAGCATGCAAGAAACAAGGATAAAGCAAGTTATCAGCATGCATGAAACAAGAATAAAGCAAGTTATCAGCATGCATGAAACAAGAATAAAGCAAGTTATCAGCATGCAAGAAACAAAAAGTGGTCGATATTGGGGGCCCTTCCTCTAATCAGCCTTGCTAGGCATCTTCCTTATGCTGTCCTGACATGACGTGTTCTGGATTAAATGGCGTGTCAACATGGCATGCTGTTGTTGTAAAGACATGCCCTAAGTCAGGGTTTATACTGTGTGAGTGTCAACATGACATGATGTTGCTGTAAAGACATGCCCTAAGTCAGGGTTTATACTGTGTAAGTGTCAACATGACATGATGTTGCTGTAAAGACATGCCCTAAGTCAGGGTTTATACTGTGTAAGTGTCAACATGACATGATGTTGCTGTAAAGACATGCCCTAAGTCAAGGTTTATACTGTGTGAGTGTCAACATGACATGATGTGGCTGTAAAGACATACCCTAAGTCAGGGTTTATACTGTGTAAGTGTCAACATGACATGATGTGGCTGTAAAGACATGCCCTAAGTCAGGGTTTATACTGTGTAAGTGTCAACATGACATGCTGTGGCTGTAAAGACATGCCCTAAGTCAGGGTTTATACTGTGTGAGTGTCAACATGACATGATGTGGCTGTAAAGACATGCCCTAAGTCAGGGTTTATACTGTGTGAGTGTCAACATGACATGATGTTGCTGTAAAGACATGCCCTAAGTCAGGGTTTATACTGTGTAAGTGTCAACATGACATGATGTTGCTGTAAAGACATGCCCT